>NC_089498.1:17038181-17341212 GCF_036850765.1 Saccopteryx bilineata
ACCCTAAAAAATCTGTGCGTGAGCCCACATCGAACTGCACTGAATAGGTATGAAACTGGGAGAGTTTTCCTTTTATTTGGTGAGATTTCACATTCCTATTGTCTTTTACTGCTTTCCTGTGACCAGTCAAATGTGCACCATGACTTTATGGACACACTGTATATATCGTCCTGTTAAAGACCCTGAGAGATATGCAGTAAAAGGAAACTTGCCCAGATGTCCAACAACTGGTAAACAGATAAAATGTAGTACATCCACACAATGGAATACTATTTGGTAATAAAAAGGAATGCAGTACTGATACACACTATAACATGGATGTGCCTCAAAAACATGCTAAGTGAAAGCTATTTTACAGGAAATGTTCAAAAAAGCAAATCCATAAAGAAGAAGTATATTAGTGGTTGCCTGAGGCTGGGGAATGACTGCAAATGGGCATGAGGTTACGTTTTCAAAGGATAGAAATGTTCTAAAATTAAGACTGTGATGAGTTTGGACCCAAGGTCGCTGGCTCGAGCAAGGGGTTACTCGGTCTGCTGAAGGCCCGCGGTCAAGGCACATATGAGAAAGCAATCAATGAACAATTAAAGTGTCGCAATGCGCAACGAAAAACTAATGATTGATGCTTCTCATCTCTCTCCCTTCCTGTCTGTCTGTCCCTATCTATCCCTCTCTCTCTCTGTCTCTGTAAAAAAAAAAAAAAAAAGACTATGCTGGTGTTGCACAACTCTGTATATTTACTAAAATTCACTAAATTGTACACTTCAAATGAACTTGGAGATATGTAAATTAAACTTAATAAGGCTGTTTTTTTAAAAAAGGAACCCTGTGTAATTTTATTTAACATTCAAACAACTAAAGGAAGACACCTTACCTTCCCCAAATTCTCTCTCCCTCTCATTCATACCCACTGTTAACACTCTCCAATTTTCCCTTAACCAGGCAGACAATTTCTGCAATAGTTTGTAGTATTTCTTTCCTGTTTTTTTCCTATAAAAAGTTTACATATTATTTCATTTCAGTCATACTTCATATACTTTTATTACTTTATACTATCTCTTACATAATGAGTACCTTTCCAAGTCATTAAATATTTTTCAAAAACATGATTCTAAATGGGTTCATAATATTATTCCATCACATAAGATAACCCCTGACCTCTGGGGAGGAGTCAGGCTCAGGGATGGAAACAAACTCCCTACCCTATCCCTAGAGATCCTGTGGTACTTGATTGTTTTACTATGTGTATACAGCTAGTGCTCGAATTACGACCACGATTGGTTCCGACAGACCAGTCCTAACACGATTCGGTCATAAGTTGAGTAAGCTATATGTACAGTACTGTGAAATGTATAAATTATAAATTATAAAAATCTTTAAGTCATATTTTATCATAATTTTCTTTCATTATTGTTATATATCATAATTTTCTTTGTTCATTTTATGCCATTTGTATCATCTCTACACCATTTTGTTTCTTATTTTTACATTCGTCAGATTTAAGTAAAACACTGCATTACCAGTACAACTGGTTTAATATTTGCAAAGACAATTTCCTCTTGGTTGACATTTTGGGAGGGGTTTGATGAAAAATATCCAAAACACAAAACATAAATTGCTGTACCGAGTCTGGGATAACAGTTGAAATGGTGTACGTGGAGATGGTAGTGCTGCCGGAAGCTGGTCCGCACTGCTGTAAGGCCCAGCTGGGCAACGCTTGCGCTGCCAGACATGGAGCAGTCGTGGCTAGCGATTGTGGTCGTAAAGTCGAATGGTTGCATAGGTCGTAAGTCGATCAATATTTATATTCCTTCACTCCCTCCTCAAAAAATAAGATTGTTTGTGTGTGTGCGTGTGCGCGGAGAGAGAAAACGTAAAAGAGGGACTTACCACAGACTTTTTCTCATTTTCTTTATCTACAAAAGAAGGAAAATCAATATTTAAAATCACTTTTAAATGATTCACTCTTCTTTGCCCTAACTTGCTAAACTACCACAAAAACAGTAATTTTTATGCTTGCTCCCTGACCTAAAAATGTTTTCCAACCTGGGGCCTTTCATGGGTGAACCGAGGCAGAGCCACTCCGGCTGTGTGCCTGTGTGTGACACTGTACAACTGCTGCCTGGGTGCTGCTGGCACACGTGGGCCCCACCTGTGTTCAGCTTTTTTCACTTAGATTATGTTTTCCCTTTTCCTCACATTTTACATCTATGATCCTCACAAACTGGTGTCCAGCACGTGAAAATGCCGAACAGCCTCCCCTCGCAGCGCACGGCTGAGTCAGCAGTGGTCCTGGGTTTCGGACCAAGGCCCAGGTTTCTCCCCCCGGCCCAGGGCTCACATCACGGCCCACCCCCTCACAGGTGGGTCTCAGGTGCCACCCAACAGCCAGAGGCCAAAAGCCGCCAGAACTTGGCTGTGACAGCGGTTCCGGTTTCTGAAGGGCCGGGTCTCCCCGACCAGCGGGAGAGGTAGGGCACCTGAGCCTAAAGCAGCCGCCATTGGCTCGGGGGCTGCTGATCCGCAGCTCCCAGCCTCGGTCTCCCCGGAGGGACAGAGAATCGGACCAGCAGGGGACGGGGAACTGGGGCAGCCCGCCCACGTGGCGTGGGTTCCCCGCTGCTCTTCAGACCGCTCCCTACTCGGAGCACGAAACCGGCCGACGCGGCAAGGCCCCGCCCCCTCGCCGCGGGCCGCCCCGCCCCTTCTCCCGGCTACTTCGGGTAAACTTCCGCGCCTCGGAGGACGAGCTTGGGGTTCAGGCGGGTCCCGCGAGCCGAGGGCGGGGAGCGGGTGCCGACGCCGGTGGACGCTAAGGCGAGCGCCGCATCCCGCCGCCAGGCAGTACGGAGAGACGCGTTACCCCGAGGCCAGGCCGGGCGCTGCGCCCGCCGCATCCCGGGGCCGCTGGCGGGGCTTCCGGGCCCCTCCCGGCGCAGCGCCCGGGCGGCCCAGCTCCGCAGCGGCCGCAGGAGCATGGTCCAACGGATCCCGCGGGTCCCGGCTTCCTTCTGTGTGAGGGGCTGCCAATCGGCGCGATCGCGGGCCCGCGGCTCGCCAGCTTCTATGCGCCGCCTCTATTCCAACGCCGGCCTCCACGGGCGCCTGCTGGGGCCGGACTCTTAAAGGGACCCCGTCGCATTTCACCCATCTCAGAGAGGGAGGGAAAAGAATTCAAGGTGGAGTTAGCTGTTGCAGCCAGGAAATTCCCCAGATGACTGGACGTTGGCAGAATGAACCCCTGACTTGGCAAGACTGTAGAATGAATGCAGTGGTAGGATTCAGTCGGTTCACACCGGTTCCCATACATAATTTTTTGTTGAGTTCAGCGAACCAGTTGTTAAAATGGCACTTGTAATCAGAGTTCTCTCTAAGGTGGGTGCCCAGGCAGCTGCCCATTGTGGAAATCACAAATTTACATTTCTTACTTTTTTAACGTTCATCTGAGCAACAGCATATTCTAAGTGCCTGTAGTAATGTTCCTTCTGTCCATAGGTGAAAAATAAATTGCAAGTGAGGATGCCAATCAAGGAGCAATATGGAAGTATCTTAAATAACAGTTTTACTGTTTTTGTCAGGTATTATTTAATATTTTTTCATTAATATTTTAAAACTAGTTTTGTGTACCTCTTTTATTGTTCTTATCTAAGTATGAAGTGCATGAAATAAACAATTTAGGTATATCATTTTTTTATACTTAAAATGATCATTAGGGCAGAGAACCGGTTGTTAAATTATTTGAATACAATCACTGGATGAATGGCCAATAATAACACAGACTGATTGGTTAATAATTATTAGAGAGCCCTGGCCAGTTGGCTCAGCGGTAGAGCGTCTGCCTGGCGTGCGGGGGACCCGGGTTTGATTCCCGGCCAGGGCACATAGGAGAAGCGCCCATTTGCTTCTCTACACACCCCCCCTTCCTCTCTGTCTCTCTCTTCCCCTCCCGCAGCCAAGGCTCATTGGAGCGGAGATGGCCCAGGCGCTGGGGATGGCTCCTTGGCCTCTGCCCCAGGCGCTGGAGTGGCTCTGGTAGTGGCAGAGCGACGCCCCGAGGGGCAGAGCATCGCCCCCTGGTGGGCAGAGCATCGCCCCTGGTGGGCGTGCCGGGTGGATCCTGGTCGGGCGCATGCGGGAGTCTGTCTGTCTCTCCCCGTTTCCAGCTTCAGAAAAATACAAAAAATAATAATAATAATAATAATTAGAGATTATTTAATTAAGCACCTGTTATAACTACCCACATGCACACACTCACAAGTGCCTTTCATTCTTTCCAGGAACCCTGCAAGTGGATAGTATCACTCCCACTCTCCGAGCTGAGCTGACCCTCAGAAACTTAGGCCATTTGTTTAAATGATCACAAGCATTCATTATGGAGTGGAGGTGGAATACAAGCCCACCTATCCTGCTTCACAGCCTCACTCTCTCCTCTGAATTTTCACATATCCAGAGTCTGCACTGTAAATGTAGTAAATGCCTCAGGAAGTTGCCGGATAGGAGGGAGGGAGGGAGGGAGGGAGGGAGGAAGGAAGGAAGGAAGATGCAAAGAATCCTAAAATTTCTATGGAACAACAAAAAATGCTGAATAATCAAAGCAAACTTGAGTAAGAACAAAGCTCTCTGAGTTCCAACTATAGTATAAAGCTATAGTAATCAAAACACTATGGTACAGTCATGAAAACAGACACCCAGAACAATAGAATAGAAAAGAGCCTGGTTTGTGGTGGCACAGTGGATAGACTATCGACCTGAAATGCTGAGGTCGCTGGTTCGAGACCCTGGGCTTGCCCAGATCAAGGTACACACAACAAGCATGAACAACTAAAGTGATACTTCTCACTCCCTCTGCCCTCTGTAAAATCAATAAATAAAATATTTAAAAAAAAAAAAAAAAAGGAAGAGAAAAGAGAACCCAGAAATAAACCCATGCATACTTTGCACAGTGCAGGAAACCACCAACAAAACAAAAAAGCAACCTACAGAAAGGGAGAAGATATTTACAAATCACACAATTTTTTGGCTGATAATAAGAGGTTAAGAGCCAAAAACCATAAAGAACTTATACAATTTACCATTTTTAAAAAATAGCCTGATTCAAAAATGGGCAGAGTACTTGAATAGACATTTTTCCAAATGTCTATTTCCAAATGGCCAACGCACATGAATAATGCTCAACATCACTGATAATCAGGGAAATGCAAATCAAAACCTCAATAAGATATCACCTCACACCTGTTAGAATAGCCTATTTACAAAAACATCCCTTTAACATGAAAGACTTCAAGATGGTGGCGCTATGGCTTCACAGGAGCACTGGAAAAACACGAATTGAACTGAGTATCTGAAGGGCCACAGGCTGTTCTATGGGAGACAAGCACCAGTGAGGGGGAGGCCAAAATAAAAGTATGCGGAACAAACAGGCTCACAAACCCAGGCCAGGATCCCCTGAGGGCAGAAACAGGGTTTGAGGCCCAGGCCATCAGTACAGACTACACATGTCCCTGCAGGGACAGAAGCAGACTGGCAGGTCCCTGCTTTAGTGCAGTTTCTATGCTTCAGCTCTGTACAAAGCGGCTAGTGATAAATGCTATGAGGAGAGGGGTGGTGGCTAGTTCAGAGGGAGTGACTAGAGAAATAGCATTTGAGTTGTCCAGAGCCTGGGGGGTGGCAGGACAGCCACCACTCCTGGGCCCCTGCCTTACCTCCCCACCGCTCCCTAAAGGAGTGCTTTCTGACGCGAAAGTTACTGGGAAGAAATGGACAGCAGCTCTTCGGTGCCTGGCATGGTGGGGCGGGGCGGGGCTCACATAAAAGTGGCACTGGAAAACAGCTGCAGCCCGCTCAGCTGGACCAGCCTGGTACGCATGCGTACTGGAGCGGGCAGAGGTGGAGCATGCGCGCCTGAGGGCGGGAAGGGGAAGCCGAGGCGGGAGTTGCTGTGGGGTGCGAGGCAGTTGCTGCGGTTGCAGCCTCCGCGGGAGGACAGGTGGAGCAGCGTGCTGAGGGGCGGGGCTGAGGACAAGTGCTGCTGCTGGGTTTGAGGCGCGATGCCGGCCCTGCAGCAAGAGCATCACCCTTTCTGCTGTAGCGTGAAAGGCTGTGTGAAGATGCTGCGGCTGGTGAGGGCCGCGGCGCGGTGGGGCGGTGCAGGCGTGCTCACGGGCTTTCAAGTAGGACCCAGAACATCCTGGCTTCTCTCCCCACCTGGTTTTTATCAGGCTGCCCTACAGGCAACACATATCACAGTGAACCCAGGGGGAGGGACAGAAGTAAGGCACCATGCTCCCCTTCAGGGCCCTTACACCATCATAAAGCAAAATCAGCATAATGACCTGAACAGCCCACACTTGGACCCAAAACCAGGCACCCGGCTTCCCAGGTGAGGCAGTTGCAGTAGCGCTGCTCAGAAGCCAAGAGATGAGAAGAGCGGGTTTCGGTGGGTGCTGTGCTCACTCACTGGAAGTCAGAGGTTTGATGTGACCTGTGACCGAGCTCAGGGTGGACACAGCCCAGAGCCAGGACGACGGAACCGCCCATTTCTGGAGCGTGGGACCCACGGGGAGCATTGCAGTCAGTTCTCAACGGACACTTGGAGATAATGACTCGTCATGAGGAGGAAGGTGACCTGGCTAGTTAGAGAAGTGGAAACAACAAGATAATATGTTGAAGGAATTCAAGAAAGAGGGAAGGAACAAAACAAATGTTTAAATTTTAAGGAAGTGACAAATAGACGAGGGGGATGGAAATAGCTAAAAGTTACAGGGAAACACTTCCGCTTAATATGAGGAAGAATTTTATATTGGGAAATTCCCAAAAGTAAATGGCCACTTGGGAAGGTAGTACATTCCCAGAAAGCAAAGGTAACAGGCATAGATGTGCACTGTTGTAATGTAGTGAAGCTGCTGTAAATAACTACTTTCCACCTTATACACACATGTCCATACATTTTAGTCATGCCTCTTAAGTATTTACCTGGCAGAAACTGGTTTATTTAGCTATTTTTTAAATGATCGTTTTTACAGCTTAAACTTGTACTCAATAATCATTGGTCAATCTGGTTTTTTCCTTTATAGGCACTAACAATGACGTCTATGACCTTTTTTATCATCTCACAAGCCCCTGAACCATACATTGTTATCACTGGATTTGAAGCCACCATTACTTTGTTTTTCATAATTTTATACATGCTCAGAATTGATCGATTAAGTCGTTGTATATTTTGGCCTTTGCTTGTAAGTGTTCAGTTTCATCATTAAAATTAACTACTTTTATCTGCCATAGTGAGACATTTTAATAAACTCTATTCTTTAGTTTTTTTAAGCCTGTAAAGAATCACTGTTAGGCTTAGCTAATATGCTAATGTGTTCTGTATTGTCCCTGGGGGGGAATTCTCAGGAAACCAGGGCCATCACAGAACATAAATTCTCTTTTGAGCTCCATCTAAAAGTATATGTGGCTGACCCTTCTCTTAGGAGAATTCAACTAAGTGTAAATCTTCCAAAGAAATTTAAATTTAAGATCATGATTAATTATAGAAAATTCTGAATCTTTTCCTCCTTTTAAAATGCATATTGATTGGGTCTCAAAATTGGGAGGTAGGGATGGAGACAGATACACAGTATCTGTATCTTGTACAATGCTGTCCACTAAATGAAAAATCAAAATAATTTCGGAGGCTCAATAAAGTACAAAACTATCTTACTTAAAAATGTCTGCAATCACTAATGCTGAATAATTTTTAATTTATCTTAGTAGCATATCGATTTCATCTGTCATGTTCATTGCATTGGGAATACCTGCTTAGTGGGATGCCCAAATTCTGTAAACTGTCAAAATAGGCAAGTTAAAGATATTAGTTAAGATCTATATACCCTTCAGCCTGGACTATAAGCTGGTTCTAGGAGAAACTGAAATACTTCAACTCTCTCTTCTTTCAGTCTTATCCCCAGAATCCTATATCGATAGATCTCCCTCCTCAGACTCTCTGCTGTACCTGTCTCATTCTCTTAATGTGCTCATATCTAAGCTGATAATCCCTATTAAAGAAGGAGGACTTTAGACCTACTCTCAAACCATAAGCATGACTTTAAAGGTCTACCTTCTGGAACCACCTTCATTGGCCTCTGATGAGCATTTCAGGCTAATCACAAGCTGAGAAATCCTAAAAAGGTAATGCAAGGAATTAGACAGGATCTTCAGAGCACCTCTCCAAAATCCTACTTGATCTACACGTTAGTGCTGGACCTGACTAGAGGGAGTCTAGAAGAGATTACAAAGCCTTCGTCAGTTGGCCCTCAGACTACATAACATCATTTAGTGGCAGAAAGGCCTAAGCTAAATAATTCCAAGATTTATTCAAGGAGATGATGAATATGGTCCACAATGTACTCAAAAAAGTACATTGTTGCTCTCATACTCTGCTTTCTCTTGGTTTACAAAACAACACATTTTAGCATTTATTTTTCTCAGAACTAATAATTCTCTGGAGCTTCTTATATGTAATAAACCTGGATCCCTAAGTTTAACAGAAGACACAGAGGGAGAGTGGACTATTTGTAGCACACTGAAAGTAGCCTCTAATCCTCTGAGGATCAAACTTTGCGGATATTGTAACCTTTTAGAAATGGTGCTATTTGGTCAACTAAGTTATTACTCTTATTAATTAATAGAAATGGTGCTATTTGGTCAACTAAGTTATTACTCTGTTATGAATCCCATCTTCCACTCTGCTCTTGATCTAACAAAATCATTTATTCAACAAATGTTAAGTATATGCTAATCCCAGGTTCTGTAATAAGTTCTTTAATGAGACAAAACACAAATCTTGTACTTGAGAAACTTTCAGTATAGCCAGCAAGAAAGAGAAATGAGTAACTCAGTGTAATAGGTGATGTGACAGAGGACACCCAGGGTGGTGTAGAGGCACCGAGCCAGGGAAAGGGATCCAATCATAACAGGCTTTCCTGAAGAAAACCATGCCTGAGCTGAGGACTGGCGGATGAAAAGGAGTTAGCAGACCAGGAGGGGGATGAAAGGGTTTCAGGGTAGAGGGAGCCATGTATGTGAGAGGACGGGGGCGCGGGGAGCATGACCCTCCTAGACCTGCACATGGTTGTGAATGGCAGGAATGTGGAGTTGTGAAGAAGAGAGGGGGCAAGAGTGGAGGCTTGAGAGGCAGAAGCAGGTCAGAGCCCTGAAGGTGTTTTATGCCCTGGGTTTAACCCAAAGGCCAGTGGAAGTTTTTGGAAGATTACGTAGGAGAGTGACATAATCAGCTTACACTTTAAGAGATGGCACTGCTGGCAGGGTCAATAATGGCTTGAAGTGGAACAAAACCAGAGGTAGATCTGAGAGATCACTTAAAAGTCTGTCACCATAATCCAGGCATGAAACAGATAAAGGTCTGAACTAAGGTTATAACAATAGCTGGAGAAAAAGTTCATGAGGTAGAAAGGATAGGACTGAGTAATCAAAGAGATTCAAGGATACCTGCCATTTAAATAACTACCTAGAGAGAAAAATAGGATAGCAAGTATAGTAAGAAGAATAGGTTTAAGGAAGGCCCAGGGAGAGTGGTACATAATGAATTCAGTTTGAGAAATTCTAGGTGTCAGTTGCACGTGGGCTATTCAGATGGAAAGGTTCAGAACAGACCTGAAACTTAGGAGAGAGGAGAGAGAGTTGCAGCTTTGGGAGTCATCACATCACTCTCTGATGGAAATAAGCTCTGGGACTGGCCTAAATGTCTCAGGGAGAGTGTGGAGCAAGCTGAAGGCACAACTGGAAAATACCAACATATGGGGTGAAAGGAGAGAGACCAGAAAAGGGCAGGACAGGAACCTAGGGGAGACCCAAGTTCTGGAGCAGGTGTATCCTTTTTCCTGTGGTTCTCCACACAATCAAGAACAGCGCTTTTCCCCAAGCCATTCGTATGCACATATGCAAGTGACTCTCAGGGGGCAGGGGTGCCTGTCTGAAGTAGAGGTGTGGTCTATTGCCTTGAACAGAGCAAAATATCCAGCATTGAGGGTCATTAGCCTTAGCACATCCTGCAAATGAGAGGTTTTTTCCTTCCTAACTGTATCTAATCTTGACCTGTCTTCATTGAACCTCTTTCCTATTTTCTTTTTAATGACTACATTTTTAAGGTACCAGGGTTTTGAAGTTTGTTATTTCTGTGTTGACAGTTCCTTCCCACCTACAGTTATCTGCAAGCATACATAAACCATTCCAGAACAAAGATGATCTACCTTTCCCACACTAGACATCCATTCAGATGTAAGCTGTACCTCTTAAAGCCACCATTCAGAATGAAAATTCTTCATTTCAAGAAATCATTAAATGAATGGGCTACATCATCAGAAATCTAACCATAATTGGCCAACTATTGTATATAAATATATGGGAGTTTATTCCTAAAAATTACCACTTTCTCCTAAGTATGCGCTGCTTCTAGTTTTGGGGGTTTTTAATAAATTTTTATTAATTTTAATGGGGTGGCATCAATATCAGGGTACATATGTTCAAACAAAACATCTCCAGGTTATCTTGTCATTCAATTATGTTGCATACCCATCACCCAAAGTCAGATTGCCTCTGTCATCTTCTATCTGGTTTTCTTTGTGTCCCTCCCTCTCCCTCTTCCCCTCTCCCTCCCTTCCCCCCTCCCTGGTAACCACCACACTCTTGTCCATGTCTCTTAGTCTCGCTTTTATGTCCCACCTATGTATGGAATCATGCAGTTCTTAGTTTTTTCTGATTTACTTATTTCACTCCGTATAATGTTATCAAGATCCATCCATTTTGTTGGAAATGATCCGATGTCATCATTTCTTATGGCTGAGTAGTATTCTATAGTGTATATGTGCCACATCTTATTTATCCAGTCATCTATTGAAGGGCTTTTTGGTTGTTTCCATGTCTTGGCCACTGTGAACAATGCTGCAATGAACATGGGGCTACATGTATCTTTACGTATCAATGTCTCTGAGTTTTGGGGGTATATACCCAGTAGAGGGATTGCTGGGTCATATGGTAGTTCCATTTTCAGTCTTAAATTTTATTGAAAAGTGGAATGAAAATATATGAAAAACAAAGGAAAATTTAGTTTGGTCTTAACAAACTTGGAATTGTAGTACTTCGATATAGAGAGCTCTTTCAGTACTGCTAGCAATAAAGCCTATATAATATATATATACCCATGTAATCATCGAGTAGCAATGGATTTCACACGAGCACACACAATTAAGTAAAAATAACTGAATCGGTTGAATTGTTTGGAATTAATAGTTCGGACATGAACTTTAGAGGTAAAAGGTAAAGGAGATGTTATAACATCATGTTTCTGAAGATATTTTCTTCAGCTAATATTTCGGGGATACAAGAGGAAACTTCCTTTTGGTGTTCTCACCACTTGAGTATATTCTCTGTCAGTTCTTCTGTCTCTGTCACCAAAATATCCATCTTGGCTAAAGCCTTGCTCATTTTCTTTAGATTTGCATCTAAATGAGGAATATTTCCAATTGTTTCAAGATGGTTTTCTAATCTCTCAATGAAAGTCATTGCTAACTCCAGCAAATGTACCAGGTATCTGTGATAATCAGCTTCAACAGGCAGGTTTTTCTGGCACAGAGGTTTCAACAATCTTTGCCTAAGGGACCTCTTCTCTTTTAGCACTGCTTCCAAATGATTATTCATGCTTTGCAGAGTATCACACTTTTGAGTCAAAAAAGGATGAACAACATATGTTGTATCTTTTTCTAGTGTTAGAAGTTCAATTTCCAGGTTGTTCTGATTAATTTCAGCTTGAATATTTGTGATCTGCTGTAGCCTGGAGAAGTTCACAAAGCAAGGAGCTGATTTCTTAGATATACTATTTAACATCTTCTGAGTGACTATCCCCAAAGTTACAAAATGGCCCCGCAGTAGCCCGGCAGCCTTTGGTGCAGACGCCTGGTCCCAAGGGTTGGCCGCAGCCATGGCAAACATCCACCTTCGCTTCTAGTTTTATTAATTGCGTTTTAGCAACATAATAAAGTTGTTTGATTTACAGTGTGGATTCCTTATAGTTTTTGTTCTATTATTACAAGGGAGCATCCTGACTTCCCAGTGTACTATTCTATCTTATACTTTCCACATATTATATCATCCACTCCTAACCAGATGAGTTCCCCCTCCAACTACACTTAAATAAAAAAGAAATAAGCCTGTTAAGTAGTTAAATGACTGGTGTATTATAGGTTAAGAGGACTACTAGGCACTCTTGTAGGCCACACATAATATATGTCTCATTTTACTGTGGCAGTTTTATTTCCTAACAGATTAACGCTAAATAAATTTGTTTCATAAGATGGAAGTTTGAAAATCTTTAAGGAGCTCATTCTTTTTGTTGTTGTTTTTGTTATCTTCAGATCTTCATGTGAAACTGACCTTTCTGTTGTGTGTTAACAGGATATTATCAACTCAATGGTAACAACAGTTTTCATGATTATTGTGTCTGTGTTGGCACTGCTACCAGAAACAACCACAGATATAGTCCTCGGAGGGGTAAGTGGAGGTGTTTTTGGTTTCTTCCTTTAGGTTTGATCAAATTCAAATTTGTTTGAAAAATAGATACAATAACAGAAACGTATACTGTACTCATCCTTGAGTTTCATAGGCCAGAATACCATAACTAGGGGCTTAATATTTTTTGTATGAATAATTGCCGTGATTAATGTGCAAAAATATATGGTTTCAGACTGACCTATGGTGTTGCAGTAGATAAAGTGTTGACCTGAAACGCTGAGGTTGCCAGTTCAAAACCCTGGGCTTGCCTGGTCAAGGCACATACAAGAAACAACTATTATGAGTTGATGCTTCCCTCTCCTCTCTCTTTCTCTCCCTCTCTTTCTCTCCCTCTCTCTCGAAAATCAATAAATAAAATCTAAAAAAAAAACAACTATGATTTAAAACTAAAGTTAAACAAATAAAGAGGATCATACCTGCTTGTCACAGGTATGCAGGGCTAGACTAGACTGAGAAAAGCTACTGGAATCAGATACAACAAACACTTAGCTCCTAGAGACTTGATGTCAAGCAAAAATGCCATGAGGGAGTTTTGCAAACTCTCCCTTTGAAAAAAAAAAATAACACTTGTTAAGGTGAGACAGACTATTCTGAGCTGTTGTTTCTTGTCCAGATCCTTCTTCAGAGGGAATACGACAGACATCACATGAGATGGAAATGGTGGTAGGAAGCTCTGTAACTAAAGGATTAAACACTGCTTGATGAGACCCAAATCAGATCAGTTTAATCAGACTTTATCCTAGAAGTCAAGTGTGTAATTGAAATAGACCCATCAGATAGTCTTCTGAGATTTCTTATAGAAGGTTCAAACTCATTTGAATTTTCTAGGTTCTGATCTAGAGAAGCGAATTAGCAAGTTCTTAAGTAAACTCCTTCCTACTTCTTGCCTTTTTATAATATAGGCGACATAGGAGAATTGACTGCAGTAAGATAGTCATGTATTTCAGAATCCATGGATTTTCATCTCCCTAATTAGGTCCTAAGCAACTTAATGAAGAATGGGAATTATTTTAGAAATAAGAAAGTGAGTGCTATAACAGCAATTTCCCCTCGTTATCTACCCCCATCCCTTGTTGTCTTCAAAAATAACCTTATCCACCTGACCAGGTGGTGGCACAGTGGGTAGAGCGTCAGACTGGGATGCCAAGGACCCAGGTTCAAGACCCCAAGGTCGCCAGTTTGAGCGCGGGCTCATCTGGTTTGAGCAAAAGTGAGCTTGGACCCAACGTCGCTGGCTCAAGCAAGGGGTTACTTGGTCTGCTAAAGGCCCATGGTCATGGCACATATGAGAAAGCAATCAATGAACAACTAAGGTGTCACAACGAAAAACTGATGACTGATGCTTCTCATCTCTCTCCGTTCCTGTCTGTCTGTCCCTATCTGTACCTCTCTCTGTCTCTGTAAAAAACGAAACAAAAAAAATAAATAAATAACCTTATCCTATGCCTGACCAGGCGGTGGTGCAGTGGATAGAGCGTCGGACTGGGATGCCGAGGACCCAGGTTCGATACCCCGAGGTCACCAGCTTGAGTGAGGGCTCATCTAGTTTGAACAAAAGCTCACCAGCTTGGACCCAAGGTCGCTGGCTCGAGCAAGGGATTACTCGGTCTGCTGAAGGCCTGCGGTCAAGGCACATATGAGAAAGCAATCAGTGAACAACTAAGGTGTTGCAATGTGCAATAAAAAACTAATGATTAATGCTTCTCATCTCTCCATTTCTGTCTGTCCCTGTCTATCCCTCTTTCTGTCTCTGAAAAAAAAAAACTTATCCTCTAAATGGAGAGAGAGGGACTAGGCCTAGGATTTACTTTTATTCACTTATTTACTCATTCATTCATTTGCTTCTTAAGTGCCCGTTAGTAGGTGCTGACAAAGTATAGAGCTGTGCTGCCCAGCATGGTAGCCACTGGTCACATGTGGCTACTGAGTACTGGAAATATATGTGATTGGTCTCTATTGGGAAGAGCCTTACATGTAAGATACACACTGGGTTTCAAGACTTACTACCCCAGAAATAGAATGTTTAATATTTCATTAATAACTTCTTTATATTAATGATATATTAAAATGATATTTTGTATCTATCGGGCTAAATAAAATATATTATTAAACTCAATTTCACTTGTTTTTCTTCACTTTTTAATGTGCTTTTAGGGACCTCTAATTATGTGACTTACTTTCATTGGTGATTAACATTATATTTCTTTTGGATGGCACTGGACTAGAACGAGAGCCCTTTACTCAAGCTACTCAGAGTCTAATGCAAGACAGAAGTGCAAACACCTCTCTGTAAACTGTTGACAGGGCACAGGGAAGAGGAGCAGCTACATTTTGTCAGTAGAATCAGAGTTGGCCAGGAGTAGAGGAGGAAAGGGGAGGGGTTTCCAGGTGGGAGAACCAGCAACATGCACGGTACCAGTCATGAAAGGATAGGTAGGAGGAATGTAGTGTGGTCAGGACCCAGGAAGCTGAGCTTGAGATTGAGAGTGGAAAGACACGGTGTCTGGAGCCAGAAAGACAGACCATCAGGCCTTTAGATGGAGCTGAGCAGATGGCATGCAGGGAATGACATCCCCCTCTCCAGCCCAGGCACCAGCTCTCAGAGAGCAACCAGGCTACCTAGAGACCACGTTCCAGTTGATTCCTTTCACCTCAATTTTATGTTCCTAAGGTGTACGAATATGCAGTGAAGTCTTGCAGAGTTAGGGTAAACAATAAGAGGCAGAGAAGCACCTTAGGGCAAAGGCCCTGAGCAGACGAGAGTCCAGGGGCCTCTCTGACCCATACTAGAAACAGTGTGTGCTGGATACAGCAAAACAGCGGGATAAAATTCAGCAACAAGAAATGTTTAGGCTCTCAGAACAGAGATTAGGAGTCAACATATACCTTGTCCTTTACTTCACCCCATGAAAACTTTTTTTGTCTGCTTCCTTTGAGCTATTTGTACTTGCTAATAAATATCTGAGTAAGGCTGGGGATGGGGCTTCAGTCCTTTGGTCTGCTGATGAGGCTGTTGTCTCCCCTCAGCCCCTCAGAGCATGTCATCTGAGCTCCAAGTAGTTCACTGTCACTGCGACAAGTGGTGCCCCATTTGAGGAATGGGGACCAAACATAAGGTTTACTACTCCCAGTGGTTCATTGTTGCTTCGACAAGTGGTGCCCGTGTGAGGAACGGGGACCAAACATAAGGTTTACTACTCCCAGTAGTTCATTGTCGCTGCGACAAGTGGTGCCCCATTTGAGGAACGAGGACCAAACGTAAGGTTTACTACTCCCAGTAGATCATTGTCGCTGCGACAAGTGGTGCCCCATTTGAGGAATGGGGACCAAACGTAAGGTTTACTACTCCCAGTAGTTCATTGTTGCTGCGACAAGTGGTGCCCCGTGTGAGGAACGGGGACCAAACATAAGGTTTACTACTCCCAGTAGTTCATTGTCGCTGCGACAAGTGGTGCCCCATGTGAGGAACGGGGACCAAACATAAGGTTTACTACTCCCAGTAGTTCATTGTCGCTGAGACAAGTGGTGCCCATTTGAGGAACAGGGACCAAACGTAAGGTTTACTACTCCCAGTAGTTCATTGTTGCTGCGACAAGTGGTGCCCCGTGTGAGGAACGGGGACCAAACATAAGGTTTACTACTCCCAGTAGTTCATTGTCGCTGAGACAAGTGGTGCCCATTTGAGGAACAGGGACCAAACGTAAGGTTTACTACTCCCAGTAGTTCATTGTTGCTGCGACAAGTGGTGCCCCATGTGAGGAACGGGGACCAAACATAAGGTTTACTACTCCCAGTAGTTCATTGTCGCTGAGACAAGTGGTGCCCATTTGAGGAACAGGGACCAAACGTAAGGTTTACTACTCCCAGTAGTTCATTGTTGCTGCGACAAGTGGTGCCCCGTGTGAGGAACGGGGACCAAACATAAGGTTTACTACTCCCAGTAGTTCATTGTCGCTGAGACAAGTGGTGCTCCACACAAGGTACCAGAAAAAATGACCACCCGAAGCCTGGCAAAGGAAAAGGACGTTTGCCCATCCCATGTGGTAAGGGACACAAGCAACAGAGAAATAGCCCTTGAATGCTTGCAGTGAGGTCACTTTTGGGGATCAGGCCAGGGGATTTCCCTTTCCCTTCCTCTCTCCTTCATCATGGGGAATTCCCTTTCCCCTGAGCAGTGGAGTAACAAATTACAGTTACAGAGACTCCTCTGAGCCGCAGGGTGTCAGGTAAGGAATAGAAATTTAACTGTTCCCTTGCTCAATGTTTGACAAATATGCCCTTGGTATCTGAAGGAGGGAAGTTTAGACTTAGAAGATTGGGAAAAAGTTGGACGGTGGCTCCATAGTCCCATCGGCCCCATCACAGTTCAACATCTCACGGACTGGAGTTTCTGTTGCCTACTCAGGCACAGGAAAAGAATACCCTCAATCCTGAGGAGCAGGCTTCTGCTACACCCTATAAGACCCCCCTCTCCAGTGAGCCACTCCCAGCTCCTTCTCCATATGAAGATAAGATTGAGAGATGTCTCCAGGAAGGATTAGAGAAAGATGGGAAATTTGTACAAGCTTATCCAGCGATCAGGACCCCTGGTCAGCCTGTGCGGTATAAGCCCTTGCCATTTCAGGTTTTTAAGGAATTTAGAAAAAGTATCAAGAAAAATGGGTTACAGAGCACTTTTACCAAGGGGATGGTTGAAGCATTTGGAACGGGATATAAAATGACTCCTTGGGATTAGAAAGGGCTAGTAAAAACTGTTCTTAGGCCCTGGCCGGTTGGCTCAGCGGTGGAGCGTCGGCCTGGTGTGCGGGGTACTGGGTTCAATTCCCGGCCAGGGCACACAGGAGAGGCGCCCATCTGCTTCTCCACTCCTCCTCCTCTCCTTCCTCTCTGTCTCTCTCTTCCCCTCCCGCAGCCGAGGCTCCATTGGAGCGGGGAAGGCCGGGGCGCTGGGGATGGCTCTGTGGCCTCTGCCTCAGGCGCTGGAGTGGGCAGAGCGATGCCCCGGGGTGGGACGTCGCCCCCTAGTGGGCGTGCCGGGTGGGTCCCGGTGGGGCGCATGCGGGAATCTGTCTGACTGCCTCCCTGTTTCCAACTTCGGAAAAATGAAAAAAAGAAACTGTTCTCACCACCTAGCCCAAAGCTCAGACCAGTTCCTCCCCCTAGATATTGCACTGACGCTAGCCAGAGGGAAGTAGCTACAGAAGAGGATACCTTTGCCCCTTTTCCTTGAAAAACAAAGGGCTGGAATGTTAGGTTTGGATCCAGGGCACCTTTAAACTCAAGGCAGGCTATAAAAATGGGAGGGATCATGCCAGGACCTTGATGAAAAAGAGAAAAAAAAGGGGAGACACTTTTAAAATCCAAGCGGCTCAGTAGCCCATGACCTCCCTTCTTTTCAGTCATCCTGGAAGCCTGCCAAGGATAAATAGTCTTGCATTCTCTACAATTATTAGTATACTGTAAAAATAAAGTTATATCAATTTTTTTAACCAGGTGGTCTAGAAAAGCATTTGATATTACTAGTTTAAATTTAATTAATGTTTTTTAAAGTTCTTAACAAAAACATATGTTTGTTTTACCTAGGTTTACAAAAGGTTTCTGTTATCTCTGTTGTCTTCTAAAATATGTTTGCCAATAAAAGAACCTGTTTCTAAAGGTCATAAAATATGTTCATAAAAGTATCAATCTAAAATTACTAATTACTAACTTAGTCCTTACATGGGGCACCACTTGTTACGGTGCCAATGAACTACTCAGAGACCAGATGACATGCTCCGAGGGGCCAGTGAGAGACAACAGCCTTGGTCAGCAGACCGAAGGACTGAAGCCCTGTCCATAGACTTACTCAGGTATTAGCAAGTAAAATAACTCAAGAAAACAAAAAGTTTTTAGGGGTAAAGGACAAGGAACATGCTGACTCCTAATCTCTGTTCTGAGAGCCTATAAACATTTCTTTTTGCTGAATCTTATCCTGCTGTTTTGCTGTTTCCAGCATGCACTGTTTCCAGTATGGGTCAGAGAAGCCCCTGGACTCGCATCTGCTCAGGGCCTTCTCCTGCCTCTAATTAATTACGCTAACTCCATAGGTTTCATAGCATATTCCTACACTAAATCCTATTTAGAGTCCCATCCCTAACAGGGATGTAGCCCAGCCTCTGAAAGATCACTCTAGATCCGTGATGGCAAACCTTTTTATAAAAAAAGCCCGCTTTTGCAGTGCTGGTCAACCTGGTCCCTCCCGCCCACTATAGGGCGGACCAGCTTTTCATGGTGAGCCAATCACAGCGCCGGTTGGTTGCTCCACTACCGCCCACCATGAAACATGGAACGCCCACTAGTGGGTGGGAGGGACCAGGTTGACCAGCACTGAAAAAGTGGGCGGTTTTTATAAACGGTTCAACATCACGGCTCTAAATTATTTTGTCACTCCAGTTCTCCAAAGCTTTCATCACAGCTACTATTGCCACAGCTAAATCTTGAGCTGGTGTTAACTTTGACCCTTCCTCCAGTAGAGTCTTCAACAGGAAAGTCAAACTTTTCAACAGTGGAGATATAAATGCTGACTGATCACTAACTACCATCAGCTGGCCTTTAAACAAGACACCCCAGGAGCAAGTCAAGCGATGCACACAAGTATTTATTTCAGAGCCCACACCACTTCAAGATTATTTCTGCTCACTTAAATCACCCTTTCCCTTTCTTGAGGCAGGTATTGGGAAAACTTGGGAGTGAGGATGAAATGAGGTCTCTTCCCATTTTCTCATGAGGGGGCACAGTAGGCAGCAGTCCCAGTACCCTCTCAGGAGAGGAAGCCAGTGGAAAGACCACTTAAAACACCTGTGTGGAAGGACGGAAGTCCAGATCACAGCCACAGCAGTGACACGGTTTCTTTGTTTCCAGGTCTTTGGGCTGCTGCTAGTGGCGTGCTCCATTGCGGACGGGGCTCTTATCTACCGGAAACTTCTACTTAATCCAAGTGGTCCTTATCAGAAAAAAACTGTTCATGACAAAATATAAGTTGTATAATTTTATATTCCTTCATAGTATATATTAAACATATCCCTTTATTCTCCCACATGATTTGTCCAGTTGTTCTCATTTGAATCTCCATACGGAACTGGGGGAAGAGATTTAGGAACTCAGCGCCCCACGTTCACCAGTACTGTAACTTCTGAAAGCCTGGATGGGGTCAATCGGGTCTTCCGTGTCTGTGTGGGGGTGGCAGAGAAGAAGGCGCTGGGGCCACCCCAAATGGTCTCCCCAGCCCTTCTCCCGGCTGCTTGGCAGCACTGGACTTCTGGGGCTGCAACACTGAGTTCCCAGGCTATGTAAGAACACTTCCCCGGGTGGCAAAAGGATGGCTGGAGGGTTGTCCTCAGGCAGGGAGAGCTGGTGCTTGCACAGCATGGGCAGCCAGCAGCTGTTGGGGTGGGAGACTGGTGCTCAGCAGAGAGCCAATCACCGCCGCAGTGCGGGGTCAGAGCCGCAGGGCCAGCCTGACATAGCCAGGCCCGGGGCTCACCATGAACTTTGAAAACACCAAGGAATCTGCAGGGGGCTTGAAATCCCGGAAACAATCCAAGAAGCGTCCCGTACCCTCAGGGAAGAAATCCAGACCCTCAGTGAAGCCCACACACCGGCCTCCTCCAGAACCCTCAAAGGGGCCCACAGAGCCCCAACCCCAGAAGCCAGCTGGACAACACGTGTCCCCGACTGCACCGGAGAAGGCCGCCATCAGCGAATCCGAGAAGCCGGCTATCCAGAAGCCTGCGGAGGACCGGACCAGAGTCCCGCCCAAACTCAGGGACAGCATCAAGACTTTTTTTTTCTCGCCCACGGGTGCACTGAAGGTCGTGAGGCTGGTGAGCAGAGAGAGCTGGTGACTTGGCTGGGCAGATGTTGGGCGCAGGCGGGCGCTTGCCAGCCTCCGCCTCGGGGAAGCTTGCCTGGTCCTCTTCGCCATCACCCAGCTGTGCCTCACCACTCCCTCACCTCTCCCCTGTCCTCCCCACACTCGAACCTTACACTAAATTTGGTTTCTTGTTTCCTGTCTAACTTTTATATTTCTCAGGTTTCCCCTCACAAAGAGAATTAGGGAAAACATGGAAATACTGAAAGTGTGTAAATTAGAAAACACAGATAATAGAATGACCAATAACATCGATACACCTCTGGCCAATATAACAGATAAAAGGGGGAGGGCATTACATATATTCAAAGTTAGAAACCATAAGAAATGATGATATATTGCCATTTACAACAACATGGATGGACCTTGAGAATATTATGCTAAGCGAAAAAAGTAAATCAGAAAAACCTAACAGCTGTATAATTTCACATACATGTTGGATATAAACCCGAGACTCATAAACATAGACAAAAGCAAAGTGGTTACCAAGGGTGAGGAAGGAAAGTAAAGAAGGCCAAATATACAATGACGAAAAATTTTACTTCGAGTGATGGGTACATAAGGCAATGAATAGTTCAAATACTATAGAGATGTTTACCTGCAACCTATGTGTTCTTATGAACCAATGTCACCCCACTATATTTAATTTCTAAACAAAATATAATAATAATAATAATAATAGCCTGGCCTGTGGTGGCACAGTGGATACAGTGTCGACCTGGAATACTGAGGTCGCTGGTTTGAAACCCCTGGCTTGCCCCACGAAGGCACATACAACAACCAATCAATGAACAACTAAAGTGAAACAACTATGAATTGATACTTCTCGTCCCACCTCACCACCTCTATAAAATCAATAAATAAAATCTAAAAATAAGTAAATATAGTAGTAATTAAACAATATCTAACAGAAATGGCGCCGTGAGCAGTGCGTCCGACAGATCTCCCCAAAACCTCAACAAATTTATCAACTAGAAGCAGAAAAATCTATCCTCGGAGCATTCCAGAGTTCCACAAACACTGAAGGCAAAAGAGCTGCTATCACTTGGAGCTAAGAGTCGGGAGGGAGCTGAAGGTGTGGAGGAAGCTAACTGCCGCACGGATGTTCGCTCAAGCCGAGGAGGAGGAAGTGCGCCAGTGTGCTATCAACAAGACCACCCTCAGATGCCAATAAGAAAAAGGAAATCGAATATTATGGATACAAAAGATAGAGAGGTAACACAAATAGATGTGGAAAAATCTATAGAGAAAAAATTTAACATATTAGAAACCTTGGAGCTAAATGACAGAGAATTTAAAATAGAAATCCTAAAAATACTCAGAGATATACAAGAAAACACAGAAAGGCAATTTAGGGAGCTCAGAAAACAACTCAACGATCACAAAGAATATATTACCAAGGAAATTAAAACTATAAAAACAAATCAAACAGAAATGAGAAACTCAATTCACGAGCTGAAAAACGAGGTAACAAGCTTAGCTAATAGAACAACCCAGATAGAAGGAAGGATTAGTGAAATAGAAGACAAGCAACTTGAGGCAGAACAGAGAGAAGAAGAAAGAGACTCAAAAATAATAAAAAACGAGAAAGCCCTACAGGAATTGTCTGACTCCATCAAAAAGAATAACATAAGAATAATAGGTATATCAGAGGGAGAAGAGAGAGAAAATGGAATGGAGAATATACTCAAACAAATAATAAACGAGAACTTCCCAAGCCTGTGGAAAGAACTAAAGCCTCAAATTCAAGAAGCAAACAGAACACCGAGTTTTCTTAACCCCAACAAACCTACTCCAAGGCACATCATAATGAAGATGGCACAAACCAATGACAAAGAAAAAATCCTCAAGGCAGCCAGGTAAAAGAAGAGTACAACATATAAAGGAAGGCCTATTAGATTATCATCAGATTTCTCAGCGGAAAATCTACAAGCTAGAAGAGAGTGGACCCCAATATTTAAAGCCCTGAAAGAGAGGAACTTTCAGCTAAGAATACTATACCCATCAAAGCTATCCTTCAAGTACGAAGGAGATATAAAAACATTCACAAATACAGAAAAGATGAGGGAATTTATCATCAGAAAGCCCCCACTCCAGGAAATACTAAAGGGGGTTTTCCAACCAGATTCAAAGAACAAAACAAAACAAAACCACACAAGTAACAGCTCCACCAAGAACACAATAAAACCAAATTTATACTGTGACAACAAAAGAAAAAAAAGGGGAGAGAGGATGGAGATTAACAGTAGCAAAGGACAATGAAGCGCAGAAACACTCATAAGATAGGGTACTACAATGAATATGGTAGGTACCCTTTTCATTACTTAATGGTAACCACCCTTGAAAAAACAACCACAAAAACACATGACTTAAAAAAAGTAGCAACAGAGGAAAGAAGTATGGAATGCAAACAAACAATAACAAGTGATAGAAAAACAAAAGAGAAGAATCAAACAAGATACAAAACTAACAGAAAGCAATTTATAAAATGGCAATAGGGAACCCACAATTGTCAATAATTACACTAAATGTAAATGGATTAAACTTACCAATAAAAAGACACAGAGTAGCAGAATGGATTAAAAAAGAAAATCCAACTGTATGCTGCCTACAAGAAACACATCTAAGCAACAAGGATAAAAACAAATTCAAAGTGAAAGGCTGGAAAACAATACTCCAAGCAAATAACACCCCAAAAAAAGCAGGCGTAGCAATACTCATATCTAATAATGCTGACTACAAGACAGAAAAAGTACTCAGAGACAAAAATGGGCATTTCATAATGATTAAGGGGACACTGAATCAAGAAGATATAACAATCCTTAATATATATGCACCAAACCAAGGAGCACCAAAATATACAAGACAGATACTTATTGACCTAAAAACAAAAACAGACAAAAATACAATCATACTTGGAGACCTCAATACACCGCTAACAGCTCTAGATCGGTCATCCAAACAGAGAATCAATAAAGATATATTGGCCTTAAACGAAACACTAGAACACCTGGATATGATAGACATCTACAGGACACTTCATCCCAAAGCGACAGAGTATACATTTTTCTCTAGTGTACATGGAACATTCTCAAGAATTGACCATATGTTGGGCCACAAAGGCAATATCAGCAAATTTAGAAAAATTGAAATTGTACCAAGCATATTTTCTGATCATAAAGCCTTGAAACTAGAATTCAACTGCAAAAAAGAGGGGGAAAAACCCACAAAAATGTGGAAACTAAACAACATACTTTTAAAAAAATGAATGGGTCAAAGAAGAAATAAGCGCAGAGATCAAAAGATATATACAGACAAATGAAAATAACAATACAACATATCAGAATCTCTGGGATTCAGCAAAAGCAGTAATAAGAGGAAAGTTCATATCACTTCAGGCCTATATGAATAAACAAGAGAGAGCCCAAGTAAACCACTTAACTTCACACCTTAAGGAACTAGAAAAAGAAGAACAAAGACAACCCAAAACCAGCCGAAGAAAGGAGATAATAAAAATCAGAGCAGAAATAAACGAAATAGAGAACAGAAAAACTATAGAAAAAATCAATATAACAAGGAGCTGGCTCTTTGAAAAGATCAACAAAACTGACAAACGCTTGGCAAGACTCACCAAGGAAAAAAGGCACAGAACTCAAATAAATAAAATCCAAAATGAAAGAGGAGAAATCACCACAGACATCATAGATATACAAAGAATCATTGTAGAATACTATGAAAAACTATATGCCACCAAATTCAACAATCTAGAAGAAATGGATAAAGTCCTAGAACAATACAACCTTCCTAGACTGAGTCATGAAGAAGCAGAAAGCCTAAACAGACCAATTAGCAGGGAGGAAATAGAAAAAACTATTAAAAACCTCCCCAAAAATAAAAGTCTAAGCCTAGATGGTTATACTAGTGAATTCTATCAAACATTCAAAGAAGACTTGGTTCCTATTCTACTCAAAGTCTTCCAAAAAATTGAAGAAGAAGCAATACTTCCAAACACATTTTATGAGGCCAACATAACCCTCATACCGAAACCTGGCAAGGACGGCACAAAGAAAGAAAACTACAGACCAATATCTCTAATGAATACAGATGCTAAAATACTAAACAAAATACTGGCAAATCGAATACAACAACATATTAAAAAAATAATACATCATGATCAAGTGGGATTCATCCCAGAATCTCAAGGATGGTTCAACATACGTAAAATGGTTAACGTAATACACCATATCAACAAAACAAAGAACAAAAACCACATGATATTATCAATAGATGCAGAAAAGGCTTTTGATAAAATACAACACAATTTTATGTTTAAGACTCTCAACAAAATGGGTATAGAAGGAAAATATCTCAACATGATAAAGGCCATATATGATAAACCATCAGCCAACATCATATTAAATGGCATAAAACTGAGGACTTTCCACCTTAAATCAGGAACAAGACAGGGCTGTCCACTCTCTCCACTCTTATTTAATGTGGTGCTAGAAGTTCTGGCCAGAGCAATCAGACAAGACAAAGAAATAAAAGGCATCCATATCGGAAAAGAAGTAAAGCTATCACTTTTTGCAGATGATATGATTCTATACATCGAAAACCCGAAGGACTCCACAAAAAGATTACTAGAAATAATAAACCAATACAGTAAGGTCGCAGGATACAAAATTAACATACAAAAGTCCATAGCCTTTCTATATGCCAACAATGAAATATTAGAAAACAAACTCAAAAAAAATAATCCCCTTCACGATTGCAACAAAAAAAATAAAATACCTAGGAATAAACATAACAAAGAATGTAAAGGACCTATATAACGAAAACTACAAAGCATTGTTCAGAGAAATAGAAAAAGACACAATGAGATGGGAAAATATCCCTTGTTCTTGGATAGGAAGAATAAATATAATTAAAATGGCCATATTACCCAAAGCAATTTATAAATTTAATGCAATTCCCATCAAAATTCCTATGACATTTTTTAAAGAAATGGAACAAAAAATCATCAGATTTATATGGAACTATAAAAAACCCCGAATAGCCTGACCAGGCGGTGGCGCAGTGGATAGAGCATCGGACTGGGATGCAGAGGACCCGCGTTCGAGACCCTGAGGTCGCCAGCTTGAGTGCGGGCTCACCTGGTTTGAGGAAAAGCCCACCAGCTTGAACCCAGGGTCGCTGGCTCCAGTAAGGGCTTACTTGGTCTGCTGAAGGCCCGCGGTCAAGGCATATATGAGAAAGCAATCAATGAACAACTAAGGTGTTGCAATGTGCAATGAGAAACTGATGATTGATGCTTCTCATCTCTCTCCATTCCTGTCTGTCTATCCCTCTCTCTGACTCACTCTCTGTCTCTGTAAAAAAATAAATAAATAAATAAATAAAAATAAAAAAATTAGTAAAAAACCCCGAATAGCCAAAGCAATCCTAAGGAAAAAGAATGAAGCTGGGGGCATTACAATACCTGACTTCAAACTATATTATAGGGCCATGACAATCAAAACAGCATGGTATTGGCAGAAAAATAGACACTCAGACCAATGGAACAGAATAGAAAGCCCAGAAATAAAACCACATACATATGGTCAAATAATTTTTTATAAAGGGGCCAACAACACACAATGGAGAAAAGAAAGCTTCTTCAACAAATGGTGTTGGGAAAACTGGAAAGCCACATGCAAAAGAATAAAACTCAACTACAGCTTGTCCTCGTGTACTAAAATTAATTCAAAATGGATCAAAGACCTAAATATAAGACCTGAAACAATAAAGTACATAGAAGAAGACATAGGTACTAAACTCATGGACCTGGGTTTTAAAGAACATTTTATGAACTTGACTCCACAGGCAAGAGAAGTGAAGGCAAAGATAAAGGAATGGGACTACATCAGAATAAAAAGTTTTTGCTCATCAAGAGAAACTGACATCAAAATAAACAGACAGCCTGACCAGGCGGTGGCGCAGTGGATAGAGCATCGGACTGGGATGCAAAAGGACCCAGGTTCGAGACCCCGAGGTTGCCAGCTTGAGTGTGGGCTCATCTGGTTTGAGCAAAAAGCTCACCAGCTTGGACCCAAGGTCACTGGCTCGAGTGGGGGGTTACTCAGTCTGCTGAAGGTCCGCGGTCATGGCACATATGAGAAAGCAATCAATGAACAACTATGGTGTCACAACGAAAAACTGATGATTGATGCTTCTCATCTCTCTCCCTTCCTGTCTGTCTGTCCCTGTCTATCCCTCTATCTGACTCTCTCTCTGTTCCTATACAAAAAAAAAAAAAAAAAATTAAAAAAATAAAAAATAAACAGACAGCCAACTAAATGGGAAATGTTATTTTCAAACAACAGCTCAGATAAGGGCCTAATATCCAAAATTTACAAAGAACTCATAAAACTCAACAACAAACAAACAAACAATCCAATAAAAAAATGGGAAGAGGACATGAACAGACACTTCTCCCAGGAAGAAATACAAATGGCCAACAGATATATGAAAAGATGCTCATCTTCATTAGTTATTAGAGAAATGCAAATCAAAACTACAATGAGATACCACCTCACCCCTGTTAGATTAGCTATTATCAATAAGACGGGTATTAGCAAATGTTGGAGAGGCTGTGGAGAAAAGGGAACTCTCATCCACTGTTGGTGGGACTGTAAAGTAGTACAACCATTATGGAGGAAAGTATGGTGGTTCCTCAAAAAACTGAAAATAGAACTACCTTATGACCCAGCAATCCCTCTACTGGGTATATACCCCAAAACCTCAGAAACATGGATACGTAAAGACATATGTAGCCCCATGTTCATTGCAGCATTGTTCACAGTGGCCAAGATATGGAAACAACCAAAAAGCCCTTCAATAGAAGACTGGATAAAGAAAATGTGGCACAGATACACTATGGAATACTACTCAGCCATAAGAAATGATGACTTCGGATCATTTACAACAAAATGGTGGGATCTTGATAACATTATACGGAGTAAAATAAGTAAATCAGAAAAAACAAGAACTGCCTGACCTGTGGTGGCGCAGTGGATAAAGCGTCGACCTGGAAATGCTGAGGTCGCAGGTTCGAAACCCTGGGCTTGCCTGGTCAAGGCACATATGGGAGTTGATGCTTCCTGCTCCTCCTCCCTTCTCTCTCTCTCTCTCTCCTTTCTAAAATGAATAAATAAAATAAAAATTAAAAAAAAAAAACAAGAACTACATGATTCCATACATTGGTGGAACATAAAAACGAGACTAAGAGACATGGACAAGAGTGTGGTGGTTACCAGGGGTGGGGGGAGGGAGGATGCGAGAGGGAAGGAGGGAGAGGGTTAGGGGGAGGGGGAAGGGCACAAAGAAAACTAGATAGAAGGTGACGGAGGACAATCTGACTTTGGGTGATGGGTATGCAACATAATTGAATGACAAGATAACTTAGACATGTTTTCTTTGAATATATGTACCCTGAATTATTAATGTCACCCCATTAACATTAATAAAAATTTATTTAAATAAATAAATAAATAAACAATATCTAAAAATATTATTAGAAGAGTGCATGCCCACTGAAGAAAAGAAAAAACCCATAAAGTAGAAAATACTGCCTGCACTCCACTACCGAAAGATAAACATCATTACATTCCAGTATATTTCAGCCAAGTATTATTTTCTAAACATGTTTCTCATCTTTGAGAGTCTTTCAACTGTTCATTGAAGGTCTATCATGTGCCAAGCACCATGGACTCAGAAGTCAGTCCCAGCATCCGCAGAATGCACAATGAGTGTGAGGATAAGAGGAAAGTAACAGGAGATTACAAGAAAAGGTGTTCACCATGCTGTAGGAACACACGGCCACATGGCCAGCCAGGCCCACCGCTCTGTGATGGGCCAGTTTCCTCCACTTTCCTCCTCCATTCGACTTTGCTATCAACTTCGTGTGATCATGATTAACACTGAGATGAACCACCTAGCCTTATTTTTAAATGACAATCTTTATTCTTTCCTGAAAATAGAAGTTAAGCATTCTCACAGTAGGAAATACTGAGAACTAAAAGAAGAAAATAAAAATCACTCATAATTCCAAAGACAACTGCCATTAATCAGAATCAAGCTTTCCAGGCAAACAGGCTCAAGCTCCAAAGCCCCCACCAGAACCAAAATATATATCATCCTGTTAAAGACCCTGAAAGATATACAGTAAAAAGGAAACTTGCCCAGATGTCCAATAACTGGTAAACAGATAAAGTGTGGTACATCCACACAATGGAATATTATTTGAGAATAAAAATTAATGAAGTACCAATGCATGCTACAACACGGATGCACCTCAAAAAACATGCTAAGTCAATGAAGCTAGACTCAAAAGACCAAATGCTATATAGTTCCATTAGACAGAAAATGGTCAAAAAAGCAAATCCATAGAAAGAGATTAGACGAGTGGCTGCCTGAGGCTGGAGTGACTGCAAATGGGCACGATGTTTCTTTTCCTAGTGATAGAAATGTTCTAAAATTAGGCAGTGGTGATATTGCACAACTCTGCAAATTTACTAAACTTCACTGAATTGTACACTTAAGATGAGTGAACTTAGGGGGGTACATAAATTAAACTAAATAAAACTTAAAAAAAAAGAAACCCTGTTTAATTTAACATTCAAAGAACTAAAAGAAGATTCCTCACCCCTCAAATTCTCTCTCCCTCTCATTCATACCCACTGTTACACTCCCCAATCTTCCCCTTAACCAGACAGACAATTTCTGCAATAGTTTGTAGTATTTCTTTCCTGGTTTTTTCCTATAAAAAGGTTACATATTATTTCATTTGAATCATACTTCATATATTTTTTTTTTCTGTATTTTTCTGAAGCCAGAAACGGGGAGAGACAGACAGACTCCCGCATGCGCCCGACCGGGATCCACCCGGCATGCCCACCAGGGGGCGATGCTCTGCCCCTCCGGGGCGTCGCTCTGTTGCGACCAGAGCCACTCTAGCGCCTGGGGCAGAGGCCAAGGAGCCATCCCCAGCGCCCAGGCCATCTTTGCTCCAGTGGAGCCTCTGCTGCGGGAGGGGAAGAGAGAGACAGAGAGGAAGGAGAGGGGGAGGGGTGGAGAAGCAGATGGGCGCTTCTCCTGTGTGCCTTGGCCGGGAATCGAACCCAGGACTTCTGCATGCCAGGCCGACGCTCTACCACTGAGCCAACCGGCCAGGGCCTCATACTTCATATATTTTTATTGTTTTTCCCATCTTGCATAATGAGTACTTTTCCAGCTCATTAAATATTTTTCAAAAATCTGATTGTGCATAGGTGAGTAATATTCCATCACTTAAGATATCCCATGGCCTCAGGGAGGAGTCTGAGGTCCAGAGATAGAGACAGACCTTCCTATCTCTGGAGATCCTCTGGCATTTCTGTTTTTACTATTTGTATATTCTTTCACATCCCTCCTCAAAAAATAATAATAAAATTATATATATAATATATCATGTATATATAATACATAGAAAGAAAGAAAACATAAAGAGGGACTTACCACAGACTTTTTCTCATTTTCTTTATCCTCAAAAGAAAGGGAATCAATATTTAAACTCACTTTTAAATGATTCACTCTTCTTTGTCCTAATTTGCTAAACTACCACAAAAACAGTAATTTCTAGGCCCTGGCCGGTTGGCTCAGTGGTAGAGCATCAGCCCGGCATGTGGATGTCCCGAGTTTGATTCCTAGTCAGGGCACACAAAAGAAGCACCCATCTGCTTCTCCACCCCTCCCCCTCTGGCTTCTCTCTCTCTTTTTCTCTCTCTCTCTCTCTCTTCTCCTCCTTCCTGTAGTGAAGGCTGGATTAGAGCAAGTTGGCCCAAGTGCTGAGGATGGCTCCATGGCCTCTGCCTCAGGCACTAAAATGGGTCTGGTTGCAATGATGCAAGGGGCCCAGATGGGCAGAGCATCACCCCCTAGTGGGCTTGCCAGGTGGATCCCGGTCGGGCACATGTGGGAGTCTGTCTCTGCCTCCCGGCCCTCACTAAAAAAATCCAAAAACACACCCCAGTAATTTTTATGCTTGCTCCCTGACCTAAAGATGTTTTCCAGTGACACCTGGGGCCTTCCATGGGTGAACCGAGGCAGAGCCACTCCGGCTGTCTGCCTGTGTGTGACACTGTACAACTGCTGCCTGGGTGCTGCTGGCACATGTGGGCCCCACCTGTGTTCAGCTTTTTTCACTTAGTAGATTATACTTTCCATTTTCCACACATCTTATATCTATGTTCCTACTGAGTTGGTCACAGTCACCGGTAAGAGTTGGCAGTGGTCACGGGTTTTGGACCAGGGTTCAGGTTTTGCCTCTAGACCAAAGGCTGACATTGTGGCCCACCCACTCACAGCTGGTCCTCAGATGCCACCCAACAACCCAAAACCAAAATATGCCAGAACCTGACCGTAACTCTGAGTTCAGTTTCTATTTACAAAAATACGACAAATAACAAGTGTTAGTAAGGATGTGGAGAAAAGGAAACACTTGTACATTGCTGGTGGGGATGCACCACAATAGTGGTGCAGCTACTATGGAAACCAGTATGGAGATTCCTCAAAAAGTTAAAAATAGAACTACCATAAGATCCAGCAATCCAGTTCTGGATAATTATATGAAGGAAAAAAACCCCTCTAATTTGAAAAGCTATATGTACCCTTATGTTCATTGCAGCATTATTTACAACAGCCAAGATGTAAAAGCAGCCTAAATGTCCATTGATAAATGTATGGTTAAAGAAGACTTTACACACACACACCACAGAGTCTTACTCAGCCATAAAAAAAGAATGAAATTTGGCCATTTGTGAGAACATGGATGTACCTAGAGGGTATTATGCTAAATGAAGTATGCTGGACACAGAAAGACAAATACTATATGATTTCACTTATAGGTGGAAAATAAATGAACAAACAAAACAGAAACAAACTCAGAGATACAGGAAACAAAGTGATGGTTACCGAGGGGAAAGGAGTTGGGGAGCAGATGAAATAGGCGAAAGGAATTAAGAAGTACAAACTCTCCGTTGTAAAATAAATAAGTCATGGGGAGGTAATCTACAGCATAGGGAATGTAGTCAATAATATCTAATAACTTTGTATGGTAACAGATGGTAACTAGACTTATCCTGGGGATCATTTCATAATAAATACAAAGCACTTAAAAGGATAATATAGATCAATAAAACAAAACAAGACAACAGGACCAAAATGGAGTCATTTATGCTAAGCCCCATATCACCAAACCAAGACTTATTTTAATTACAGTTCCAGCTCCTCCCAGAAACGGAATCTGCCTGATTCCCTTGTAATCCTCTAAAGGGAAGTAACCTTGGAAATATTTTCCTGGATCGGACTCCTCAGGCAAGGCCAACAAAAGCAAAAATAAACAACTGGGATTGCATCAAACTTAGAAACGACAGTTTTTGGCCTAAACTTCCTTGTTCCTGTCCCCTTCTATCAACAAAAGTCTCCATTTTGTACAGCTCCTTGGGGCTCCTTTTTATCCACTAGACTGGATGCTGCTTGATTCAAATTGATTTTTGCTCCAATAAACTCTTAAAACTTTTTAATATGCCTCAGCTTATCTTTCAACAAAGGCATCACTGATATTGGTGCAGTGGGGAGGAAGCCTGTAAAACCCAACCAAAGTCAGGTAGCAAAACTTCAGCTCACGCGTGAGGTAGATGCCCAGGCCCTACAAACTAAGCTGTTGTGGTAAGAAGCAGTGACTGTGTGTGTTTGTGTGTGTGTGTCCGTTCCAGTGCTTGGGTGGCGGGGTTTCTCACCTCCCCCAGGAGGGCAAGTGTGTGTGTGTGTGTGTGTGTGTGTGTGTGTGTGTGTCTGCCAATTCCAGTGCTTGGGTGGAGGGGTTTCTCACCTCTCCCAGGAGGGCAAGATGCTAGAAGTCAACTGGTAGACAGACAAAAGGAAGTCAGTTGTGAGAGGGTTCACTCAGCCTCCACATCTGTTACCACTATTGTAAAGTACCAAAAAAAAAGCTAAAAATTGATATTGATATTCTGGGAGGAAAGGTCAGGCTTTCCTATCAGGCTTTCCTGTCCCGTCCCTCCTTAAGGGAGGGGAGGGAGAAGAATGTAGAAGTTTCTGGCTTACAAGAACAATGGGTCGTTCAGTTTCAAATCTAAAATAAAGGTTAACCTAAAACTTCTTCTCTTTCAATAGGAGGCAGAATTTACATACCACCTTGCATTGATTGTAGTTCCTCCCCCTCCCTGGAATCTTGAGGATAAAATACCTCTAGGCTAGTGAGGGAAGATGAACCCTGAAAAATTTGTAAACATCTTTAATTGTGTTACCTTAAAAGTCTTAATGTTTCTGTGTATCCCCTAAACAAATCTTGCCAGCTTATACCCTGAGGTCATGCTCTCCCCTGCCCCCACCCATGCGTGATCAAGGGTATATATATAAAGTCCCTGAACTGTTTTGGGGACTGCACGATTTGGGCTTGCAGATGCCCCATGTCAGCCATATGCGGCCAGCATATTAATAAATCTCCTCCTCTAATAAAACTCTTCAAAATTTATCTGGACTGGGTGTCTCTATGTGAACTTGATGAAATGAGGTACAATGCCTTTCAAAATCTGGGTTGTGGTACTTTATAACATATTGGGGCTCGTCTGGGATCCGGTGTTTTGTGTCACCAGATTGAGACACCCCAAATTGGACGGACTCACTGCTGAGCTGCCCGGCCCCGCTTGAATCTCGTGGAGAGGCATGCCACCTGAGACTTTTCAAGGCTCCCGGTCTTCCTGTGGGGTCCGTACCATTCCTTGGTAGACACCTTCCGGTTCCCAAATTCGACAATTTGGATAATTTGACAGAGAAAATCGAGGAAGTAGGTAGAGCAACTCTTTCTGCTTTACCGAACTTTCTGGCTTCCCTTTGAACTCTTGCTTTCGCTTTTATGTTTGTAACTAGTTTGTAGTCTGTGTCAGACTAGAATGTAGGTAAAGTGGATTTGGGGGCTTTGCTGAGTTGTGACTCCAGGGATGTGGAACCCCAATGGAGTACGTAGGGATTTCAAAACTGCTTTGCCGGTTGTAACTAGTCTATGGTTTTTATGTTTTGAACTGGATCTGCCGTGAAACAGACCAGACATGGTCATAAGTTTGCGCAGGCTCTCCAAGACCGAGATGTCGGTGGGGAGTTTTAGTGGTTAGTCCTGCCTTAGGTTCTAGTTGCGCTCTCAGTGAATGCCAGAAGTGGGGACATGCGTGCATCTCTAGGAAGGCTAATGGAGGTTAAGTCCATCCAGGATTAGTCAGTCTCACATTGGACTGAATCAGTGGAGACTGAGCTAACCTGGATTGATTAATCTCGACCCAAGACTTCCAAGAGATGTCTCTGTGTTTGTCGAGATCTCAGTCTTTGTTTTTAAAGGTGTCTGTTTAGAAAACTGTTGGGCAGATAAAATGTATTATGCTCACTTTGTTAAAGATTATGCTGCCCACGAGGAGGCCGTTGCCCAGGTGATATTAATGTGTGTTGAGAATCGTTGTAGCCTGAGGCTTGGTTTTGGGATTAAGCCTTTCCCACCCTTTTTGGTGTAAGGTGGTACAATCCTATCATGCCTCAGAGAAGTGACTTTGTATTAGAGACTTCCCTATTATGTATATTGGATTAAGGGTTTGGATTTCTACACTATAAAATGGGGACGGAACGAGAGTTTGCGCTCTTGGTTCCTGAGGTTAGCATGAGAGAGCAGAGAGAATAGAGCCAGCAGCGGGAGGAGGCCACGTGGAGAAGGCCAGGAAAGGCAGCAAAGATGGCGGAGTGCTGAGTGAGATGCCAGTTTGTACAGAGTTTGTATCTGGGATAAGGAAGGAGATGGGGAACTGAGGAGAATAAGGCTGGTGAGCTAGAAACCTTTGATTCTAGGAAACTCGGATAAATCAGTAGCTTTGTGAGCACTGAATGTGACTGGGTTTTGGAGCCCAGTGTGTATTTTTACTTGCCCGCCGGGTGCAAGCTAGATTAAAGACTATGGCCCACCAGTTTTTGGCTCCATGGTTTCTTTGCCGACTGTCCGAATCCAATGCGAACCTGCATGGGACAGGCTGCTGTGGTAGTGGTCCTGGCCTTGGCTGCTGGCTTTACAAAAACCCTAGTTTAAAGGAATCTCTAGTGCAGCCTGCGTGCACCTGAGAGGCCACGAAGGGGAGCCCTTTTCTAGTCAGTAAGTGTTGGGCAGATAAAATATATTATGCTCACTTTGTTAAAGATGGCTCTGCTGCCCATGTGAGGCCGTCGCCCAGGTGATATTAATGTGTGTTGAGAATCGTTGTAGCCTGAGGCTTGGTTTTGGGATTAAGCCTTTCCCACCCTTTTTGCTGTGGGGTGGTACAATCCTATCATGCCTCAGAGAAGTGACTTTGTATTAGAGACTTCCCTATTATGTATATTGGATTAAGGGTTTGGATTTCTACACTATAAAATGGGGACAGAACGAGAGTTTGCGCTCTTGGTTCCTGAGGTTAGCATGAGAGAGCAGAGAAAGCAGAGCCAGCAGCGGGAGAAAGGCCACGTGGAGGAGGCCAGGCGAAGCAGCCAAGATGGTGGAGTGCCTAGTGAGATGCCAGTTTGTGCAGAGTTTGTATCTGGGATAAGGAAGGAGATGGGGAACTGAGGAGAATAAGGCTGGTGAGCTAGAAACCTTTGATTCTAGGAAACTCGGATAAGTCAGTGGCTTTGTGAGCACTGAATGTGACTGGGTTTTGGAGCCCAGTGTGTATTTTTACTTGCCCGCTGGGTGCAAGCTAGGATTAAAGGTAATGGCCCATCAGTTCTTGGCTCCGTTGTTTCTTTACCGACTGTCCGAATCCAATGCGAACCTGCATGGGCCGGGCTGCTTTGATAGTGGTGGCCCTAGCCATGCCTCCTGGCTTTACAGTAAGTCACAGCACTTTTCAGCATCTGGAGTGCGCTGCTCTCCACTGAGGGGAACTCCTCCCTTGTCTATTGAACTTTGTCTTTGCCAGAAAAATTAGGATAAGTAAAACACGCTCATTTAAACTTCTTGATTTGTGTGTATAAGTCCTTTGCTCAATGTCTAAATGTGTCTGTTTGAGTCTTTTGTGTCAAAATTGGAAGCTTCTGACTAAAAGCTATGTTAAGTGACTTTCTTTATTCTCAAAATCTACCTTCAGGGTGCTTTATCTGACTTCTCCCCTGAAGGAAATCATTCTCTACCGTTGGCTTCTTCACCTTGTCTTATGTAATAATTAATATCTCTATAGTCAAACACCTTCTTATTCCAGGTGCTAGTTAATTATCTATCTTATCTTTCTTAATAGTACACTAATTCTTAGATTCTCCTGAAAAAAGTTTTTGGGTTTTTTTTTCTTTTTTGTTGTTTTTTTTGTGTGTGTTTTTATTTTTTTGTATTTTTCTGAAGCTGGAAACAGGGAGGCAGTCAGACAGACTCCCGCATGCACCCGACCGGGATCCACCCAGCATGCCCACCAGGGGGTGATGCTCTGCCCATCTGGGCTGTTGCTCTGTTGCAACCAGAGACATTCTAGCACGTGAGGCAGAGGCCACGGAGCCATCCTCAGCGCCCGGGCTAACTTTGCTCCAATGGAGCCTTGGCTACGGGAGGGGAAGAGAGAGACAGAAAGAAAGGAGGGGGGAGGGACGAAGAAGCAGATGGGCGCTTCTCCTGTGTGCCCTGGCTGGGAATCAAACCCGGGACTCCTGCACACCAGGCCAACGCTCTACCACTGAGCCAACCAGCCAGGGCAGTTTTTGTTTTGTAATAAGTAATAGCAACCGGGAATTCTAATCCCCAGATAATAAGGACAGTATGGAATATAATAATTGGAAACCCAGGTTGTCCTGATCAGTTTCCATACATTGATCAATAGCTAAATTTAACATTAAATCCACCACAGTGACGTAAAAACTTGCTCAATACAGAAAGGGCCGGCAAGCAAGCAATTTAAATGAAAGAAAAGCAGAGCCCACAAATTAAAAGGGTTTCTCCAAACTCTGGAGCAAAAGGACTAGCAAGCAAGCAGTTTGAGTAAGAGAAAAATCAAGCCTGTCTACGTGGTGCTCAAAGCGAGGGGGTGGGGCCACGGCCGAGGACAGGCAAACATAGGCATGGTCCCTCCCCTCTCCGTCATTGCCCCAGGTGCACCCAAGCAGCAGGCAAACAGTAAACAGCCTGCCACCTCCAGGTGCACGGTTAGGTTAGAATTCAGCTTGCTGTATGCGGGGTGACTGGAAAGAACAATGAAATAATAAAATAACTAAAATGTAGAATAAAAATTAATTTCAAATATCTGCCTACTGACCAAAGGAAGTTTTGCCCATTTAGAAATTACAGAGTAGGAATAGTATTAAAAATTAAAACTTTGCTTTAAAAAAAATCATAAAAAAGAAAAAAAATTTAAAAATTAACAAACCAGCCTGACCAGGCGGTGGCGCAGTGAATAGAGCGTCGGACTGGGATGCAGAGGACCCAGGTTCAAGACCCCAAGGTCGCCAGCTTGAGAGCGGGCTCATCTGGTTAGAGCAAAAGAAAAAAAAGCTCACCAGCTTGAACCCAAGGTCGCTGGCTCCAGTAAGGGGTTACTCTGTCTGCTGAAGGCCCGCAGTCTAGGCACATATGAGAAAGCAATCAATGAACAACTAAGGTGTCGCAATGTGCAACGAAAAACTAATGATTGATGCTTCTCATCTCTCTCCGTTCTTGTCTGTCTGTCCCTGTCTATCCCTCTCTCTGACTCACTATCTGTCTCTGTAAAAAAATAAACAGCAAAAAAAAAAAATAAATAAAAAAAAATAACAAACCATAGGTGTGAACCATACTAGTTAATTGGCAGTTTCTTAAATTAAATTACAACTCCAGAAGGAGTAATACAATATAAATAATAAAATTATAAAAAAATAAAATTAAAAATAAACTCTCCATGGATTAGGGATGATGCCCCCACTGGTATAAAAAATTAGAAAAAAAAATCCAACACTCTCCCGCTGGACCAAGGGAATGTTGCAATCTCTCCAAATCTTTCAGTTACATAAAAAACATGAAATTCATAAGAAAAGCCCACAACATTAACCATAATGGTAAAAACTATAAAAAGGAATTTTCAGGGAATTGCGGGGGAAATTGGAAACCTCATTTAGGCTAAACCAACTCACTATTGAGAAAATAATTTTGTAAAAATTATATTTAACTGCTCAATACAAGACAGTCAGTTTACAGATGGCAAATTGGTTCCAGTCCTGCTTAAGAGAAGCCCCATTGTCTTTCTAAGGCTTGAATACAGAACAAACTTCAAGGGAAAAAAAAGGTAAGAGCGACAAGCTCTCAGTTCTTGGAGTTTGCCTCTCCCTCAGGCATCCACCCCACCCCTCATACAAACAAAAGTTAATAACTTTTTGCCAGCTAGGTGGTTTACCAAGAATCCCTTATTGGCCTGACAAGGCGATGGCACAGTGGCTAGAGCATCAGACTGGGATGAGGAAGGACCCAGGTTCGAGACCCCGAAGTCGCCAGCTTGAGCGCAGGCTCATCTGGTTTGAGCAAAAGCTCACCAGCTTGAGCCCAATGTTGCTGGCTCCAGTAAGGGGTTACTCAGTCTGCTGAAGGTCCACGGTCAAGGCACGTATGAGAAAGCAATCAATGAACAACTAAGGTGTTGCAAAGCGCAACGAAAAACTAATGATTGATGCTTCTCATCTCTCCATTCCTATCTGTCCATCCCTCTCTCTGACTCTCTCTCTCTCTCTCTGTCTCTGTTAAAAAAAAATCCCTTATTGTATAAAAATGTTCCATATTAAAATGTATATATAAATATTATTTTAAAAGCCTTTTGTTAATTCTTTTTTTTAAAGGTTAGTTTTGTTTTTTTTTTAATTTATTTTATTTTATTTATTCATTTTAGAGAGGAGAGAGAGACACAGAGAGAGAGAGAGAGAGAGAGAGAGAAAGAGAGGAGAGAGAGACAGGGAGGAGCAGGAAGCATCAACTCCCATATGTGCCTTGACCAGGCAAGCCCAGGGTTTCGAACCGGTGACCTCAGCATTGTTAATTCTTTTATTTGCTGTTTTATAGTCCTTTAATATTGAAGTCTTCATTTAAATATTAAACATTGTTAATAATGTCTTTTTATGTAATGTTTAGTTTATTATCATTTTGAAACAATATTGTTAAAATTTCTTTAAATGCTAATGTACTGAATTATTTAGCAGCGAAGAGACTCTGGAATTCTAAAAAAGACACCCAGGCCCTGGCCGGTTGGCTCAGTGGTAGAGCGTCGGCCTGGCGTGCAGAAGTCCCGGGTTCGATTTCCGGCCAGGGCACACAGGAGAAGCGCCCATCTGCTTCTCCACCCCTCTCCTTCCTCTCTGTCTCTCTCTTCACCTCCCGCAGCCGAGGCTCCATTGGAGCAAAGATGGCCCGGGCGCTGGGGATGGCTCCTTGGCCTCTGCCCCAGGCGCTAGAGTGGCTCTGGTTGCAACAGAGCGACGCCCCCGGAGGGGCAGAGCATCACCCCCTGATGGGCAGAGCGTCGCCCCCTGGTGGGCGTACCGAGTGGATCCCGGTTGGGCGCATGCAGGAGTCAGTCTGTCTCTCCCTGTTTCTGTTGGAATCCATGGGAGTCCAAAAGACCAGAGTAACAGGCTTTATTGAAAGGAAGAAAGGAACCCTGCCGGGCACTCCTCCTGGGGGAGAAGAGCACCGGTTACAGACTAGGGGAGAGTTATATAGTGTTTGGGAGAGCCTGAGGGGATACTGAGGCAAAAGTCCTGGTATGTCTGGAATGCTCCTCCTTGGGGGGCTTCGAGCATGTGGGTGTTGAATCAAAAGTCCTGGTGTGTCCGGAGCCCCTCCTTGGGGCGGCTTCTCAGCTTTTTGGAATTCCTCTGTCTCAGGGTCATTAATCCAGTAAGGGTGAGGTCTGACAGATAAGCGGAACATCAAGAGGGCAGTTTGGAATTCACGTATCTATCATTTCTCGACTCTGTGGTTACATATAAAAGAAAGGCAGTTATTAATTTTATAATATATGGTGAGGAGTGATGAGGAGAAAGAGGAGAAACAATTGGAAAATTATTTCTTCTTCTGGAGAGAACTCAAGAAGGGAATCTTGCCAAGCCAAGTCCTTCATCCAGTTAAGGAGGTCATCAATTTCCATGCTGTGAGGTCTGAACCAGGCGATGTCTCCGAAAACCTGAGTGAGGAAGTAAAAAATTTTGCGAGGTAATAATTGTTAGTTGCTTGCTGCTAGTGCCAAGTGAACAGAGTGACATGGTGATACATGGTCTCCTGGATGAGCCTCATGAGACGTGCTGGACTGGTTCCCTTCAAGTGGGAGGACATGTGGAGATTTTAAAATACAGGAAACCTGTTGGTGTAAGATTTTTAGAAGGATTGAATATGTGTGGTAAAAAGGAAGAGGGTTTGGAAAACATTCAGGAGGGAACTTCTCGGGCTGAGGGGCGGCTTCTTCCTGCTGTCATCCCTACCTATTTGATATTTCCCTCATGAAGTTCTCCTTGGGGTACTGGGGAATAGGAGTGTATGAGCATTTGATTGTAGGTAATCCTAGAGATTTCTCTCATCCCAGCCTGTATGAACTTAATAAAGAAAGAGGCAGGTATTTGGAGATTAGCAATGCAGAGCTAAGGAGGGTTGTATAGGGGTGTGTGTGTGAAAGTTTTTCCATGGTAAAGTCAGAGATATTTTTCCTGGCAGACCTGGAGAGAGCAGTTAGCTTGAGTTAAAAGAAATGTTTCATGTCCGTTTATAGGCTCCAAGAAGACCCAGTGATCTTGTCCTTTTACTATGTGAAGGGTAAAAAGACTGAAACGCATTAAGAAGTGAATGCTATTCATTCTCCTAGTTCTTCAGGGATACGGGAGAGCTTTAGGGTTTGGGGACCTGTAGAGGTTGAAAGATAGAATTTAGGAGGTTTGCTGATATAGGGTTTCAGATTTTTCTGTTTCGCGAGGGCAGGTTTCAGGGTTGATGTGTAGGGTTAGGTAGATTTTTCCAGTGGTCTGATTGGTGAAGGTCTGCATGCAGTTCTGTAAGAAACTAGTAAACAAATGTAAGAGGCAGGGTTTAAAAGTTAGAAAAGTAAATAGGAGAGTGAGTGAACTAATGAAAGGCAATAGTAAGATGCCCAGGTTGCACAAAACCACTGATTCCATGTATACAAATCTGCTGGGCTTCAGAGAGAGAGAAAGTAGGAATAAGACAGGGAAGTGGCCAGTTCCCCTGCCCCTAGATCTACTTTTGTAGAGATTTCTAAAGCAATAAGAGGAGAGATTACCTGTATAGTTCGTTTGGTCCTTACATTGATGGATAGTGTATTAGGAACTGGAAGAGGCTCATGGGGTGGGATTAGGTTGATATTTAGGGTGAGATAGATTAGGATACAGGTTTTTGTCTAATTAGTATGGAGACACTGATAGGTGTTGGTCCCACATGAGTAGAAAGTTTCTGATTTGGTGAGGTAGGTTGAAAGGTGCAGTGGGAGTGAGTTGTCAGGATTACGGTGTGTGGACCTGTCCATGTCAGTCCTTGGATGATGTAATGCTGGAAGTGCCTCTTGGACAGTGTTTGAACAATTTGCTGAGTAACCTATAAAACCTGCAAGTACTTAGGGAAAGGGTGTTACATTTCTACACTTTGCAGTTAGAGTTTAAGTCCTAGTGACCACTGCTTCTAGCTGGAATTACCAGCAGGTCCCAGCCTATAATAGGCATGGGGCATTGAGATAAGAGGAACAAAGGAGATACTAAATGTTAAATAAAGCAATAAAATCAGACTGTCAATACCCACAGTAGAGATCTTTGAGGGATAAATAAAACTTTAATATTCAGGCAAGGCTTAGTAGATGGCCCTTGTGTTTACAAGAAATGAAATCAGTTTATCTGCTACTTGCAAGAAATACCTTAGGCTCGTGAATGATGTCCTTGGGCCTTCAGTGGCAATTCCCAGCACGCTGGGCAAGGTCAGGTCACAGGTAGCTGGAGCAGGGCTAGGAGAGACTGAACCCTCCCTCCATGGAGCAAGGGGGCAGCTTACCTTCTCGTGTCCCTCTTTCCACAGCACAGGTGTGTCACCGGTGGGGCCGGGAAGCCTGGCAGGCTTCAGTTCAATGACCTTTTTTTCCACTCTGGAGCAGGGCCTTGATAGAATGCTGTGAAACCCCTTAGGGCGCTGGAGCCAAAAGTTGGTATTTCCTGACTTCTTTTGGGCCTTATTTGCCTTTTCTGTTACTTCCTTGGTCATTATAGATATTAAAAGCCATGCTCAGAAGATCTCACTGAGGGGCTTGACTAAGAAAGCAAAATTGGGAATTCAGTGTTTAAAGAAGCCTAATTAGACTGAGGAAAGAAAATATTTGACCTGTTGTGGTAGGTGGTTGGAGACTGTGGAGGGTCTGAGTTTGATCTAGGGTGAGACTTCAGGTGGTGGGGGTTAAGGCGATGCCTACATAGACTATGAGAATGAAGTTGAGCCTTAGCAGAGAAGACAGGATAACACTTCATAGCGAGGAAGTTAAGAAGGGTGGTGGTGAGTCTCCTTGAGGCAGGCAGGGAGGGGCTGCAGGGGAGTAGGTATCTACATATTTTAAGAGAGTATTAGTTTTGAGATTGCATGCTGCTAAATCCTGAGCTAGTGCCTGCCAAAACAGGTGTGGGCTGTTTCTGATCCCCTGGGGTAAGACAATCCAGGTAAATTGCTGGGCTGCATTAGTGTCTGGGTAAAGGCAAACAGAAAGTAAGAGTCAGGGTGTAGAGGAATGGTAAAAGAAGGCATTCTTGAGGGCTAGGATTGTGAAGTGAGTGGTGTTTGAGGGAATGTGTGACAGTAACTTGTAGAGATTAGGGACTACTGGATGGAGGGGAATTACTGCCTCATTGACTAGGTGTAAGACTTGTACGAGGTGAAAAACTCCTGAAGGTTTTCGAACAGGAAAGATGGGGGTATTGCAGAGAGAGTCCGTGGGAATGAGTAAACCTGGTTTATGAGGTGGGTAATTACTGGTTTAAGGCCTTAGAAACAGACACAGTTACACATTAAACAAAGACTTCACATATTATGAATTAAGAAATTTAAATGAGCGCGCTTTAGTTGTTTCAATTCACTGGAAATATTTTCTGACAAACAATGAGACAAGACAGATTACTTACTCACATAGCTTAATATAATTCTGCTTTTTAAGTTTTTCGAGATGGCAGGGAGTTGCCAGCAAAGAGGGGAGGAAGAGAGAAAGCAGACGGATGGACAGTGTGAGCAGCTGGATGGAAAGAAGGAAAGTCAGAATCTGCAGGAGGAGAGAAGGAGGTTAAAGTATTGGTGTGGCGCCACATGGTCAGAGGAGTCAAAAGGATTTAGAGCTCTGAGGAGAGAGGAGAGGGCAAGGAGGAAAGAGGCACAGTCACAGTTTGTAAGGAAGGAGGAGGGGTCGGAGAGGAGACAGACAGAACTGCAGTTTGTAAGGAGGGAAGAGAGGTCAGAGATGAGACAGGCACTGCAGCCAGAGCCACAGCTTGCTTCTTTGGAGAGGGGAGAGGACGAAGAACACAGTGGAGAAGGGAGAGGCCCCTGGCCATCAGGGGAGGAGAAAGAGAGACTGATGAATGAGAAAACAGGATTTAGTGAAGGAAAGAGGCTTTCTGGAGGGAAGAGACTCCAGCAAAAAGATTTGCTGAGAGACTAGAGAGGGGTCCCGAGAGAGGGGTGCCCCGGGGGTCAGGCAGGAGAAGGAGAGAGTTTGGGAGTCCGCGGAGAAGGAAAGATTAGGAGCAGAGGTTTTAGGTGAGGTTTCTTTGGCCAAAACCGGCCTGCGTGTAGAATAGAAAGTACAGAAATTAAGGACAGGAGAGAAGAGAGAAGAAAGCCTGCATGTAAGGAACTTCTGATGCCCTCCCCGTCCGGTGGCAGAAATTGTCAAGATCTCTTAGGATATTATAATTGAATGTCCTGTTTTCAGGCCAATGGGAGTCATTGTCTAGTCTGTACTGAGGCCATGCCGTGTTAGAGAAGAAGATTAATTTCTTTGGTTTAAGGTCTGAGAGACCGAATTTAGCGAGGATTTTTATGAGACATCCTAGAGGGGTCTGGTCGGAAGGCTTAGACCCTGAAGAGCCCAGAGTGGAGACAGGTGAGCAAGAGGGGGCGTCCCCACCTTTTGTCACTGTCTCAAGAGGAGAGAATCTCCGTGTGGAGGAGTCGTCCCTGATAGAGGTCGTCACCACCTGTCAGGGAGCTCCGAGGACGAGAAGTCCGAGAGAGTGGAGAGGTTTGGCTAGGCGCCTAGTCTTCCGTGCAGTCCACTGAGACTGAAAGTCAAACCCCTCAAAACGTGAGGCGTGTCAGAGAAAACCATCTGACCAGAAAGGGGTGTTTTTAGAGAGAAATTTAGAGGCCAACCGGGGAAGGGAAAGGGAGAAACTCCTTACCTTCTGGTCCAGCAGGGGTTCGGGACAGGGTTAGACTGCCGGCCAATCAACCCACAATTACACGCCCAAACAGAATCAGGGAGTAAGCCCGGGACGAGCTGCCGCTGCCCATTGCTTCCCTGGTTGTAAGTTTGGACGGCAAAGAGGGATCGTCCAGGCAGTTAGTACCCTGTCCCGGGTTTCGGCACCAAATGTTGGAATCCATGGGAGTCCAAAAGACCAGAGTAACAGGCTTTATTGAAAGGAACCCTGCCGGGCACTCCACCTGGGGGAGAAGAGCACCGGTTACAGACTAGGGGCGAGTTATATAGTGTTTGGGAGAGCCTGAGGGGATACTGAGGCAAAAGTCCTGGTATGTCCGGAATGCTCCTCCTTGGGGGGCTTCAAGCATGTGGGTGTTGAATCAAAAGTCCTGGTGTGTCCGGAGCCCCTCCTTGGGGCGGCTTCTCAGCTTTTTGGAATTCCTCTGTCTCAGGGTCATTAGTCCAGTAAGGGTGAGGTCTGACAGATAAGCGGAACATCAAGAGGGCAGTTTGGAATTCACGTATCTATCAGTTTCCAGCTTCAGAAAAATACAAAAAAAAAAAGATACCCAAACCTATTTTTCTTGAATTGATCCAGCTAATAATGTTGCTTTTGTCTTTTTCCAAGAGTTATATAAACAAATAAGGACCCTCAAGTCCCTCAGTGAAATCTTCTGAACATGGATTTTTTTTTTAATTTTTTATTTCTGAAGCTGGAAACGGGGAGAGACAGTCAGACAGACTCCCGCATGTGCCCGACCGGGATCCACCCGGCACGCCCACCAGGGGCGACGCTCTGCCCACCAGGGGGCGATGCTCTGCCCCTCCGGGGCATCGCTCTGTTGTGACCAGAGCCACTCTAGCGCCTGGGGCAGAGGCCAAGGAGCCATCCCCAGCGCCCAGGCCATCTTTGCTCCAATGGAGCCTCGGCTGCGGGAGGGGAAGAGAGAGACAGAGAGGAAGGAGAGGGGGAGGGGTGGAGAAGCAGATGGGTGCTTCTCCTGTGTGCCCTGGCTGGGAATCGAACCCGGGACTTCTGCACGCCAGGCCGACGCTCTACCACTGAGCCAACCGGCCAGGGCCTGAACATGGCTTTTAAAGTCTATAATGACCAAGGTAGTAACAGCAAAGGCAAATAAGGCCCAAAAGAAGTCAGGAAATACCAGCTCTTGGCATACGCTCTTAAAGACTCCAGCACCCAGAAAGGGCTTCATAGGATTCCAGCAGGTCCCTGCTTCAAGAGTGGAAAGAAAAGTCATTAAACTTAAAGCCTGTCTGACTTCCCAGCCCCACTGAGAGATGCATCTTTGCTGAGAAAAGAGGGACATGAGAAGGTAAGCTGCCCCCTTGCTCCATGGAAGGAGGGTTCAGTCTCTTCTAGCCCTGCTCCAGCTACCTGTGACCTGACCTTGCCCAGCTTACTGGGAATTGCCACTGAAGGCCCAAGGACATTGTTCATGAACCTAAGGTATTTCTTCCAAGTAACAGATTAACTTATCTCATTTCTTGTGAACACAAGGGCCATCTACTATGCCTTGCCTAAATATTTGAGTTTTATTTACCCCTCGAAAATCTCTACTGTGGGTATTTACAGTCTAATTTTATTGCTTTATTTAATGTATAATGTCTCCTTTATTCCTCTTGTCTCAATGCCCCATGCCTATGGTAGGCTGGGAACTGCTCCTAATTCCAGCTAGAAGCAGTGGTCACTAGGACTTAAACTCTAGCTGCAAAGCGTAAAATATAACCTCAACTCCAATGCCTTGTGGACTTTTCCTGACTATGTGTAACTCCTATTCTTTAGGACATTTCTCAGACTGAAATAGAAATTAGGCTACATTTGCAAAACAGTAATAATGTCAACATAAACTTAGTAAAATTACATTAACATGTTAAGAACATTTGTGAATGTAAGAATTTTATTTTAAATCCTGTTACATTAGTTAGAATTTTATTTTTATTTAATAATCTAATAGGCTTTAGTCATTTTATTATATTAAGACACTTGGTATAATATTTGTTAACATTAGCTATTTGAATTTTATTGTTAATTATATATTTTTCCAGTCTGCCTCAAAATCAGAACATATTAATTCAAATAAATAAATGCCACCCAGAACCAGTGGGGTCTTGGGACCCTTATTACCAAAGGTACATTCAAAACCAATTAGAAAAAGGATTTAGCCAGTAGGAAAGGAACTCAATATTAATTAGAAAGTAATTTAAAGTTATATTTTGCCCATAGGTACCAAAAAGTCCAAGCAAATAAATTACATGAATCAAATAGTAAAAGAAATGTAACCACCCTTTCCCTATGTACTTATGGGATTTACAGGTTACTCAGCTAAGTGTTCAAAGACTGTCCAAGAGGCTCTTCCAGCATTACATCACCCAAGAACTGACTTTCATGTGGATAGGTCCACACACTGTGATCCGACAACTCCCACTGTTGCTAAAGTAGAAAAACGGTGTGCTCTACTCCAACCACAAACCAGAAGCTGGTTGGTCTACATATGGTGAATATATGAAGAAACTAAGGACTCTTTTAATCAAACTTTGGGAAAAAGAAAACTAAGGTAAAACAAAAGCCAACTTAATTGTCACTAAAAGTTAAAAATTTTTAAATAAAAAATTCTGACTAAAAAAATTATATAACTTTAATAATAAAAAATATAAAAATACTTAAAAAAACAAATTATTATAAAAGCCAATTATTTCTAAATTAAAAAGTTCATAAAAATTAAAAATTTATATAAATTACAAAAAATTTGTGCAGGTTATAGGAAATTTATACAAAGAAAAACAAATTTGAACAGTCAAAAAACTGGTTTTCAAATAATGTTTAGTCACCCTAACTAACAATCCTATTGTCTGCAGCAATTAGTCCTCTTACTTTAATATTGTCTTATATCATGTTTAATCAATTTTATAACAAGATTTGTTCCCGTCTGTTAAATATCTGTTACATATTATTATAAGTTAATATCCCTAGACAACAGCCTCATACTCTTCAGTAAATTAAGTCAAGAGATCGACTTAGGAAATAAAACCAATGGGGATGTTGTAAAGTACGAAAAAAAGCTAAAAATTGATATTGATATTCAGGGAGGAAAGGTCAGGCTTTCCTATCAGGCTTTCCTGTCCCGTCCCTCCTTAAGGGAGGGGAGGGAGAAGAATGTAGAAGTTTCTGGCTTACAAGAACAATGGGTTGTTCAGTTTCAAATCTAAAATAAAGGTTAACCTAAAACTTCTTCTCTTTCAATAGGAGGCAGAATTTACATACCACCTTGCATTGATTGTAGTTCCTCTCCTCCTTGGAATCTTGAGGGTAAAATACCTCTAGGCTAGTGAGGGAAGATGAACCCTGAAAATTTTGTAAACATCTTTAATTGTGTTACCTTAAAAAATTTTAATGTTTCACCTGGCCTGTGGTGGCGCAGTGGATAAAGCGTCGACCTGTGTAAGGCCAGGAGCCGCCATCGTGGCCATTCACATGCAGGTTCCCATTGGATTCGGGCAGACGATAAAGAAATGGCGGAGTCAGAGGATGGGGGGCCATCCTATTTATTGGTGTCTCACCAAGACAGGCAAACCACAAAAGAAGACAAGGGAAAAGCAGAAAACCAGCTCTTCCCATGAAGGGCCAGGGATCAGGGAAGCCCCTGCAATTATGATAGCAGGAACTGTGTGTCCAAGCTCCTGGTCTGTCCCACTTTATAGTGTAGAAAACCAAAATCCCTTAATCCAATATACAAACAAGGAAGTCTCTGATACAAAGTCACTTATCCAAGGCATAATTGGATTCCTCATGAGAGTGCACCACCCAGATCATACAATCAGTCAAGGGTGTGGGGAAAAGCTTAGTCCCAAAACCAAACCTTAGGCTACAACGACCTGGCCTGCTTATAGCCTGTCCCCCACACCCAATATAAGTCACAAGCGAGCAAACATATATATCATATTTACAAACTTATTTGACCAACAACCTGGAACACTGAGGTCGCCGGTTCAAAACCCTGGGCTTGCCTGGTCAAGGTACATATGGGAGTTGATGCTTCCTGCTCCTCCCTCCCCCTTCTCTCTCTCTCTCTCTCCTCTCTAAAAAAAAAAAAATCTTAATGTTTCTGTGTATCCCCTAAACAAATGTCAGCTTATACCATGACATCATGCTCTCCTCTGCCCCTGTGTGACCAGGGGTATATAAACAGCCCCTGAACTATTTTGGGGACTGCACGATTTGGGCTTGCAGATGCCCCGTGTCAGCCATATGTGGCCGGCATATTAATAAATCTCCTCCTCTAATAAAACTCTTCAAAATTCATCTGAACTGAGTGTCTACGTAAACTTGATAAAATGAGGTACAGTGCTGTTGGTCAAATAAATTTGTAAATATGATATATATGTTTGCTCGCTTGTGACTTATATTGGGTGTGGGGGACAGGCTATAAGCAGGCCAGGTCATTGTAGCCTAAGGTTTGGTTTTGGGACTAAGCTTTTCCCCACACCCTTGACTGATTGTATGATCTGGGTGGTGCACTCTCATGAGGAATCCAATTATGCCTTGGATAAGTGACTTTGTATCAGAGACTTCCTTGTTTGTATATTGGATTAAGGGATTTTGGTTTTCTACACTATAAAGTGGGACAGACCAGGAGCTGGCTCAGTCAGTTCCTGCTATCACAATTGCAGGGGCTTCCCTAATCCCTTGCCCTTCATGGGAAGAGCTGGTTTTCTGCTTTTCCCTTGTCTTCTTTTGTGGTTTGCCTGTCTTGGTGAGACACCAATAAATAGGATGGCCCCCCATCCTCTGACTCCACCATTTCTTTATCATCTGCCCGAATCCAATGGGAACCTGCATGTGAATGGCCACGATAGTGGCTCCTGGCCTTACAAGTGCCTTTCAGAATCTGAGGTGCAGCCTGACCAGGTGGTGGCAGTGAATAGAGCATCGGACTGGGATGCCGAGGACCCAAGTCCGAGACCCCAAGGTCACCAGCTTGAGCACAGGCTCATCTGATTTGAGCAAGAGCTCACCAGTTTGGACCCAAGGTAGCTGGCTCAAGCAAGGGGTCACTTGGTCTGCTGAAGGCCCACGGTCAAGGCACATAGGAGAAAGCGATCAATGAACAACTAAGGTGTTGCAACGCGCAATGAAAAACTAATGATTGATGCTTCTCATCTCTCTGTTCCTGTCTGTCTGTCCCTGTCTATCCTTCTCTCTGACTCTCTCTCTCTCTCTAAAAAAAAAAAAAAAAAAGACAAAATCTGGGGTGCAGTACTTTATAACACCACAAAGCTGTAAGCTCGCGTTGCACTTCCTGCAAGACCAGCCACAGACCTACCACAGGGTTAGTCTGTGCCTTCCATAAACAAACTTCAGTACAAAGTTCAGACATTTTTGTGAGTGATTTAAAATGAGGCTGCTGGGGGTACTGCTGATCAAATTAGACTGAATGAAATGGACTGAAGCTGAGATGGGAGGATCCAAACGCAATGGTGATGGCCAAATTATCCAAGACAGAATTTAAATGAAATAAAAGGAGCCACACATTACATCCCCTTAAAAAGAAAGGCCCCAAGATGGTGGCGCTATGGCTTCACAGGAGCACTGGAAAAACACGAATTGAACTGAGTATCTGAAGGGCCACAGGCTGTTCTATGGGAGACAAGCACCAGTGAGGGGGAGGCCAAAATAAAAGTATGCGGAACAAACAGGCTCACAAACCCAGGCCAGGATCCCCTGGGGGCAGACACAGGGTTTGAGGCCCAAGCCATCAGTACAGACTACACGTGTTCCATACTACCAGGTGCCAGAGCCTGGGGACCCTGCAGGGACAGAAGCAGACTGGCAGGTCGCTGCTTTAGTGCAGTTTCTATGCTTCAGCTCTGTACAAAGCGGCTAGTGATAAATGCTATGAGGAGAGGGGTGGTGGCTAGTTCAGAGGGAGTGACTAGAGAAATAGCATTTGAGTTGTCCAGAGCCTGGGGGGTGGCAGGACAGCCACCACTCCTGGCCCCCTGCCTTACCTCCCCACCGCTCCCTAGGGAGCGCTTTCTGACGCACAAGTTACTGGGAAGAAATGGACAGCAGCTCTGTGCTGCCTGGCAGGACTGGGCGGGGCGGGGATAACAGAAGCTGGCTTGTGAGGCTTCTCACAAAAATGCTGCAGATGAACTTCAGCAACCCGCTCAGCTGGACCAGCCTGGTACGCATGCGTACTGGAGCGGGCAGAGGCCGAGCATGCGCGCCTGAGGGCGGGAAGGGGAAGCGGAGTCTGAAGCGGGTACGCGGTGCGAGGCAGCTGCTGCGGTTGCAGCCTCGGCGGGAGGCCAGGTGGAGCAGCGTGCTGAGGGGCGGGGCTGAGGGCAAGTGCTGCTGCTGGGCCTGCGGGTGAGATGCCGACCGTGAGGCGGATGCTCCGCCCTTTCAGATTTAACTTGAGAGGCTGGGTGAAGATGCTGCGGCTGGTGAGGGCCACGGCGCGGTGGGGGCGGTGCAGGCGTGCTCACGGGCTTTCAAGTAGGACCCAAAACATCCTGGCTTCTCTCCCCACCTGGTTTTTATCAGGCCGCCCTACAGGCAACACATATCACAGTGAACCCAGGGGGAGGGACAGAAGTAAGGCACCATGCTCCCCTTCAGGGCCCTTACACCATCATAAAGCAAAATCAGCATAATGACCTGAACGGCCCACACTTGGACCCAAAACCAGGCACCCGGCTTCCCAGGTGAGGCAGCTGCAGTAGCGCTGCTCAGAAGCCAAGGGATGAGAAGAGCGGGTTTCGGTGGGTGCTGTGCTCACTCACTGGAAGTCTGAGGTTTGATGTGCCCGAGCTCAGGGCGGACACAGCCCAGAGCCAGGACGACGGAACCGCCCATTTCTGGAGCGTGGGACCCACGGGGAGCATTGCAGTCAGTTCTCAACGGACACTTGGAGTTAATGACTCGTCATGAGGAGGAAGGTGACCTGGCTAGTTAGAGAAGTGGAAACAACAAGATAATATGTTGAAGGAATTCAAGAAAGAGGGAAGGAACAAAACAAATGTTTAAATTTTAAGGAAGTGACAAATAGGCGAGGGGGATGGAAATAGCTAAAAGTTACAGGGAAACACTTCCGCTTAATATGAGGAAGAATTTTATATTGGGAAATTCCCAAAAGTAAATGGCCACTTGGGAAGGTAGTACATCCCCAGAAAGCAAAGGTAACAGGCACTTAGTGAGGCTGTTGTAAATAACTAAACACTTTCCACCCTATACACACACATCCATACATTTTAGTCATGCCTCTTAAGATATATGTAGGGCAGAAACTGGTTTATTTAGCTATTTTAAAAATGATCATTTTTACAGCTTAAACTTGAACTCAATAATCATTGATTTTTTTTTTTTTTTCTTGTAGGTACTAACTGTGACATCTCTGATATTTTTTTTTGTCTCACAAGCCCCTGAATTATACATTGTAATCACTGGATTTGAAGCCACCATTACTTTCTTTTTCGTAATTTTATACATGCTCAAGGTTGATCAATTAAGTCCCTGTATATTTTGGCCTTTGCTTGTAAGTGTTCAGTTTCATCGTTAAAATTAACTACTTTTTCCTGCCATAGTGAGACATTTTTATAAACTCTATTTTTTAGTTTTTTTAAGCCTGTAAAGACTCTCTGATAGGCTTAGGATGAAGGATCTACCTACTGCTAATATGCTCTATACTGTCTCTGGGGGAGATTCTCAGGGAACCAGGCCCATCACAGAACATAAATTCTCTTTTGAGCTCCATCTAAAAGTAGATGTGGCCTAACCAGGCGGTGGCACAGTGGATGGAGCATCAGACTGGGATGCAGAGGACCCAGGTTCGAGATCCCGCGGCCACCAGCTTGAGTGCAGGCTCATCTGGCTTGAGCAAAAAGCTCACCAGCTTGGACCGAAGGTCACTGGCTTGAGCAAGGGGTTAGTCAGTCTGCTGTAGGCCCAGGGTCAAGGCACATATGAGAAGCAATCAATGAACAACTAAGGTGTCGCAACAAAAAACTGATGATTGATGCTTCTCATCTCTCTCTGTTCCTGTCTGTCTCTATCCCTCTTACTGACTCTCTCTCTCTGTTCCTGTAAAAAATAAAAAAATAATAAAAAATAAAAGTAGATGTGGCTGACCCTTCTGTTAGGAGAATTCATCTAAGTGTAAATCTTCCAAAGAAATTTAAATTTAACATTATGATTAATTATAGGACAGTCTTAATCTTTCCCTCCTTTTTAAATGTATATTGATGAGGTCTCAAAATTGGGGGATCGAGAAGGAAGCAGATACACAGTATCTGTATCTTACACATCCCTGTCCACTAAATGGAAAATCAAAATAATTTGGGAGGCTCAGTAAAGTTCAAAATTATCTTACTTAAAAATGTCTGCAATCAATGCTGAATATTTTTAAACTTATCTTGTAGATCCTTAGTAGCATATGGATTTCATCTGCCATATTCATAACATTAGGAATAACTGCCCAGATGGGTGCTCAAATGGTTCTATAGCCCTAGCCGGTTGGCTCAGCGGTAGAGCGTCGGCCTGGCGTGCGGGGGACCCGGGTTTGATTTCCGGCCAGGGCACACAGGAGAAGCGCCCATTTGCTTCTCCACCCCCACCGCCTCCTTCCTCTCTGTCTCTCTCTTCCCCTCCTGCAGCCAAGGCTCCATTGGAGCAAAGATGGCCCGGGCGCTGGGGATGGCTCCTTGGCCTCTGCCCCAGGCGCTAGAGTGGCTCTGGTCGTGGCAGAGCGACACCCTGGAGGGGCAGAGCATCGCCCCCTGGTGGGCAGAGCGTCCGCCCCTGGTGGGCGTGCCAGGTGGATCCCCAGTCGGGCGCATGCGGGAGTCTGTCTGACTGTCTCTCCCCATTTCCAGCTTCAGAAAAATACAAAAAAATGGTTCTATAAACTGTCAAAATAGGCAAGTTGAAGATATTATGCCAGACCAGGCCATGGCACAGTAGATAGAAGGTCAGAGTGGGATGTGGAGGACCCAGGTTCAAAACCCCAAGGTCACTGACTTAAGCACGGGTTCATTGGCTTGAGTGGTGGCTCACCAGCTTGAGCATGGGATCATAGACATGACCTCGTGGTCACTGGCTTGACCCAAAGGTCACTAGTTTAAAGCCCAAGGTCGCTGCCTTGAGCAAGGGTCACTAACTCTGCTATACCCCTGCCCCCGTCAAGGCACATATGAGAAAGCAATCAATGAACAACTAAGGAGACTAAGGAGCCATAAGAAAGAATTGATGCTTCTCATCTCTCTCCCTTCCTGCTTGTCTGTCCCTATCTGTCCCTCTCTCTGTCTCTATCACACACACATACACAAAAAGATATTACTATAAGGTATATATGGTCCTTCAGCCTGAACTATAAGCTGGTTTTAGGAGAAAGTGACTTCAACTAACTCTTCCTTCAGTCTTATCCCCAGCATCCTATATCCATACGTCTCCCTTCTAAGACCCTCTGCTGCACCTGTCTCATTCTCTCAATGTGCTCATATCCAAGCTGATAATCCCTATTAAAGAAGGAAGACCTTAGACCTATTCTCAAACCATAAGCATGCCTTAAAGTGGTACCTCTGGAATCACCTTCAAAGGCCACTGATAAGCATGTCAGGCTAATCACAAGATGAGAAATCCCAAAAGGGTAATGCAAGGAATTAGACAGGATCTTCAGAGCACCTCTCCAAAATCCTACTTGATCTACACGTTAGTGCTGGACCTGACTAGAGGGAGTCTAGAAGAGATTACAAAGCCTTCGTCAGTTGGCCCTCAGACTACATAACATCATTTAGTGGCAGAAAGGCCTAAGCTAAATAATTCCACAGATTTATTCAAGGAGATGATGAACAAGATCCACATTTTTCTAATCTTGTACTCAAAAAGTAGATAGTTGCTTCTCATACTCTGCTTTCTCTTGGTTTACAAAACAACACATTTTAGCATTTATTTTTCTCAGAACTAATAATTCTCTGGAGCTTCTTATATGTAATAAACCTGGATCCCTAAGTTTAACAGAAGACACAGAGGGAGAGTGGACTATTTGTAGCACACTGAAAGTAGCCTCTAATCGTCTGAGGATCAAACTTTGCGGATATTGCAACCTTTTAGAAATGGTGCTATTTGGTCAACTAAGTTATTACTCTGTTATGAATCCCATCTTCCACTCTGCTCTTGATCTAACAAAATCATTCATTCAACAAATGTTAAGTATTTGCTAATCCCAGGTTCTGTAATGAGTTCTTTAATGAGACAAAACATAAATCTTGTACGTGAGAAACTTTCAGTATAGCCAGCAAGAAAGAGAAATGAGTAACTCAGTGTAATAGGTGATGTGACAGAGGACACCCAGGGTGGTGTAGAGGCACTGAGCCAGGGAAAGGGATCCAATCATAACAGGCTTTCCTGAAGAAAACCATGCCTGAGCTGAGGGCTGGCGGATGAAAAGGAGTTAGCAGACCGGGAGGGGAATGAAAGGGTTTCAGGGTAGACGGAGCCATGTATGTGAGAGGGCGGGGGCGCGGGGAGCATGACCCTCCTAGACCTGCACATGGTTGTGAATGGCAGGAATGTGGAGTTGTGAAGAAGAGAGGGGGCAAGAGTGGAGGCTTGAGAGGCAGAAGCAGGTCAGAGCCCTGAAGGTGTTTTATGCCCTGGGTTTAACCCAAAGGCCAGCGGAAGTTTTTGGAAGATTACGTAGGAGAGTGACATAATCAGCTTACACTTTAAGAGATGGCACTGCTGGCAGGGTCAATAATGGCTTGAAGTGGAACAAAACCAGAGGTAGGTCTGAGAGATCACTTAAAAGTCTGTCACCATAATCCAGGAATGAAACAGATAAAGGTCTGAACTAAGGTTATAACAATAGCTGGAGAAAAAGTAATGTTCATGAGGTAGAAAGGATAGGACTGAGTAATCAAAGAGATTCAAGGATACCTGCCATTTAAATAACTACCTAGAGACCTGTGGTGGCGCAGTGGATAAAGCGTCGACCTGGAAATGCTGAGGTCACCGGTTCGAAACCCTGGGCTTGCCTGGTCAAGGCACATATGGGAGTTGATGCTTCCAGCTCCTCCCCCTTTCTCTCTCTCTGTCTCTCCTCTCTCTCTCTCCCTCTGTCTCTCCCTCTCCTCTCTAAAAATGAATAATAAAAAAAATTTAAAAAAAAATAATAAATAACTACCTAGAGAGGAAAATAGGATAGCAAGTATAGTAAGAAGAATAGGTTTAAGGAAGGCCCAGGGAGAGTGGTACATAATGAATTCAGTTTGAGAAATTCTAGGTGTCAGTTGCACGTGGGCTATTCAGATGGAAAGGTTCAGAACAGACCTGAAACTTAGGAGAGAGGAGAGAGAGTTGCAGCTTTGGGAGTCATCACATCACTCTCTGATGGAAATAAGCTCTGGGACTGGCCTAAATGTCTCAGGGAGAGTGTGGAGCAAGCTGAAGGCACAACTGGAAAATACCAACATATGGGGTGAAAGGAGAGAGACCAGAAAAGGGCAGGACAGGAACCTAGGGAGACCCAAGTTCTGGAGCAGGTGTATCCTTTTTCCTGTGGTTCTCCACACAATCAAGAACAGCGCTTTTCCCCAAGCCATTCGTATGCACATATGCAAGTGACTCTCAGGGGGCAGGGGTGCCTGTCTGAAGTAGAGGTGTGGTCTATTGCCTTGAACAGAGCAAAATATCCAGCATTGAGGGGCCTTAGCACATCCTGCAAATGAGAGGTTTTTTCCTTCCTAACTGTATCTAATCTTAACCTGTCTCCATTGAACCTCTTTCCTATTTTCTATTTAATGACTACATTTCTTTTTTTTTTTTTTTTTTTAGGCACACTTTTAGGTAAGAGGTGTTTTTTTGTTTGTTTGTTTTTTGTTTTTAGAGAGGAGAGGGAGAGACAGAGAGAGAGAAGGGGGGGAGGAGCTGGAAGCATCAACTCCCATATGTGCCTTAACCAGGCAAGCCCAGGGTTTCGAACTGGCGACCTCAGCATTTCCAGGTCAACGCTTTATCCACTGCGCCACCACAGGTCAAGCTAATGACTACGTTTTTAAGGTACCAGGGTTTTGAAGTTTGATATTTCTGTGTTGACAATTCCTTCCCATCTACAGTTATCTGCAAGCATACATAAACCCCTCCAGAACAAAGACGATCTACCTTTCCCACACTAGACATCCATTCAGATGTAAGCTGCACCTCTTTTTCTTTTTTCTTTTTTTTTTACAGGGAAAGAGAGGAAGGCATAGACAGGGACAGACAGACAGGAATGGAGAGAGATGAGAAGCATCAATCATCAGTTTTTTGTTGCAACACCTTAGTTGTCCATTGATTGCTCTCTCATATGTGCCTTGACAGTGGGCCTTTAGCAGACTGAGTAACCCCTTGCTTGAGCCAGCGACCTTGGGTCCAAGCTGGTGAGCTTTTGCTCAGACTAAATGAGGCCGCGCTCAAGCTGGTGACCTTGGGGTCTCAAACCTGGGTCCTCTGCATCCCAGTCCAACGCTTTATCCACTGCGCCACCGCCTGGTCAAGCTAAGCTGCACCTCTCAAAGCCACCATTCAGAATGAAAATGCTTCATTTTAAGAAATCATTAAATGAATTGGCTACATCATCAGAAATCTAATCATAATTGGCCAGCTGTTGCATATAGAAGTGTGGGAGTTTATTCCTGAAAATTACCACTTTCTCCTAAGTATACACTGCTTCTATTTTTATTAACTGCATTTTAGCAACATTATAAAGTTGTTTGATTTATAGTTTAGACTCCTTATACTTCCTCTTATGTTATTTCAGTTGAGCATGCTGAATTCCCAGTGTACCATTCTATCTGAAACCTTTCACATATTATATCATCCACTCCTAACCAGATGAGTTCCCCCTCCATTTACATGGAGTAAAAAAGAAATAAGCCTGTTAAGTAGCTAAACGATTGGTCTATTACAGATTAAGAGGACTACTAGGCACTCTTGCAGACCAAACACGATGCAGTTGTCCTTTTACTGTGGCAGTTTCATTTCCTAAATATGAACACTAATTAAATCTGTTTCATAAGATGGAAGTTCGAAAATCTTTAAGCAACTCATTCTTTTGTTGTTGTTGTTATCTTAAGATCTTCACGTGAAGAAGCTGACCTTTCTGTTGTGTGTTTCCAGGATATTATCAACTCAATGGTAACAACAATTTTCATGATAATCATATCTGTGTTGGCACTGCTACCAGAAACCACAACACTTAGGGTCCTTGGAGGGGTAAGTGGAGGTCTTTCTGGTTTCTTCCTTTAGGTCTGATCAGAATTCAAATTTATTTGAAAAGTAGATACAAGAACAGAAAACTATATTGTATTTATCTTTGAGTCTCTTAGGCCAGTATCCAGTACCGAGTGATTTAATATTTTTTTGTATGGTGAATTGCCCTGATTAACAGGAAGAAATGATTTCACGCAAAACCTGAGGTCAACAAATAAAGAGGCTCGTACATGTTTGTCACAGGTATGCAGGGCTAGACTAGACTGAGAAAAGCTACTGGAATCAGGTACAACAAACACTTAGCTCCTAGAGACTTGATGTTGAGCAAAAACGCCATGAAGGAATTTCACAATTCTCCCTTTGAAAAAAAAATAATTCCTATTCAGGTGGGACAGACTGTTCTGAGCTCAGTTCTTTCTTGTCCAGTCCTTATTCAGAGGGAATATAGTAGGTGTCTAACGATAAGGGAATGGTAGTTAGAGCCTTATTACTAAAGGGTTATTATTATGACTACTGCTTCATAAGACAAATCTGTTTAATCAGACTTTATCCTGGGAATGTAAGTCAAAATAAAGAAGTGTCAAGTAATGGAATTGAAATAATCCCATCTGGTAGTCTTCTGAGATTTCTTTTTTTTAATTATTTTTATTTATTTATTCATTTTAGAGATGAGAGAGAGAGAGAGAGAGAGAAGAGGGGAAGGAGCAGGAAGCATCAACTCTCATATGTGCCTTGACCAGGCAAGCCCAGGGTTTTGAACTAGCGACCTCAGCATTCCAGGTCGATGCTTGATCCACTGCGCCACCACCAGTCAGGCATTCTGAGATTTCTTATAGGAGATTCAAAATCATTTGGATTTTCTAGATTCTGCTCTAGAGAAGTGAATTAGAAAGTTCTTAAGTAAATCTTTCTTCTACTTCCTTGTTTTTTCATAATATAGCCTACCTAGGAGAATTCACTGCTCTCAAATAGTCATCTATGTCGGAATCCATGATTTTCATGTCCCAATTAGGCCCTAAGCAACTTTATGAGGGACAGAAATTATTCTAGAAATGAGGTAATCCTATAACGGCAATTTCCCCCTATGGTCTTTAAAGAAAATCTTACCATCTACTATGGAGAAAGAGGAACCAGGCCTAGGATTCACCTTTATTCACTTATTTACTCATTCATTCATTCGCTTCTTAAGTGCCCATTAGTAGGTGCTGACAAAGTATAGAGCTGTGCTGCCCAGCATGGTAGCCACTGGTCACATGTGGCTACTGAGTACTGGAAATATATGTGATTGGTCTCTGTTGGAAAGAGCCTTACTTGTAAGATACACACTGGGTTTCAAGACTTACTACCCCAGAAATAGAATGTTTAATATTTCATTAATAAGTTAAATTATATTGATGACATATTAAAATGATATTTTGCATCTCTAGGGCTAAATAAAATATATTATTAAACTTAATTTCACTTGTTTTTCTTCACTTTTTAATGTGGCTCTTAAGAACCTCTAATTATGTGACTTACTTTCATTGGTGATTAACATTATATTTCTTTTGGATGGCACTGGACTAGAACGAGAGCCCTTTACTCAAGCTGCTCAGACAGAAGTGCAAACACGTCTCTGTAAACTGTTGACAGGGCACAGGGAAGAGGAGCAGCTACATTTTGTCAGTAGAATCAGAGTTGGCCAGGAGTAGAGGAGGAAAGCGGAGGGGTTTCCAGGTGGGAGAACCAGCAACATGCACGGTACCAGCCATGAAAGGATAGGTAGGAGGAATGTAGTGTGGTCAGGACCCAGGAAGCTGAGCTTGAGATTGAGAGTGGAAAGACACGGTGTCTGGAGCCAGAAAGACAGACCATCAGGCCTTTAGATGGAGCTGAGCAGATGGCATGCAGGGAATGACATCCCCCTCTCCAGCCCAGGCACCAGCTCTCAGAGAGCAACCAGGCTACCTAGAGACCATGTTCCAGTTGATTCCTTTCACCTCAATTTCATGTTCCTAAATCCTATTTAGAGTCCCACCCTAACGGGGATATAGCCCATCCTCTGAGAGGTCACTCTTATTTTGTCACTCCAGTTCTCCAAAGCTTTCATCACAGCTACTATTGCCACAGCTAAATCTTGAGCTGGTGTTAACTTTGACCCTTTCTCCAGTAGAGTCTTCAACAGGAAAGTCAAACTTTTCAACAGTGGAGATATAAATGCTGACTGATCACTAACTACCATCAGCAGGCCTTTAAACAAGACACCCCAGGAGCAAGTCAAGCGATGCACACAAGTATTTGTTTCAGAGCCCACACCACTTCAAGATTATTTCTGCTCACTTAAATCACCCTTTCCCTTCCTTGAGGCAGGTATTGGGAAAACTTGGGAGTGAGGATGAAATGAGGTCTCTTCCCATTTTCTCATGAGGGGGCACAGTAGGCAGCAGTCCCAGTACCCTCGCAGGAGAGGAAGCCAGTGGAAAGACCACTTAAAACACCTGTGTGGAAGGACGGAAGTCCAGATCACAGCCACAGCAGTGACGCGGTGTCTTTGTTTCCAGGTCTTTGGGCTGCTGCTAGTGGCGTGCTCCATTGCGGACGGGGCTCTTATCTACCGGAAACTTCTACTTAATCCAAGTGGTCATCAGGAAAATGCTGTTCAGGACAAAATATAAGTTGTATAATTTATATTCTTTCATAGTATTAAACATATCCCTTTATTCTCCCACATGATTTGTCCAGTTCTCATTTGAATCTCCACATGGAACTGGGGGAAGAGATTTAGGAACTCAGCGCCCCGCATTCACCAGTACTGTAACTTCTGAAAGCCTGGATGGGGTCAATCGGGTCTTCCGTGTCTGTGTGGGGGTGGCAGAGAAGAAGGCGCTGGGACCACCCCAAATGGTCTCCCCAGCCCTTCTCCCGGCTGCCTGGCAGCACTGGACTGCTGGGGCTGCAACACTGAGCGAGGACTGTGGCTGGAGGGTCCTCGGGCAGGGAGAGCTGGTGCGCGCGCAGCATGGGAAGCAGCAACCGTTAGGGTGCGACGCTGGTGCCTAGCGGAGAGCCAATCACCGCCGCGGTGCGGGGTCAGAGCCGCAGGGCCAGCCTGACATAGCCAGGCCCGGGGCTCACCATGAATTCTGAAAACACCAAGGAATCTGCAGGGGGCTTGAAATCCCGGAAACAATCCAAGAAGCGTCCCGTACCCTCAGGGAAGAAATCCAGACCCTCAGTGAAGCCCACACACCGGCCTCCTCCAGAACCCTCAAAGGGGCCCAAAGAGCCCCAAGCCCAGAAGCCAGCTGGACAACACGTGTCCCCGACTGCACCGGAGAAGGCCGCCATCAGCGAATCCGAGAAGCCGGCTATCCAGAAGCCTGCGGAGGACCGGACCAGAGTCCCGCCCAAACTCAGGGACAGCATCAAGACTTTTTTTTTCTCGCCCACGGGTGCACTGAAGGTCGTGAGGCTGGTGAGCAGAGAGAGCTGGTGACTTGGCTGGGCAGATGTTGGGTGCAGGCGGGGCCCCCGCTTGCCAGCCTCCGTCTCGGGGAAGCTTCCCTGGTCCCCTTTGCCGTCACCCAGCTGTGCCTCACCTCTCCCCCACCTCTCCCCTGTCCTCCCCACACTCAAACCTTACACTAAATTTGGCTTCTTGTTTCCTGTCTTACTTTTATATTTCTCAGGTTTCCCCTCACAAAGAGAATTAGGGAAGACATGGAAATAGTGAAAGTGTGTAAATTAGAAAACAAATAATAGAATGACCAATAACATCGATACACCTCTGGCCAATATAACATAAAAGGGGGAGGGCATTACATATACTAAAAGTTAGAAACCAGAAAAGGAAAATAAGCACAAACATTGACAGAATTGAAAGGAGCCACAAGAATATTTTGCAAACAAAACAGTTTGAATAATTAGCCGAAATAGTTCATTCTTCTTAAAATATATAAATTACCAAAACTGATCCCAGAATAGGGAAAAACGTAAACAGACAAGTATAAATGCAGAAGAAAATGAGCATCAGTGAGTATCTTTCAAAAATATATCAGACCCAGGCTTTGTACAGATTAACTCTTTCAAACCTTCATAGGATATAATTCTGATACTATTCAAAGTTTCTCAAAAAACAGAGAAGGAAACACTTCTGAACTATTTTTACAAAGCCAATATAACACTGTCATCAATACCTGACCAAGTTCAGAAGAAGAAAACTAAATAAAAATCTCAGTTCTATCAAAGCAATACATACTAACATATTCACAGAAAATATTTATTATAACTTTTTAAAAATACATCATGTAAAGCGTCAACCTGGAACACTGAGTTCACAGGTTCAAAACCCTGGGCTTGCCTGGTCAAGGCACATATGGGAGTTGATGCTTCCTGCTCCTCCCCGCTTTCTATCTCTATATCTCTATCTCTATCTCCTCTCTAAAATGAATAAGTAAATAAAAAAATTTAAAAATACATCATGAAGAAGAAACATAGGCTGATTCAATATTAGAATTATATTAAACTAGTCCATCATATTAAAAGTAAAAGGAGAAAAAATACAAGTAAGGTAGAAAAAACATTTGACAAAATTCAACGTTCATCTCTGATTGCAAAAAAAGAGAGAGAAGGAAGAGACCAATGTAATAGAAATACATAGATATTTCACTGACATGGTAAAAAGAAACCCAAAAGTCAATATAATATATAATTAAACATCAGAAGTATTCCCATTAAAATGGGGAACAAAGAGTATCCCACTATCAATGCTGTTATTCAGTATTTTCCTAGAACCACTTGTCGTTACAATTAGGAAAAAAACTAGAACATTTGAAGAGGCAAAATAAATAATTTCTTTCAGCTGATATCTAAACAATTCAGTCAACTGGAAAACAAGTTAAAATAACATAATTTGTACTAACTCATAAGTAGAAATGAGCAAACAAGATTTAAAATTAAGAAAATATTTTTTGTTTAAAACAGAAATCAAAATAAAACTCTAAGATTAAATGAAATAAATTTGAAAGACTTATATAAAGAAAACTTGAAAACTCTACTGAGATATTTAAAAACCACTAAAGTGCCTGACCAGGCAGTGGCGCAGTGGATAGGGCGTCGGACTGGGATGCGGAGGACCCAGGTTCGACCCCGAGGTCGCCAGCTTGAGCACCAGCTCATCTGGTTTGAACAAAGCTCATCAGCTTGGACCCAAGGTCGCTGGCTCGAGCAAGGGGTTACTCGGTCTGCTGAAGGGCCGCAGTCAAGGCACATATGAGAAAGCAATCAATGAACAACTAAGGTGTTGCAATGAAAAATTGATGAATGATGCTTCTCATCTCTTTCCATTCCTATCTGTCTGTCCCTATCTATCCCTCTCTCTGACTCTCTCTCTGTCTCTGTAAATAAATATCTTTAAAAACCACTAAAGTAACTGGAAAGAGGTACTTCTTGAGTAATAAGACCAAATTTTGTAATAAATTTCCACAATATAAATTAAATGAAATCTCAGTTAAAATACCAAAACACCTAGTTTCAGGCAACTTGACCAAGAAAGGCATGGAAGGCATAAACAATTTGAAATGAGTATGGAAAGGGGTACCAGGTCAGATAATATGATATAAAATGAATTTCCTGTGATTTCAAAAGGACTAGAGCAGAAATCATCTTATCAACAAAAGGGAACAGTCTCAAAAAAGTCCCAAATCCACCTGAGAATTTAGTATACAATAAAGACTAGGTATATTAGATCAGGGCAGAAAAATAATGTGTTTCCCAACAAATGATACTGGGATCATCAGTAGTTATTTGGAAAGAAAGAAAGCTGGAGCTCTCCTCACTCTGTCAAAGTCAATATATACTTACTTTACCCTTATGTACATACTTCTTTCTTTTATGTACACATTTTCTTTTATGTACATATTTTATACACACTATTAATAGTGGTTAATGTCAGGGAGACAGACTAGGATTGGGTTGAGGAGAAAGGAACTGACATTACTTTTTTTTTTTTTTTTTTTTTCCATTTTTCTGAAGCTGGAAACAGGGAGAGACAGTCAGACAGACTCCCGCATGCGCCCGACCGGGATCCACCCGGAACGCCCACCAGGGGCGATGCTCTGCCCATCCTGGGCGTCGCCATGTTGCGACCAGAGCCACTCTAGCGCCTGGGGCAGAGGCCACAGAGCCATCCCCAGCGCCCGGGCCATCTTTGCTCCAATGGAGCCTTGGCTGCGGGAGGGGAAGAGAGAGACAGAGAGGGAAAGCGCGGCGGAGGGGTGGAGAAGCAAATGGGCGCTTCTCCTGTGTGCCCTGGCCGGGAATCGAACCCGGGTACTCCGCAGGCTAGGCCAACGCTCTACCGCTGAGCCAACCGGCCAGGGCCGACATTACTTCTTATCTTTCTATACCATGTGTATTTTTATTATCTGCATATATTTCAGCTCTTCAAAAATATTTTTAAAATTAAAAATAAAATGTATTTGCAAAACGATTCAGCCGATTTCAATATAATCAGATTTGTATTCTGACAATTTACGGTATATTTCTAAATAGCCCATGTGCATTAAAACAAAACCTGTTTCCTTTCATTGCAGGGCCTTCTCATAGGATCATTAGCTTGTTTCATCACCGCTGAAGCCCATGAGTCATACATAGCAATCATTGTTCTGGAAACTTGCATCGTCGTTTTTTTTATTCTAACATATATGGTAACCCTTCACCGCTTGCTGACTTATTTACATTGGCCCTTACTTGTAAGTGTTCATTGTCATAATTCAAATATAAGCCTTCCCCTTAGCCCCAGAGTGGAGACTCCCCTTAAGAGAAAACACCCAGAGCTATCTCTCAGGACAAGAACATAGCTAAGCTGTGACAGGGTGTTGCCTGTACCAGGGAGAAACTAGCCTCGGACCCCTCTGCCTGCAGGACAGCCAGCACACACATCTGCTACCATCTCATTATGGTCCTGAACACATGGTGCTTTTCTCTTGTCCTAAAGAAAATCTTAATTCATATATTCAGTAGGTTACACATTTCTTGCCTGTTGCTTGTAAAACAGCACAGCCTTCTACTTTTGAAAGAGCACCCTCTCTCTAACAGATTATAAACATCCCCCAAAGCAAGAGTGGACATGGCAAAGATGTAGAAAATCATCACGCATGCCCTGAAAGATTGCAGGAGTCGACCTTTTCATATGTGTTAAGGGTTCATACTCCCAAAGTGGTGTTCAGATGGCATAGTATTTAGGAGAAGATATTGCACAGCCTTCTTCAATCGCTGTTTCAGAGTTGCACATTCTTTTTTTTTTTTTTTTTTTTTTTTTTTTTCTGAAGCTGGAAACAGGGAGAGACAGTCAGACAGACTCCCGCATGCGCCCGACCGGGATCCACCCGGCACGCCCACCAGGGGCGACGCTCTGCCCACCAGGGGGCGATGCTCTGCCCATCCTGGGCGTCGCCATGTTGCGACCAGAGTCACTCTAGCGCCTGGGGCAGAGGCCACAGAGCCATCCCCAGCGCCCGGGCCATCCTTTGCTCCAATGGAGCCTTGGCTGCGGGAGGGGAAGAGAGAGACAGAGAGGAAAGCGTGGCGGAGGGGTGGAGAAGCAAATGGGCGCTTCTCCAGTGTGCCCTGGCCGGGAATCGAACCCGGGTCCTCCGCACGCTAGGCCGACGCTCTACCGCTGAGCCAACCGGCCAAGGCTGAGTTGCACATTCTTTAAAGACTGAAGAACACCTGCAGCTGACCCCTCGGGTCTCAGATAAATACTGTTTGTTTGTGGAGTCTGGGACTTGCATCCTCACAGACTGGAGAGGGGCTACAGTTTTGTCTAGATACACAAAGGGACCCAGTTCCTGTCCCTGCACCTTACTAGCTGTGTGACTGTTAGCATCAGTTTTCCCATCCTTGAAATTCAGGGAAGGAGAAGTATGCTAATAACTGCCTCCTCGCGTTCCTGGAACACTTAAATGTGTTTAAAGCAACTAGCACAATGCTTGGTTGGCTCTAAGTAAATATTCACTACGAAGCAGCCAGCAAGCCCCATGAGGTAGCTGGGTGGCTTTTACCATTTTAGTTTGCACTGTGAACAATCCTGCCTCTGAGCTCGGGCCTCTTCCAAAGCCCATTTCCTAACAGTACCTTTTTCTATCCTTAAGGTAGAATTAGTTGCTATTGAGTTAAAACTCAAAATATATTCTTCAAGTGTCTGAGGGATTTTCTGGAAAGGCTGCTGAGCTGTCTCTGTCGCGCAGAGCGCCGAGGAACAGGACGCAGACAAAGCAAAAGCCGAGCTCCTTTAATCGGACAGAAGGAAGACCCTCTTAGTTATGGAGAACTCTAACCATGGAGGGGTTTGAGGGCAAACTAAAATCTCTGTCCGTGAAAATTTTCAAGAAGGGAAGGTAACGTAACTGTTTTTGAGCACGTACCATGCGCCAGATACTTTTTTCATATAAATTGCCTTATTTAATCCTCACAACAACCCGATGAGGTTATAGTCATACCCCACTCCCCGTCTGACAGGTCAGAGAATTGGACTAAAGAGATTAAGCTGCTGCCCATGGCTATACGTAGGCATGGCAACTTAGATTGGAACCCAGGTCTGTCTGACTGTAAAGCCCAACTTTTTCCAGGTTTTCTGCCCTATTGCTTTGTGGTGGTTTCTCTCTCTCCACCCTCCTTACAAGTATGTTCTCCCCAGATTCTCTGAGTTTTACATTCTCTGGATCTTGTCCTGTTTCCTCATGGTAATTACCTTGAAGTTTGGAGCCAAGGATAAACATTATCCTGGGGCAGGAGGGAAACAGGCCCTTGGGGGTGGGTGACTGAGGGCCCCACAGCTCCAACGTCTGAGCTGTGGGCAGGAGGCCCAGAGCCGTCCAGAAAAAGTCCAGCACCATGAAGCTGGAGAGAGCTACAAAGCACTACGTTTTGCTGTAAGGGCCAGGGCGGGTGTCCAAGAAGTGTCTCAGAGGCAAGAGGTAGGTCTTCTTTTTTTGTTGTTTTGTTTTGTTTTGGGGGTTTTTTGTATTTTTCTGAAGCTGGAAACGGGGAGAGACAGTCAGACAGACTCACGCATGCACCCGACCAGGATGCACCCGGCACACCCACCAGGGGGCGACGCTCTGCCCACCAGGGGGCGATGCTCTGCCCCTCCGGGGCGTCGCTCTGTCGCGACCAGAGCCACTCTAGCGCCTGGGGCAGAGGCCACGGAGCCATCCCCAGCACCCGGGCATCTTTGCTCCAATGGAGCCTTGCTGCGGGAGGGGAAGAGAGAGACAGAGAGGAAGGAGAGGGGGAGGGGTGGAGAAGCAGATGGGCGCTTCTCCTGTGTGCCCTGGCCGGGAATCGAACCCGGGACTTCTGCACGCCAGGCCGACGCTCTACCACTGAGCCAACCAGCCAGGGCCGGTTAGGTCTTCTTAAGCATGAACCGTGAAGGTCCCTTGAGAGGAGCTATTATCACAGTGGTCACAGGCAGCTCAAACCAGCTTTTGTAGAGTTGCGGGCCTTTGTTCAACTCTGATACCGCCATGCCCCGTTTGCTACTCTGTCCTTGGGTGAGAGCATTCTCTTTTCTTTGGATGGCCATGGGAGCCCACAGCATGAGTTAGAGTCCCTGCTTTTTCCTTGCTGCTGGTCTGGACCAGCATATGGATATGCCTGGTGAACTCCCAAGAGCTTCCTAGTTGGGAAACTCCGTCCTACCCCAAAGGTTGCCCAGTCACCCTGGTGCTCCGCTAACTAGCAGCCACATACCAACCTACCACGTACTAACCAAAACAGTTGGTGAGGTGGTGAGTGAACTAATTGACTTGGAAGGTTTTTAAAAATACTCATCAAAACATGATCAAGGACTGGGTTCTCTTTTCCTAACCTGTCCCTTTCTTTCTAATCTGCCCTTTCAGATCCCATAAGATGAAGGACACATACATGTATATTGCTCAGAGGGGTGAACAGCTACCACCGGGTGGTAATAGGGAGGCCCTGGCATGGTGAGAAATGTGCTGGCTTAGTAACAGCACTGGTGCCTAGAAGGTGACTAATTGAAACTTCAGAGAGTAGGTGGACTTGGAATTATATTGGCACCAAGCTGCAGGAGTCACTTGGGACCTTATCACAAGGTCAGCGCAGCAAGCCCGGAACACAGCCTATTTCCCGGCCTATTTCCCGCTGTAACCGTTTAGGAGTCCACACAGGCTTGAAGCCCCGCCCACACCAGAGGGTCCAGCTTCCACAGCCGTCACTGTCTTTTCGGCCCTTTTCTCCAGGCAAGATGGTTTGGTGCCCAGAAGGCAAAGGATTAGTGTAAGGAGTACTGATCTTAAGTGGCAATTTCCTTAAAGGCTCACACGAAGCTAACGTTCCCAATTCCCCCATTCCCGATCTCGTTTCGTAAAGGGCGAGAGTGAAAGTCCCAGCAGAGACACAGAAAGTCTGAGGAAGCAGGGCGTTAGACCCTCCACGGGGCAGCACCGAGGAGTACTGGCCTCACATAAGATGTACTACCGAGTTCTGTAGACTCGAGGACCGTATTTTGGCAGGGTCTCCTTCTTGGAGATATGATGGAGCCTGGGCTTGGGGACCCCACTCCAAGTCTCCATTGCAGCTTCTTGCTTCTGTGAAGGTTGTGCCAGGGACCCTGACACCGATGGGGAGCGTGTAGCTCCAATTCTCAGCTGGCCCCCGACTTGTCAGCATGGCTTTGCATCAGAGGTAGTTAGAATACTGCTTTCTTCATCCCACCATGGTAGAGTCACTCTCTTCATGATCAATTTTACTCACCCTAGTCTGTACCCAAGAAAAGTATGAATTGGAATAATGTCTTCTGAATAGCCCATATTTTTTAACACTTCCACATTGTAAAAAATAATAATAATAATAAATAAATATATATATCAACCAGTATGGGCAGAGAAGCTGAGTTGAGTTCTGGTCAAGCAGATGTATTTGCCAATAGGAAGCAATTTTTTAAAAAAGTACATAATACTCAGTGGTAGAGTGTCAGCCTGGTGTGCAGGAGTCCCGGGTTCGATTCCCAGCCAGGGCACACAGGAGAAGCGCCCATCTGCTTCTCCACCCCTCCCCCTCTCCTTCCTCTCTGTCTCTCTCTTCCCCTCCTGCAGCCAAGGCTGCATTGGAGCAAAGTTGGCCCGGGCGCTGAGGATGGCTCTGTGGCCTCTGCCTCAGGCGCTAGAATGGCTCTGGTTGCAACAGAGCAACACCCCAGATGGGCAGAGCATCGCCCCCTGGTGGGCATGCCGGGTGGATCCCGGTCGGGCGCATGCGGGAGTCTGTCTGACTGCCTCCCCGTTTCCAACTTCAGAAAAATACAAAAAAAAAAAAAAAAGTACATAATAAACATATTTTAAAATAAAACTCTATAGAAGTGATGATTCAAAAACTACCAGAAAGGGCTTTGCATTTAGAAATAGCTTTGCATTCAGCTTTAGAATGTCCCCTTCCATTAAGATGAATGAAAAACCACAGTTCTGGTGGTTTCTGATCAGACTCCGCCACGTGTTTGGAGAACTCCGGATACAAATGGAACCTATGAAAGTTGCAGTTAGTGGACCGCCCTCTAATGTGTATTGGCTATAAACTCTTGTTCCACATACCAAACTTTGTGAAACAAATTTAAATGTTTAACTTTTATTCCAAGAGTCAACGATATTTAAAAATAAGCATTCAACATTAAAGCATCTTTTTCTTTCCCAGGTATAATTCAACATCATTTTGTTTAACTCAGAGAGCAGTTTGAGAGCTTTAAGGAAAAATAACCATCAAATAACAAACCCATCTCTCATTTTGGTCAAAGAGGTTACTCGAGTAAATAGGGCATTTGGTCAAGGAGGGAAGAAACAGAGGATGAATAAGGATGGCATCTATGGGGAAACCGGAAGCCCTACTACACAGAGCAAGGCTCAGCTGTAATTTCACCTGATCAAGAAGAACATCTCTCTCTGTCAAAGATGAGGCCAATAATGGTCTATGCCTAAGGCAAAAAGGAGTGGGGTTAGTTGGGAGAAGGCCCTTGATGCTCAAGTCAGACTGCCAGGGGTAACAGCCACTACTGGCTGAGCCACCCCTGGCAAATTGCTTCCCCATCTGTGAATTGGGGATAATGAAAGTTTGTTGTGAGAATCAAATGAGATCACATATTAACACCTTGGCACAGTATGCGACACATAGTAAGTGCTCAAGAAATGTGAACTACAATAGAAATGTTAGGTACAAGGCAAACATTAGCTCCAACGAACAGTTCAGGAGAACATTTCCTTCAGAGGAGGAATCAGAGTCAAGTATAATGTCCAGTAGTCCAACGAGGAAATGAAATTATGACAGGAACCTAAGGATTGGGTAGGAAGACCTAGTCTGCATTTGTTTATTAATGTTATAATTATGAATGTACTTTCATCCAAATTCTCAGTGGTCTATGACCACAGCTAGTTAATTTTTATTTTTAAAAGTCTCCCTTCTGTGTCTTATTTGTAGGAGTCTTTGTTCACATCTTCGAAAATCTTAGTTTGCACAATCCTCAGGTACTAAGTTTCTTGCAAAGCTGCAAACGGCTGTACCTTCCCCGTTCAGTCTATGGAACCCAGCTGGAACTTACCTCACCACCCCTGCTCCATGTCCCCCCACCAGGTGCCCAAATAATAGACATTAGTGCCCTTCTAAGAGGCAAGTTCACATCCCACGAAAAGGTTCCTTGCTTGCCAGTCGCAATAGGAAAAACACCTGGAGTTTGATGAAAGTTTCCTATCTGTGCACATTTTGAGGAGAGATATCAGGAATCTACATTTTGATGCAGTCCCGCTACCCCCTAAATGCCAGTCACCTTGCCTGGCGCTTTCAGATTCATTATGCCAAATAATCCTCAGATCAACCCAATGAATCCCAATCATTATCTCCATATTAAAAATTAGCATGTTGGCACAGAGGGGTGATAAAGCATGCCCCAGGTCATACATCTAAGAATTGGCAGACCAAAAGTGAGTTCCACAAATGACATCAACCAAAAGCACTCTCACCCTTTTTGTCCCATACCATGTTGACCCTCCATGACCCATTCCACAGAAAATGCCAGAGAAGGAGGCTGCACTTCCAACCTAGGGGGATAGCTCATTGCCTCCTTATCTGTGTGTCCCTGATGGGAGATGATAGTGAGTGGAGTTCTGACTCCACTCCTTGGCACATACTCAATCTTAGGCAATTTAATAAACCTCTCTAAGCCTCTGTTACATCCTCGTAAGTGGAGATCATAACAATACCGACTTTGCAGAGTATTTATGGGGGTTAAACAAGATGATGACTGGCAAAACCTTGGCACACTGAAGAGCTCCATGAGCCATTATGACCCCATACACCAGGTGGCAGGGCTCCTTGCTATGTTTGGGCAAGTACACCAGGCAGTCTGACACTACTGGGTCAAGCCACTTTAAGACTAAAAATGTTCAGATTAGATATCTGGGCCACATAGTGATTATATCACCCTGGGTTTTTGCTTCTCCCCACAAACTAGTACCACTCACACACAGGTTCCTTCTCTTCCATTATTGCTCCTCTGCCAAAGCCCAGCCTCTGCTTACACTCAGGAATGTGTTCCCACACACTCATCTCACCCTTTATTTAGCAGTTAAAGAACCTAGTACTGAAATCCAGAAGAAGACACATTGCCTGTAGCTGTCAGGGCAGATGCGATTCTGGCCACATCTTAGGGAAGAGCAAAAGTCAACAGTCCAGGCATTCATTCCAGAATACGAGGCCTGCTCCTCAGATGGGTCCCTGCCTACAATCCCATAGAATAATTATGACCCAGCTTCCAAAGGATCAGTTCTACTTACAGATTTGGGAGTGGAATTAAATCAGTCAAGTCCTAATCTAAAACTTTATTTTTTTATTAAAACAAATGTACTACAGACTAGAATGCGGAATTACAATAATTTTAAATATATGGCTTCAAAAAACTCATATTTATGGAAGACAAATTTAGGATAGGTCCCCAGACCTCTCGGGCTTTTTCATGCTCATTTTTCTACGGCCTTTAAGAAAAGTCTGATGGAAAAGTTGTCAGCTTTTTCTTTTAAACGGTGCTCTCTGATGAAATTAAACCCATTTCTGCTGACAAGGTCCTATCCAGGACCTTTCACATAAAAATCACATAAACTCAGGTGTCTGGAAGATGTAAGAATGTTGCTGCTGGGGTTCCTATTAATATTAATCAAAGGAAAAGTTTTAAAAAGGCATCCATCCTTAAATGGGTAAATGACCAATTTAAATATTTTATAAACTTACACTTTCATATGAAGTTTACAATTTTCAATTCTGCATTACAGGATCTTATCAACAGTTTCATTACAGCTATGTTCCTTTTAATAATTGCCATCTTGGCAATGCAAGAGAAAAAAAGAAGGCCCTTATTCTATGTTGGAGGGGTAAGTAGAGGCCTTCATAACTCCATTTTATTTATTATTTATTTATTTATTTATTTATTTTTATGTGCCTTGACCGCGGGCCTTCAGCAGACCAAGTAACCCCTTGCTTGAGCCAGCAATGTTGGGCTCAACCAGATGAGCCCTCACTCAAGCTGGCGACCTCGGAGTCTCGAACCTGGGTCTTCCGTATCCCAGTCCGACGCTCTATCCACTGTGCCACCACCTGGTCAGGCTTCATGACTCCATTTTAGATGAGTAATTTAAGACTCTTTGCAAAGGGAAACTGTCAGATCATCATTGTTTTATTTACAGAACATCCTCACCACTACCCCTTCTCTTTCTTGCACCAACTTCAGAAGGTGTGAAGTTTCACAAACTCTAAGCTCATGAAAATCTTCATTCTAATACTCAGTCCCCACATAGGGACAAAAGACAAGTCCGTTGAACCCCTTTTAAAAATCATATACACTATTTTTTGAACTGTTGCAATGTTCTGGTCTACAAACAGGACTTGACTTTTCTGGACTACAGAATATTTTAAAACACATTAAAGAATGTTTGTAGTAGAGGGGAGGAAGTGTATTGTCAAAAGTGAGTGACCCAAGGAAGGGAAGGGAAGGGAAGGGAAAAGAAGGGAAGAGAGAAAGGAAGTTCCCAGCATGTGTCCCACACAAGCCTAGGCACTTTTATTCACCTTCCCCCTTCTTTTTTTTTTTTTTTTTTTTTTTTTTGAGAGAGAGAGAGAGAGAGAAAGAGGAAGAGAGAGAAAGAAGCATCAACTCATAATTGTGGCACCTTAGTTGTTCATTGATTGCTTTCTCATACTTGCCTTAACTGGGGGGCTCCAGCCAAGCCAACGACCCCTTGGTCAAGCCAGCAACCTTGGGCTCAAGCCAGAGGCCTTGGACTTCAAACTAGTGACCTTTGGGCTCAAGCCAGCCACCTTGGGATCATTTCCATGACCTCATACTCAAGACGGTGAGCCTGGCCTGACCTGTGGTGGCTCAGTGGATAAAGCGTCGACCTGGAAATGCTGAGATCACCGGTTCAAAACCCTGGGCTTGCCTGGTCAAGGCACATATGGGAGTTGATGCTTCCAGCCCCTCCTCCCTTCTCTCTCTGTCTCTCTGTCTCTTCTCTCTCTCTCCCTCTCTCTCCCTCTCCTCTCTAAAAAAAAAAAAAATGAAAGACGGTGAGCCTGCGCTCAAGCCTGATGAGCCCATGCCCAAGCCTCAGGGTTTCAAACCTGGGTCCTTAGCGTCCCAGGTCAATGCTCCATCCACTGCACCACCACCTGGTCAGGCAAGGCACATTTTGACTTAGTCTTTACAACTCTCATTTTTACAGATATGAGACTGGTGTTAAATACCTTGCCCTGGGTCACAAGGCTGGAATAAACTGGGACTCAAATATTCATATGAAGAGCACAAAATATGGCAGATTAAATGCTTGGAAGATGGGAAGGGGGAATGGGGAAATGAGACTTTAGTTCAAGAAGTTAAGCAATGGGTGAAGCCTGACCAGGCGATGGTGCAGTGGATGGAGCATCGGACTGGGATGCGGAGGACCCAGGTTCAAAACCCCAAGGTCACTAGCTTGAGTGCAGGCTCACCAACTTGAGGATGAGGTTGCTGGCTTGAGCCCAAGGTTGCGGGCTTGAGCAAGGGGTCACTAGCTCTGCTGTAACCCCCCAGTCAAGGCACATATGAGAAAGCAATCAATGAACAACTAAGGATACTAAGGAGCTGCAACGAAGAATTGATGCTTCTCATCTCTCTCCCTTCCTGCCTGTCTGTCCTTCTCTCTGTCTGTCTCTCTATCTCTGTCACAAATAAAAAAAAAAAAATTTTTTTAATTTAAGCAATGAGAACAGAAATTCATCCAGAAATAAAAATGGTTTAAGTTCTTTGAATTCATTCCATACTCAGTAAATATTTGCCAATCCCATCGGCTTGTGCCGGGCCTAACCTCAGTGTTGGGGATAGATAGTGTCCTTTCCCCTGGGGGGCACTCACAGATTGGAGGGGGCAAGACCTACCTAGCAAAAGTTTAGTCAGCAACCAGGGATTAAGTGAGCAGAAAGAGAAATATCCAAAGCAGACTAGAGCTGGTCCTCATCTGCTAACTCAGCCACCAACCCTTCTCCCAGAGGCCCCCACCCCTGGTGTCCATTCCTACCTGGATGGCAGAAGCCCCCACCCCAACCCCCACTGGTCCTCCTGCCTCCAGCCTGGCTCATGCTCTAATCACCTCTCCATTCAGCAAGTGGGCTTTCTGAGTGGACACCTGACCTCTCCTCTTGACAACGTCCCAGGTCCTGCGCCTCCCTGGACTCAACTGTGCCCCCCACAATGGCTCCAGAGATCTCAGCCACACCAGATTCCTTGGAGACCCCAGGCCAGTACCTGGAGTTCTCCTCCTCCCGGCTGGTCTCTTGGGAACTCCTTCCTGCCCTTTCAAACTTAGCTCAAGAGTCCAGTCCACAAAGGGCCACTTCAGGACCCCAACCCCCCCTGGAGCCTCCTAAGACCTTTCTGTGGTCCTTTCCTGGTGCTTTAGGAATGAGGTAAAGTCAATACTATGTAGCAGCAGAACCCACCATTTCCAAAATTCCTTTCTCTGGGAATGGCAGAAAGGGCCAGCGCAGACAGTGGAGGGTCAGAGAGGGACAAGAGGCCACCACATCCTGGGATGGGGATAAGGGAGACAGGTTGCTTCTGAGCCATAATAACCTGCTTTGCCTTCCCACATATGGTCTTGTGTCTGACAGTCCCTGTGTCTCACGGCGGCAATCGTGTGTCTCATCGAAGCGACTGTAGTCACCAAGAAGATGAGAAATAACATGAAAAAAGTTCTGGGAATCGGAGTCAAAACCAGTTCCTCCCCAGCCCCCGCACAACCCACCCCAGAGTCTGCTAAGGAACTCATGAAAGTGCTCACCTCTTCACCCTCCCGGGCACCCTCTCTGGCATTCACAGGGGCACCGCCAGAGGCACCATCGCAAGCACCGTCGCGGGCACCACCAGAGGCACCATCGCAGGCACCGTCATTGACACCATCGCGGGCACCGCCAGAGGCACCATCGCAGGCACCACCAGAGGCACCATCGCAGGCACCGTCATTGACACCATCGTGGGCACCGTCGCGGGCACTGCCAGAGGCACCATCGCAGGCACTGTCATTGACACCATCGTGGGCACCGTCGCGGGCACCGCCAGAGGCACCATCACAGGCACCGTCATTGACACCATTGCGGGCACCGTCACGGGCACCATCGCGGACACCGTCACGGGCACCATCGCGGGCACCATCACGGGCACCGTCGCAGGCACCACCGCGAGCAAAAAAGACTGCCCCACCCTCCCACTCCTCCCACCACTGAGCTCACATGCTGTCACCCATTTCAGCCCACATGTGATCATAAAATCAGGGCTGCTGAGTAGGGAACACTTCTGCTTCCACGTGTTGCCTTGTGTAAAAGTCGAGTTATATTTTCCTGCACCAGTCGGTGCGCCCTGTGGAGCACTGGGCACGGCCATCCCAGGAGGCCACCGCGAGGCCCTTGACCCTGCCCTGGTTCCAGCCAACCCAACCCTGGGGCCACCTGGCAAGGCCACACCAAACAGTGAGGGGGGCGCTCCAGGCGGAGGTAGAGTCCGGGTGGTGGGCCCGGAAGGTGGGCGGGGCCTCCTGCGGGGGGGGGGGCGGGGGGCGGGGCGACTTGGCAGCTGTGGGATCCTCGCGGTGAGATGGGCCAGCCCTGTGCGGTAGTGACATTCGCGCGGTGAGAAGGAATGCGCGTGGAGAGGGTGCCAAGCGTTGGCTTCGGGGATTTGGCCGTTGATTGAGTGTGGCCTCTGAGCAAGTCGGTTGGCACCAGGCTGCTCAAAGACCAGGCCTGTCCAGGGGCAGCAGAAGAAACTGGGCAGGCCGTGAGAAGCTGAAAAACCCCACGCAAGTATGGCAGACAAAGGCAAAAAGGGCAAAGGAGGGGCGGCGCCAGCTGCGGCCCCCCCTCCCCCTCCTGCAGCTGCCACACCCCAGGACCAGAAAGATGAAAAGGAGGCTGAGGCACAGCCAAAGCAAAAGTCATTACAGCCCAAGAATGAAGTGGGCACGAGAAAGGGGTGTCGCCGCTATAAGTGGGAATTAAAGGACAGCAACAGAGAGTTCTGGACTATGGGGCATGCGGAGGTCAAGATCCTGAGCTTGGTAAGTTGGCCAGGAATCCCTGGGAGGGGGCCCAAAGACAAAAGAGGGAGGAGTGGGTTCCAAAGGGACCCAGAGGGGCTCAGTCACATGTTTCCCGGCAGGCCTTCCTAATAGCTGCGATGGTCATGTTCACGGGAACCCCCGTGCACCCTCTCCTGACTCTAGTCCTCACCATGGAAATATCCATCTTCACCTTCTTCACTATTATCTACACCTTCGCCATCCAGAGATACATGCCCTTCATCCTGTGGCCCATTGCTGTAAGTGAGGGACAGTGGGGCGTGCTAGAGGCGGGGGTGCAGTCACCAGTGTTAGCAGAGAGACATGCCTCACCTCTCACATCTGTGCCCAGGCTGGGGCTGGGGTAGAGGCAGCTGAATTTATGTTTTAAAAGGCTCCCAAAAAGCCCAGCTTGGGGGCAGAAGCTTCTTACCCACCTAGTCAAAACTTGTGGTCTTTGCTCTCCTGAGGGTTTGCTCTACTTGGGGGGAGGGCAGGTATAGCAACTACCTGTTTCTCTCAACTGCTGTACCAGCTCCCATTTGCCTGGGTAACCAGAAGGTACCCCATCCCCAGAATTCAAAGAAAAGCAATCTTCCCATGAATCAGTAGAATAAAGTGAGAATTTTTTAAAAATCACTTCTAAAGGATGTTCCACCCAGAAAGATGTTCAGCCCAAAACAGTTGTCCACTGGAATAGGACTGGGCAAGTTATCCAACCCCGTCTAGCCTCTGTATACTCATTTGTGACATGAGGACAGTAATACTTTTGTGATTGTTCCTGAGGAGTGAACGTAAAGTGCTTGACAATGTGCTTGAGGGCTCATGGATTTGACTGCCTGCCAATGACCTGGTAGTCCCAGAGCACAGCCACACCTGCCCCGCGCCAGGCCCAAGGCCCCGCATTCATGGCACGAGCACGGCATGCCTCCGCAGTCCTGTGCTGACTGCTTCACTCACTGCACACATGAAAGGGACTCAGAATGGCCAAGTAACTTGCCCCCCAAATAACTCAGCCAGAAAGTGGCAGAAAAAAGATTCAAACCCAGCTTTGTCTGTAGAATCTGAGTCCTTAACTACACTCTGTCCTGCCAGCTTGTAAAAAGTTAATAGTTAGGGTCTGGAGATCCACAGGTCTCTATGAGGTATGTGAGGACCCCCCTATAGAAAAAAAGGAGAAAGGGGGCCAATAAGCGTCTTGGGAAAAGGATAAGCAGAAGACAAAGGAGAGAGACAGGCAAAGAGCAAGCTCCCAGCCAAGAAGCTTGAGAGAAGACATGTGTAATTACAGCAGGATGAAATCTCTGAACACTGAAAATCCCTCTGCTGCACTTCCCTAAACTACTAGGGGGAAATGCAGCCACCGTCGCTGTCGCTGAATGACTGAGCTGGCAAAAGAGAAAGGGCGGTGACCCAGGTAATGGGAGGTGTTCGAATAAGCCGCCGGTGTAGGGGTGGGGATGGCTCACAAGGTGTCAGCGCAGGAACCGGGAGTATGGATCTTCATCCACTCTCAATTTAGGAGATGAGACCTTGGCCCAAGCCAAGTGGGGATTTAGAACTGAGAACCCTGCCTAAAGCCAGCACCCTGCAAAGACTACACCCTGGCGAGAAGACCGAGATAAGCTTTCCCCCAGGCAGGAACAAGAAAGCAAGAAAGCATGTTCATCTCCACCTGAGCTTTGAGTGGGAAAAACGAAAAAGACCACCTTGAGAAACAGAAATCTGGAGCCTGAACTTTATATAGATTTGGTTTGAACTTTTACTATCTTCAGCCTAGAAAACATAATGCCTTTGAATTAGCATGAAAATTGATCTCAATTTTTTATAAAGATTTTTTTTATTCATTATAGAGAAGGGAGAGAGAGAGAGAGAGAGAGAGAGAGAGAGAAGGGGGGGAGGAGCAGAAAGCATCAACTCCCATATGTGCCTTGACCAGGCAAGCCCAGGGTTTTGAACCGGCGACCTCAGCATTTCCAGGTTGACGCTTTATCCACTGCGCCACCACAGGTCAGGCCTTGATCTCAATTTGATGATATTCTGATGATATCCATGGAACTACTGACAGAAACAAATACAAATCACAATCAAAGCCTAAAGAGATTCTCACAGGATGGGTGTTGGGGGAGGGGACTTGTCAAAAATGAATTCACAGTTCAAAACTACAAAATGTTGCCTGAGCAATGGTGGTGCAGTGGACAGAGCATCAATCTGGGACACTGAGGCCCCCAATTTAAAACCCGTAGGTTGCCCACTTGAGTACAGGCTTGCCAGTTTGAGCCCAAAGGTTACTGATTTGAGCACAAGGTCACTGGCTTGACTACAGCCACCCCCGGTCAAGGCACGCATGAGAAGCGATGAACAACTAAAGTGATGCAACTATGAGTTGATACTTCTCATCTCTCTCCTCCCTTGCTCTCTCCCTTCCTGTCTGTCTCAAATCAATTAAAAAAAATTTTTAAATAAAAATAATTTAAAAGTTTACAGAACATTTTTAAATACCCATGGCTAAGAATCAATAATCAGCAAACATAACAAATGGGAGTATTAGAACACTGAAAATATTTATATAAGCTACTGAACAAACTTTCAGAAAATAGGTAGTATATTTTAAATTATTAACCACATAGCCCTGGCCGGTTGGCTCAGCGGTAGAGCGTCGGCCTAGCGTGCGGAGGACCCGGGTTCGATTCCCGGCCAGGGCACACAGGAGAAGCGCCCATTTGCTTCTCCACCCCTCCGCCGCGCTTTCCTCTCTGTCTCTCTCTTCCCCTCCCGCAGCCAAGGCTCCATTGGAGCAAAGATGGCCCGGGCGCTGGGGATGGCTCTGTGGCCTCTGCCTCAGGCGCTAGAGTGGCTCTGGTCGCAATATGGCGACGCCCAGGATGGGCAGAGCATCGCCCCCTGGTGGGCAGAGCGTCGCCCCTGGTGGGTGTGCCGGGTGGATCCCGGTCGGGCGCATGCAGGAGTCTGTCTGACTGTCTCTCCCTGTTTCCAACTTCAGAAAAATGAAAAAATAAATAAATAAATAAATAAATAAATAAATAAATAAATAAATAAATTATTAACCACATAAATAAGAGCCCTGAGAAAAGAATGAGATATTATGAGTGCAGAATAGACAGAACTTTTTTAAAATACAATATATAGTGTCTAGAATTAAACATACTACAGTTATTGAAATGAAAATGTCAATGATGGGTTAAAAAGCGTATCAGACAAAGCTGGAGAGTTAGTGAACTGAAGGATGTGGAAAATTACGGCACTAAGAGTTAAAGAAAGAAAATATGAAAGAAATTGAGACAAAGACTATGGAATGAGAAAGCCTATTATAAGCCTAATAGATCCAGAAGACACTCCAGGGAATGGAGGGGAGGAAACACCCAAAGTGATAACTCAAAACCCTCCAGATTTAATGAGCAACAGCACTAAAAACGGCAGAGTAAGGGACTTTAGAGCTCTGTCCCTCCACTAAAGCAATGACGAGGCTGTCAAAGCTGTCAGAACCAACTTTTTAAACTCTCGAATTTAATTTTTAAAAAAACAATAACCAGGGGAATGCTTAATGAAGAAATCAGCTGTTCAATTTTGGTTTAGAAAACGTTGTAGCACTTGAACTTACATGCCTGACATCCCTCACACTCCAGCTTCTCAGTGGCCATGAAGACAACAGCCACATTCCTGGCCACCTTCTTTGTTGGTGGCAAAGAGAACAGCACAGACCTTGTTATCAAAGAATCATGGTGGCGCCCTGAGGGACTGGCTTGGGAACTGTCTTTGTTTCACCTGCCTTAGAGCTTTCTCAGGGCTGAAGTAGCCTTCTGCATAGAATTTGCCAAAAGCATTAGAAGATTTATATATATATTTTATTTAATCATAGTCACCTGAAACAAGGGAAAACACACACACAGATTATCATAATGGATTAAAATAGCCATAATCCCACCATATGAGGATCACAAGAAATGCACTTTAGACCAAAAGATACAAATAGGTTAAAAGTAAAAATCGAAGAAGATAATCCAAGCAAACAGTTACCAAAAAAGAGCTAATGCCTGGCCTGTGGTGACACAGAGGATAGAGCGTTGACCTGGAATACTGAGGTTGCTGGTTTGAAACCCCTCCCAGTTAAGGCGCATAATAGAAGCAACTACTAATTGAGGCTTCCTGCCCCCCACTTCTCCCTCTCTCCTCTCTCTAAAATCAATCAGTAAAATCTTAAAAAAAGAAAAAGAGCTGAGGTGGTAATCTCAATATCAGATTTAATAAAAGATAAGCCTGACCAGGCGGTGGCGCAGTGGATAGAGCGACGGACTTGAATACAGAGGACCCAGGTTTGAGACCCCAAGGTCGCCAGCTTGAGCATGAGCTCATCTGGTTTGAGCAAAAGCTCACCAGCTTGGACCCAAGGTCGCTGGCTCGAGCAAGGGGTTACTCGGTCTGCTGAAGGCTCATGGTCAAGGCACATATGAAAAAGCAATCAATGAACAACTAAGGTGTCACAAAGAAAACTAATGATTGATGCTTCTCATCTCTCTCCGTTCCTGTCTGTCTGTCCCTGTCTATCCCTCTCTTGACTCTCTCTCTGTCTCTGTAAAAATAAATAAATAAAAATAAAAGATGAAAAGTCTCAGAGAGGTACCAAGGTCAATAAATAAAAACAAAACTACACCTAGACATGTCAGAAAGGCACTACTGATCACCAGAGACAAAGAAAATTTTAAATAAAAACCAAGAGAAAGATCATTTATCTTTAAAAAAAACCCACTCAAACTATTAGGCTGACTTCCTAGTTTTCAACAGCAATGAGAGTGGCCAGAAAGCAATGGAATAATTTCTTTGAAGAGTGAACTGGAAAGAGTGAAATGAAAACACTTTTAGACAAAAAACAAAAGAATTTACATTTACTGACCTTCACTGAAAGAACCAGAAAAGGTGTACTTCAGAAAGAAAGAAATTAAACTGAAAGAAATGTTTGCAATGTGAAGAAGAAACAGTAAGCAAGAAACCTAGTGAGCTTACGGATTGACCTAAATAATAAGAGAAAAGAGTTATTTAATATATATTAATAACTTATTTTGGGGAGAGAAGCCTAAAACAGGTGGAACTGAAGAATAGCAACAAAATAACATGTAAGACCACAGTGGCTGTATATGATCAGAATTAAAAGTCCTTGATTTGGGTGTTAGGGGATGGATTAGGACACAAACATTAACATATTAAAACATTATACTAAATCCTGGCTGGTTGGCTCAATGGGAGAGCGTAGGCCCAACATGTGGATGTCCAGGGTTCAATTCCCAGCCGGGGCACACAGAAGCACCCTTCTCCCTCTCCTTCCTCTCTATGTCTCTCTTCCCCTCCAGCAGCCAAGGCTCCACTGGAACAACGCTGGCCTGGGCGCTGAGGATGGCTCCATGGCCTCCACCTCAGGTGCCCTAGAATAGCTCTGGTTGCAATGGAGCAATGCCCCAGATGGGCAGAGCATTGCCCCCTAGTGGGCATGCCAGGTGGATCCTGGTTGGGAGCAGGCAGGAGTCTGTCTCTCTGCCTCCCAGCTTCTCACTTCAGAAAAATACTGGAAAACAAAAATTACACTATATTCTGCTGAAGAGTAGAATTCCAGAATATATGACATCAGATCTGTTGAGGGGAAGGGGTCAAATAGAAGGAGAAAATAAAAAGGAATATGTGTAGTATATATTAATAAGAAAAAAATAAAATAAAATGGTAGACATATATCCAAATATATCAGAAATGATGATATAGACTATATTCTTCATTTAAATGTTGGTTTTATTGATTTTAGAGAGAGGAAGGGAGAGAGCAAAAGAGACACAAACATCTGTTCCTGTATGTGCACTGAGAATTGAACCGGCAACCTCTGAGCTTCGAGTTTATGCTCTAACCAACCAAGCTATCCAGCCAGGGCAAGAATAGATATTTATTTTATTTATTTATAATTCAGTGAGAGGAGGGGAGGCAGAGACAGAATCCTGCTGGAACCCTGACCAGAATCCATCTGGCAAGTCCACTAGGGGGCAATGCTCTGCCCATCTGGGGCATTGATCTGTTGCTTAGCAACCGAGCTTTTCTTAGCATCTGAGGTGGAAACCATGGAGCCATCCTCAGTGCCAGGGGCCAACTCGCTCCAATTGAGCCATGGCTGCGGGAGGTAAAAAGAGAGAGAAAGTTAGATGGGGAAGGGTGGAGAAGCAGATGGGTGCCTCTCCTCTGTACCTTGACCAGGAATCACACCTAGGACATCCACACATTGGACTGATGCTTACCACTGAGCCAACTGGCCAAGGCAGGAATAGATTTTTTTAATTCAGCAATATGCTAAATTACAAGGCATGTGAAGAAAGTTTGTAAGAGATGGGGAAATACTAACTGAAAGATAGATGGCATAACTTTCATACCAGATGACACCAATTTTATGTTTTTAAAAAGGTATATACACTGACCTGGTAGTTCAGTTAGTTAGAGCATCATTCCATCATGCCAAGATTGTGTGTTCAATATCAGGGTACATACAAGAATCAACCAATTAATGCATAAATAAGTGGAAAAACACATCAATCTTTCTCTCTATTCCCCCCCCCATTCTTCTCTTTCTCTCTCTCTAAAGTCAATAAAAAATTTTAAATTAAAAATCAAAAAGGTATATAAAAAAAACCATTACCTGGAGCAATTCTGAACTTATATCTACCTAACAATATAGTCCAAGACAAGCATAATGGGAGATTTTAATATGCCTCCATAAGCATATTAAAGCATTTTTTGATAGCCTTATCTACCAAAATTTAGAACATATAGACCCCTATGCCAAACAGTAACAGGCTATATATTCTTTTCAAGCACACTTAGAACAATCATTAAAATTATGTCCTTACTACCACAAAGAAAATGTAAACAAATAACAAGAAACTGATATCATAAGACTATCTTCTTTATTTTCCATGCAATTTAATTAGAAATCAATCAGTAAAATGTAACTAAATCCCCATGTGTTTGCAGGTGGGGAATTTAATGTTTTTCCTAAACATATGGGAACTTAGCTATATGTGGTATTTGCAAATACTACCTGTAGAATACTACTGAATAATTCAAATTCAAATATATATAATTAGGAAAGAAGACTAAAAATGAACAATTCAAGTGTCTATCTCAAGGTACCAAAGGAAAACAAAATAATGGACTTAAGAAGGCAATTCCAAAGATCAGAACTAAAATTAATGTAGGGGAAAGAAACATACATAATCAGACCAAATACCTAGTTCTTCGAAAAGACTAATAAAGTAGATAGATCCCAAGTATTTCTCAAGAAAGAAACAAAATATTAGTATAAAGATCAAAAGCTTTTAAAGATCTCAGGGAAAATGTAAACCTTTACGGCAATAAATAATAACTAGTTTAGATAGTTAATTTCCTAGAAAAAGAATAACTTACAAAAAATTAACACAAAAAGAAATAGAAAAACAGGTTACAAAGTAATTTTTCCATGTTTAACGTTTTACATTTAAATCTTTTGATTCATCTGGAGTCATTTTGGTATAGGTTATAAACTATGGCACCAGCTTTAAATCCTGATGGTGATCTAGTTATCTCACTCTATTACTTGGTTTATTTATTTATTTATTTATTTATTATTTATTTTTTTTACAGAGACAGAGAGAGAGTCAGAGAGAGGGATAGATAGGGACAGACAGACAGGAATGGAGAGAGATGAGAAGCATCAATCATTAGTTTTTCCTTGCGACACCTTAGTTAGTTATTCATTGATTGCTTTCTCATATGTGCCTTGACTGCGGATCTTCAGCAGACCGAGTAACCCCGTGCTCTAGCCAGCGACCTTGGGTCCAAGCTCTGGTGAGCACTGCTCAAACCAGATGAGCCCTCGCTCAAGCTGGCGACCTTGGGGTCTCAAACCTTGGTCCTCCGCATCCCAGACCCACGCTTTATCCACTGCGCCACCGCCTAGTCAGGCTTATTTTTTATTTTTTTACAGAGACAGAGAGAGAGTCAGAGAGAGGGATAGACAGGAACAGACAGACAGGAACGGAGAGATGAGAAGTATCAATCATTAGTTTTTCGTTGCACATTGCGACACCTTAGTTGTTCATTGATTGCTTTCTCATATGTGCCTTGACCATGGGCCTTCAGCAGACCGAGTAACCCCTTGCTCGAGCCAGCGACCTTGGGTCCAAGCTGGCGAGCTTTTTGCTCAAGCCAGATGAGCCCGTGCTCAAACTGGCAACCTTGGAGTCTCGAACCTGGGTTTTCCGCATCCCAGTCTAACGCTCTATCCACTGCGCCACCGCCTGGTCAGGCTAGGCCTGTCTTATTTTAAAAGTAGCCATAAATCCTGACCTGTGGTGGCGCAGTGGATCAAGCGTTGACCTGGAATGCTGAGGTCACCGGTTCAAAACCCTGGGCTTGCCTGGTCAAGGCACATATGGGAGTTGATGCTTCCTGCTCCTCCCCCCTCTCTCTCCCTAACTCTCTCTCTCTCTCTCTCTCTCTCTCTGTCTTCTCTAAAATGAATAAATAAAAATTATTAAAGATGTTTAAAAAAAAGTAGCCATAAAATCCTCAATAAAATATTAGTAAACTGAATCCAGCAATATATTTATATAAGGAAGCAAGACATCATGATCAAGCAGGGTATGTGCCAGGAATGTAAAGATGGTTTGGTTTTCAAGACTCTGTTCGTATCATTCTCCATCTTTCATTTATAGGTGAAAACCATTTCATCATCTCATAAGCTAGTTGCTGAAAACTATGTAGTAATAGTCAATACTTATTTTTAGAAAACTCTGAGCAAACTAGGAAAAAAGGGAACTTCCTTATCCTAAAAATAGGTATCTACCCAGACCTACAATAAACATTTCATTTCATGGTAAAACTTTAAAAGCATTTCCTTACCACCTGATCTGTGGTGGTGCAGTGGATAAAGCATTGACTTGGAACACTGAGGTCGTCAGTTCAAAACCCTGGGCTTGCCTGGTCAAGACACATATGGGAGTTGGTGCTTCCTGCTCCTCCCCCTTCTCTCTTTCTCTCTCTCTCTCTCTCTCTCTCTCTCTCTCTCTCCTCTCTAAAATGAATAAATAAAATAAATAAATAAATAAAATCATTTCCTTAGAGATGACTAATATCGCCATTTTTATTCAACAGTCTGCTAGAGTCTGACCACGTGATGGTACAGTGGATAGAGCGTTGGACTGGGATGTGAAGGACCCAGGTTTGAGACCCTGAGGTCGGTCGCCAGCTTGATAGTGAGCTCATCTGGCTTGAGCAAAAAAAAAAAAAAGCTCACCAGCTTGAACCCAAGGTCGCTGGCTCGAGCAAGGGGTTACTTGGTCTGGTGAAGGCCTGCAGTCAAGGCACATATGAGAAAGCAATCAATGAACGACTAAGGTGTCACAACAAAAAACTGATGATTGATGCTTCTCATCTCTCTCCGTTCCTGTCTGTCTGTCCCTCTGTCTGACTCCTCTCTGTCCCTTAAAAAAAAAAAAAAACAGTCTGCTAGAGATCTGAGTCAGTATAATGTGACAAGAAAAACAAAGGTACATGGATTAGGAAAGGAAAAATAATCTAGCATTACTCACACATCATATGATCTTCTACTCAGAAAATCCAAGAGAATCTAGTCAAATTACTAGCTTTGAGTTTCACAGTGTTGCCAGAGATGAAAACAGTAGTGATCCTGAATTCCAGCAACAACCAATAAGAAAATGTGGCTTTTCAAAAAAAAAAAAAAAAAAATGAAAACAACAGACTACTGGATGTCTGAGAATAAACCTGCTCAAAGATGTATATGACTTTATATAGAGATTATAACATTTTATTAATGAACACAAAGAAAACCCTAAAAATACGGCAAAATCTACCACATTCACGGATGTGAAGAGTTACTGTCGTAAAGATGGGGACCAGAGTCCAACAGAGCCTCCTGCCAGCAACAAAGCCTGCCCCAGCTCCAAAGCTGGTCCTGCCAGCAGAAAGATGTTTGGGGTGGTACTCAGAAGGACATCATTAAGTTGGATTGCTGTGCATTTATTTAAATGAGTATTAGGAGGGTACCATACCTGGCCATTACGTGTGTGATTTCACAGATGAAATGGCAGTAGAGGGAGACAGAAAAGGCAGTTAGGTCTCCTGGGCTTTGGGTCTCGATTCAAAGAGCCTAGCTGAGGGGCCACAGGTATGTCCATCTAGCCAGGTAGCCAGGTGTGTATTATACACACACACACACACACACACACACACACACACATTTTTATTTTATTTTTTTAATTAGGCAGAAACTTGAAAATTATTCTTGTTGGAGGAAGCTATGCCAGGTCAGGTGTCAACGGGGCCTCAGCTCTGTGCCAGGCCAACCTCTCTCCCATGCTTTCAGGACCTTCTCAATGACATATTCGCCACTGTTTTCCTGGTGGGGGTCACGTACTTTGCTGTGAAAATCCGACCAACCATGCCAACGAACTACTTCATTGCTGTGGTGAGTCTTTCTTGTTGGGTTGTTTATTTGTTCAGAAACCACTTCTTTTGAATAATGAATGCTTTTCCCTCATTTGAAGGACGGGGCTTCTTTCCTTTTCACAGAATCGTGAGATACAAGCAAAGTTTGAAAGTAAAGCTAGCAAATGTTTCCAGTGGAGCAGCTATTTAAATAAAGATGTTGTCTAGGCTTCCTACTTGTAGCTGCTGACCCAGGAGTAATCAGTGGTGAGGTTCAGACAGTTCGCACCAGTTCGGCAGAGCCAACACCTAATTTTTTGTTGAGTTCGGCAAACCGGTTGTTAAAATGGCACTTGTAATCAGGGTTCTGTCTAAGGTGGGTGCTGGGCAGCCACCCAATGTGGAAATCACAAATTTACATTCCTTACTCTTTTTTAACATTCCTCTGCGCAACAGAGTATTCTAAGCACCTGTAATAATGTTCATTCCTTCCGTAGGTGAAAAAAAAATTGACGAACTATGCTTGTAATACTTATTTATTCATTTCATAAAACTCATTATACCTTTGATGAAATACATTTTAATTCTCTCGCGTTTGTTACTTCAGTAAACAAACATACAATGTAAAGAGAAAAAGTGCCAACCAACCAGGGGGTGACAAGCCATCATTTGTTTCAGCTTTGTGTTACACAATATGGAATTATCTTAAGTAACAGTTTTATTGGTTTTTTGGTCAGGTATTATTTAATATTTTTTCATTAGTATTTTAAAACTCATAACATAATCTAGTTTTAGGTACCTCTTTTATTGTTCTTATTTAAGTATTAAATGCATGAAATAATAAGCTACCTTTCGGTATATCGTTTTTTATTCTTAAAACGGTCATTAGGGCAGAGAACTGGCTGTGAAATTATTTGAATCCCACCAGCGGGTGGAATGACAGGGCAATCGGTGAGGGAAACTCCGTCTCTAGGGCTGATCTGAGAGGACAGGGGGAGGTGTTTACAGCCCCCGTTTACAAATGAGAAACCAGGGAGGAAATATGCCAGTTTAGGAATGAAAAGCAAAAGTAACGAGGCTCGGCCCTGGCCAGTTGGCTCAGTGGTAGAGCGTCGGCCTGGCGTGCAGGAGTCCCGGGTTTGATTCCCGGCCACGGCACACAGGAGAAGCGCCCATCTGCTTCTCCACCCCTCCCCCTCTCCTTCCTCTCTCTCTCTCTCTTCCCCTCCCGCAGCCAAGGCTCCATTGGAGCAAAGTTGGCCGGGGAGCTGAGGATGGCTCTATGTGGCCTCTGCCTCAGGCTCTAGAGTGGCTCTGGTCACAACAGAGCAACACCCCAGATGGGCAGAGCATTGCCCCCTGGTGGGCATGCCGGGTGGATCCTGGTCGGGCGCATGCGGGAGTCTGACTGCCTCCCCGTTTCCAACTTCAGAAAAATACAAAAAAAAAAAAAAAAGTAACGAGGCTCCTTCTGTTTTCCAGATCCTTATTGCTCTGGCTGCATTTTTTCCTTTAATCGATATATGTCTTCAAAGAAAACACTTCAGAGGCAAGAAGATCAAAAGGCACATATTAGTTCCTCCTGAACAAAAGGCAGAGGCAGGAAAACCGGAGGCCGGAAAACCGGAGGCCGGAAAACCAGAGGCAGGAAAAGCGGCAGGAAAAGCTGCGGGAAAAGCACCAGCAGCAGACAAGCCAAAGGGGAAGGGAGACAAGAAATGACACGGAGACACGGGCTGTCGGAAACGGCAGTGCACTTTACAACGGAGCGTAGTTCCGCGGCCTTCCTGTCTTCTTTCTCAATGAATTTTCTTTTCCACTTAAATAACCACCTCTGCTTGGAAAAGAAATTCTCTTTAAGTAGATTTTTTGTTCATTCAACGAAAGTTACCTAAAGTTTTGGCGCAGAGATCCTGGCCAGAGCTGGGCCTCCCAAGGCACTCACAGGTGGCAAGGCACTGAGGGTCTGGGGGGCCAAAAGTGTGGGTGACGCTGGCTGTCAACACTGACCAGCCAAGGGGGCCAGAGGAAAAGGAGCAACCGGAAAACAAAAAGATGCGTTTTGTTCACGTCAATATTTTTATTTTATATATTTTTTCAAGCATCCAGGTAGTCGCTGTGAGAGAATAAGGTCTCTGGCCTTCCTGATTCCTACTTTGCATTTAGTATTGGTCCTCATGGGAAGGGAGGCGGCAGGTGCTGGCACCTCCTCAGGGCTCAGGGCCTCTGAGAGCCAGTCAGGCTGGAGTGTGGGCCGAGCAGGATGGGCACGGGGGGCAGGGGAGGGTCCTGGGTCAGGGCCTCGCTCTCACCGGGCAGTCCAGCCACCTGGCATCCTCATGAGAGGAAAGTGAGACCCCAAACATATGCGTGCGTGAGGAGCTAGGAGGAGACGCGAGTGTGTGTGTGTGTGTGTGTGTGTGTGTGTGTGTGTGTGTGTGGCTGGGGGGGGGGGCGGCCTCAGCCAGGGACAACATGAGAGCCGGACAGGGAGGGTCAGCTGGTCCTTGGCTTCCATAGTCAAGACTTGAGCCATGGGGATTCCTGAAGACGGAGTGGCAGGGTCTGCTTCCACTAGGAGGAGATGACTCACTTGCCGCTGCTGAGGAGGAGGCCGCTGTCACTGGGGTGAGGTGGATGGGTAGCTGGGGCAGCGGTGGGTCCAGAGAAGCAGGAAGAGCTAGAACTTGGGACCATGCCCTGCAGCTACCCCACCCCTCCCCCCTCTTCCCTCTACCCTTCACGTCCACTTCTGTAGCCCCCACACCACCCCCTGCTGGCCAGGCAGGGTGAGACAACCCTACTAAAAGAGGAAACACCTAGCAGGCGTCCCCAAACTACAGCCTGCAGGGCGTATGCGGCCCCCTGAGGCCATTTATCCGGCCGCCCGCAGCACTTCCGGAAGGGGCACCTCTTTCATTGGTGGTCAGTGAGAGGAGCACTGTATGTGGCGACCCTACAACGGTCTGAGGGACAGTGAACTGGCCCCCTGTGTAAAAAGTTTGGGGACCCCTGACAGGGATTCACATTCTAGAGCAGTGGTCCCCAACCTCCGAGCTGCAGACCGACCAGTACCGGTCCGTGGGCCATTTGGTACTGTTCCACAGAGAAAGAATAAATAACTTACATTATTTCCGTTTTATTTTTAAGTCTGAACAATGTTTTATTTTTAAAAAATGACCAGATTCCGCCCTGGCCGGTTGGCTCAGCGGTAGAGCGTCGGCCTGGCGTGCGGGGGACCCGGGTTCGATTCCTGGCCAGGGCACATAGGAGAAGCGCCCATTTGCTTCTCCACCCCCGCCCCCCTCCTTCCTCTCTGTCTCTCTCTTCCCCTCCCACAGCCAAGGTTCCATTGGAGCAAAGATGGCCCGGGCGCTGGGGATGGCTCCTTGGCCTCTGCCCCAGGCGCTAGAGTGGCTCTGGTCGCGGCAGAGCAATGCCCCGGAGGGGCAGAGCATCGCCCCCTGGTGGGCAGAGCGTCGCCCCCTGGTGGGCGTGCCGGGTGGATCCCGGTCAGGCGCATGCGGGAGTCTGTCTGACTGTTTCTCCCCATTTCCAGCTTCAGAAAAATACAAAAAAAAAAAAAAAAAAAGACCAGATTCCCTCTGTTACATCTGTCTAAGACTCACTCTTGACGCTTGTCTCGGTCACATGATACATTTATCTGTCCCACCCTAAAGGCCGGTCCGTGAAAATATTTTCTGACATTAAACCGGTCCGTGGCCCAAAAAAGGTTGGGGACCACTGGTCTAGAGGAAAACTAAAAAATGTACAGACCGTCTTGCTTATCCTGCTGTATGACTCAGAATTCCCCTTTCAGATAGTCAGCCAAGAGCAATGATGTACTAGAATATTCATAATAGCCAAAAAGCTAAAAAGAACCCAAACATTTAAAAGAACAACTGTGCTACATTCACACAATAGAATACAACTCAGCAACAAAAAACAAGCTTCTGATACATGATGGTAAACGGTAATAAAAGTAAAACATTCAATTCATAATGGTGACTCTCTCATAGTATTGAGTGAAAGCAACCAGACACACAAGGAGGACATACATGCCCTGTGATTCCTTTTCTATGAAGTTCAAACAAGAATATAGTGAGAGATGGAAACAGCGCTTGCCTCAGGAGGTGGAGGACAGGAACTGCTTACATAGAAGCATGAGGGAACTTTTGGGGGCATGAGAAGGTTTTATACCTTCACTGGGGGAACTGGTTACACAGGTGTATACATTTGTCAAACACGTGTATACTTAAGATCGGTGCGGTTCATTGTAAATTTTACCTGAAAAATGTAAGGTACATATGACTGTGCTCAGAATCTGTGGACAGAATCTGGAAAAGGGTGGACCTTGCTAAGCTCATTTTGGTGACACTCCTCTCAACCCTGGGGCAGGAAAAAATATAACTCACATTTCAGAAAAAGAATTTCCTGAATATAAACGGTTTTGTGGTTTTTTTTAGATTTTATTTATTCATTTTAGAAGAGAAAGAGGGGGGGAGAGGAGCTGGAAGCATCAACTCCCATATGTGCCTTGACCAGGCAAGCCCAGGGTTGGAACCGGCAACCTCAGTGTTACCAGGTTGGTGCTTTATCCACTGCGCCACCACAGGTCAGGCTGAATATATACATTCTTATGTATCAAATTTTTTTTTTCTTGGTGGCAGAGACAGAGTCGGAGAGAGGGACAGATAGGGACAGACAGACAGGAAGGGAGAGATGAGAAACATCAATTCTTCGTTGCGGCTCCTTAGTTGTTCATTGATTGATTTCTTATATGTGCCTTGTATCAATTTTTTTTTTTTTTTTTTTTTTTTTCTGAAGCTGGAAACGGGAGAGACAGACTCCCGCATGCGCCCGACCGGGATGCACCCGGCACGCCCACCAGGGGGCGACGCTCTGCCCACCAGGGGGCGATGCTCTGCCCCTCTGGGGCGTCGCTCTGTGGCGACCAGAGCCACTCTAGCGCCTGGGGCAGAGGCCAAGGAGCCATCCCCCAGCGCCCGGGCCATCTTTGCTGCAATGGAGCCTCCCTGCGGGAGGGGAAGAGAGAGACAGAGAGGAAGGAAAGGGGGAGGGGTGGAGAAGCAGATGGGCCCTTCTCCTGTGTGCCCTGGCCGGGAATCGAACCTGGGACTTCTGCACGCCAGGCCGACGCTCTACCACTGAGCCAACCAGCCAGGGCTTGTATCAATTTTTAAACAAACCAACAATTAATAGGAAAATATACAAAGGATGTGAAAAGTCAGTTCTCAGAAAAGGAAATGCAAATTGCTCTCACACGTGTTTTTTTAAAAAAGTGCTGTACCACTCTTAACTAGAGAAATGCAAATTAAAACTGCCGGAGAACTTGGTTTCTAAATACCATTTTTCAATAAGAAGCACGGAGTTTCTTGGAGAATTAGCCTAATAATATAAGGCTGGGATGGAGAGAATACAAAAATGAAGCTGAAGCATCTTATAAATCAGAAAATAAGGAAATGTGGTGGGGGGGGAGGGGGAGGTGGGGAATGGGGGCAGGTTAGGTACACGGGAGCCCACCTAATGGCCAAAGTTGGAACAGCAACCAATAAAATGAAGTCCAATGGTAGTTAATTATAACCCCATGAATAAAATAAATCAATCAGTGGGGGGTAATGGAAAATATTCCCTACACAAGATACATGAAAGGAATAGAGCCACCATTCTCTGTTCCACAGCAGACATTTCTTCGTGTCATGTCCCGGGTGGGGGCTGGTCCCCAGGGAGCCCCCAGCCTGTGATGGGATGGACAGGGGTCCTGATTGTGCAGCCACCTCAAGCAAGGTCGCCCACAGGGTTCTCCTTGCTCCCTCCCTGAGCCCTCTCAGCCACTCCGGTCTGTCATCATATTTTATTTTGGAGATCATTTCAGTAAATTGAAATATAAGTTATATGAAATAAAACGCACCCATGTTAAATGTACAGTTTGATGTGTTTTGATAAATGTAATTTCCCATGTAACCACAACCCCAGTAAAAATAAAGAATATTTCCAGCACTCCAAAAAGTTTCTTCCTACCCCACCCCTCATGATCACCACTGATCTGACTTCTGTCACCATACCTTAGTGTCACCTATTCTAGAATTTCATAAAAATGGAATCATGCCTGACCTGTGGTGGCGCAGTGGATCAAGCATCGACCTGGAATGCTGAGGTCGCTGGTTCAAAACCCTGGGCTTGGCCCTGGCCGGTTGGCTCAGCGGTAGAGCGTCGGCCTGGCGTGCGGGGGACCCGAGTTCGATTCCCAGCCAGGGCACATAGGAGAAGCACCCATTTGCTTCTCCACCCCCACCCCCTCCTTCCTCTCTGTCTCTCTCTTCCCCTCCTGCAGCCAAGGCTCCATTGGAGCAAAGATGGCCCGGGCGCTGGGGATGGCTCCTTGGCCTCTGCCCCAGGCGCTAGAGTGGCTCTGGTCCCGGCACAGCGACGCCCCCTGGTGGGCGTGCCGGGTGGATCCCGGTCAGGCGCATGCGGGAGTCTGTCTGACTGTCTCTCCCCGTTTCCAACTTCAGAAAAATACAAAAAAAAAAAAACCAAAAAAAAAAAAAAATCCTGAGCTTGCCTAATCAAGGCACATAGGGAGTTGATGCTTCCTGCTCCTCCTCCCCTTCTCTCTCTCTTTCTCTCTCTCTTCTCTAAAATGAATAAATAAATAAATAAATAAAAATAAATAAATAAATTTCACCCATAAAAAGGAATCATATAGTATGGATGCTTCTGAGTCTGGCTCATTTCATTCAACTACATGTCTGCAAAATACATCCCAATAGTTGCATTTATCAATGATTTCTGCCTTTTCATTGCTGAGAAGCTTTCCCTTGTATGGATGTCGTACAGTTAGTTTATCGCTTCCCCTTTTGATGAACCACTGGCAGGTTTCCACATTACTCTTGGAAATAGAGCTGTGAACATTGGTGTACAAGCCTTTGTATCGATAGACTTGTGCTTTTATTTCTCTGGGGTAAATACCTACAAATAAAATGGGTGGTTCATACAGTAGGGTTCTGTTTAACTTTTTAAAGAACGGCTACCTTGTCTTCCAAAGTGGCCATGACAGTTTCCACCCCATCATCAGTGTATGAGAGTTCCATCTGCTACACATTCTCACCAGAACTTAAATAGTAACGTCCCTTTTTATTAAGCCATTTTAATAGGTTGTAGAGTAATATCTCATTGTGCCTTTAATTTGCATTTCTACATGTCATGATGTTGAGCATCTTTTCATCTTACTGGATGCTCATACATTGTTGTTCAACTGTCTCTGTTCAAATCTTTGGCCCCTTTTTTAAATTGGGTTGTTTTCTTATGTTGAGTTGCAATTTCGAGCCATGTTTTAATTAACACACATTAGGAACAAGTGGTCCACATTCTAACCCCCACCTGGTCTCCTCCCAGGGAGTTTGGGGTAAATCCCAAACAGCAGGCCCTGGGCCTCCACAATCTCTCTCCTCCTGGTGGCACCTAGCTCAGTCCTTTCTTCCACACAGGCTGCCTGGCTGCCCTCTGAACCTGTCAGACATCTATTACCAGCAATCATCTTATTCAGGATTCTCTGGAAACATTTAGAGTTAGCCCACACCCACAAAATAAGCTTCCTTGCATCTTGGGCTTCTAGCTCTGCTGTTAAATAATGAGTAAATTATAAATTTAATATAATTAAATAAATGAGTAAATGAATGCCTCTTACCTCGCTAGAGAGGTTGGTGAAGGCTTCTCTGCGGAAGTGGTGCTGCGTTATGATCACAGAAGATTCAAGAGGAATTCATCAGATAACAAGGTGGAAAAAGAGCACACAGCATGTGCAAAGCCCAGTTGCAGGAGGAAGTCTGGTTTGTTTAAAAAACGGTGAGAAGGCAGATGAGTGGGAGAGACAGGGAGGAGAGGGCAGCAAGGGACTACGTGTTGCCCCAAGACCCTGAGCAAGATGGGAAGCTCCCAAGGGTTTCTGGGTGAAGGAATGAGGGTGACCATGTTTGAGGATTTAAACATCCCTCTGGCTGCCAAGGAAGCAGAGTTCTGCTTCCTCAGAACAGTGCAGGGAGGAGAGAGGAGTGGCCTGGGATCTAGTGGAGGCTGATGTAATGGTGAGAAGTGGACAGGGACCAAAGAAAGTTTAGGAAGTGAAGAGGAGGTGTGGCCTTCGTGGTGAGGGTGAGGGTGAGGGTGAGGGTGAGGGTGAGGGAGAGGGAGGAGGTCAAGGACAACCCCTGGGACTCTGGCTCTTGGGCTGGTAGTATGGACGGCAGTGCCCCTCGCAGAGGCCCAGGCGCAGCGGGAATGTCATGTGCCTTTAACATTGTCTTGATCACCACTGAACTCCTGACGCCCCGAACACGTGCGTGCGCATGGGTGTGTGTGTATGCTGTGTATGGGCTATGAAGGGTGCGTTTGGGGGCCTCCCTGGAGTAAATGGGTACGGGCGGGTGGGGCGGAGGCAGAGTGGTGTGGGGAGCAGACGGCTCTGTCGAAGCCGCTGAAGGACTAGAGGAGTCTTGCTGATGGACGCCGAGGGTCCTAGGTCCGGACCTGTGCTTGGGCATAAAGCCAGACGGGGACAGAGTGCAGACAACCCTTTCAGGGCTGGGAGAGACGGGTGGGAGCTCCGACAGGGTGTTCAAGGGCGGCAAATGAAGGTCTGGAGCGTCCAGAAAAGGTGAGAGGTGAATGTGACGGGTATGAGGAAGTCTCAGGCCAGGGTAGCTGGGGTCCGAGGGAGGAAGGGAGGAGAAGGAATGAGGGCGGAAGAGGGGAAGGGAGGTGGGAGCGGAGGAGGGGGCAGGAGGGGAGGCGGGCCGGGGGCGGGGCGGCGGGGATGCGCCCCTGCGCGGAGCTCGCTCAGCCTTTCTCTCCTTCCGCACCGCCTGGGTTTCCGCTTCCCTCCTGGGCGCCGGGGTTTAGGGAGCAGGGCCGAGTCTCGTCCGTGCCTCCGCCGCCATGTGGCCCCCAGACGCGGACCCCGACCCGGACCCCGAGACCCCCGGCCGCGCCCTGCCCGGTGCGACCGCGCCCGGGCTCCGCGCCCTCCTGCCGGCGCGCGCCTTCCTCTGCTCGCTGAAAGGCCGCCTCCTGCTGGCGGAGTCGGTAAGTGCGGCCCCCCACGCCCCGGACCCTCGCGGGGCGGGTGCCGTCGTCTGAACGCGCCCCGGGGACCCATCTCGGAGCCCCGTAAGGCTGGGCAAACTTGCCCACGTTTCAGACGGACTCGCTGAAGCTCAGGGTGCGGGTCACAGGCTAGACGGGGCCCCAACCGGGTCTTCAACACGCGAGTGCAAAACTAGGGGCCGTAGGGGAATCGAAAGGGAGGTCCCGCGACGCGGCCCCGGGCCTCTGGAAGCGCAGCACGACGCGGTGTGACCTCGGGTGCCTCTGCCCTCTCTGAGCCCCGGGAGGAATCAGCTCACTCAGCCCTTCGCGACCGCCGGATCCGGGAGCCCTTGCCCACTTTCCTGGGCGCAGGGAGGGCCAGCCGGGTCTCGAGCTGCGGGCGGAGGCCGGAATGGAGTCCAGCCAGATAGCTGGGATGGAGACCCCCCGGGATTGGGTGAGGCCTCAGCAGCACTTTGGGGGCTCGCAGGCTGAGGGGCGGGGTCCGGAGCCCAGTGGGGTGACTTCATCCCCCTCCTCCCCTTCCTGGCCTGGATCCTGCCGCCCCGCCCCGCCCCGCTGAACTGCTTCTTCCTTCCCGCCCCCCCCCCCCCAATCCCCGCATGTCAGGCCTTTGTCCTCGGGACACTTCGAAAACTCCCACACTGTCCTCTTTTGGGGCGGGGGCTGGTCTGGATCTCCATGGAGGGAGGGAGAGGAAGAGGCCAGGCCGAGATGACGGGTGTGGGAGGAGCACTTACTATTTAGATCCCCAGCAACCTGACAGCCCCTGTCTTTACTCCCACTTTGCAGACAAGAAAGCTGAGGCCAGAGAATCTAGAGGTTTTGACAGGTGGATCAGATGATGGCCAGGTGACAGCAAGGACTGAGGAGAATGGGGGTCAGAGGAAGGTTCTGCCTCGACCTCAGGAGGCAGTCCGTGATCCTATCACCTCTTCTGCACCTGGGGTCAGCCCAGATATCACCAGCCCAGTACCTGCCCAACTCCCAAATGAGGCGCCAGGGCCCAGGACCCACAGCCCTCACTTCCAGGGCTTGCCGTCTGGTTGGCCACCCCAGCCCTACCCAAGAGATTGATGGGAGCTGCTTTTGGGGAGAAACCTTGCATCCACCGTCCACTGAGGGGATCCCAAATCTACCACACTCAGGAGCCCCTCATAGGTCAAGGGGTAGCTGGCCAGAGTATAGAGGCTGGGGCATAGCTGGGTGGCAGGAATCTCAGTCTGGGAGTATGAGGACTGGGGAGGAAGGAATTGTGGGCACTGAAGTCCAGGTCACTCCTATAGTCACCTCTGGTCTGTCCCCAGGACCAACCATGGGAGGCTGGCATGCATGGGAAGGGAGAGAAAGTGGCTATCAGGAATCCAGGAATATCCTGGCCGGTTGGCTCAGCGGTAGAGCATCGGCCTGGCGTGCGGGGGACCCGGGTTCGATTCCCGGCCAGGGCACATAAGAGAAGCGCCCATTTGCTTCTCCACCACCACCCCCTCCTTTCTCTCTGTCTCTCTCTTCCCCTCCCGCAGCCAAGGCTCCATTGGAGTAAAGATGGCCCGGGCGCTGGGGATGGCTCCTTGGCCTCTGCCCCAGGCACTAGAGTGGCTCTGGCGCGGCAGAGCGACGCCCCAGAGGGGCAGAGCTTCGCCCCTGGTGGGCGGGCCAGGTGTATCCCGGTAGGGCGCATGCGGGAGTCTGTCTGACTGTCTCCTCATTTCCAGCTTCAGGGAAAAAAAAAAAAAAGGAATCCAGGAATAGAGAAACAAGAATCAAGAGGGGGATCCCCAGGATCAGGCATTGGGGGGCTGGGGAACAGGAAGACGAAGGACCTAAGAACCCACAAACAGCCCATAGCAGAGTAAGCACATCAGGTGATGTGGACAGGCCAGGGTCCCATGCCTTGCCTTCTTGGGAGGCCCTAGCAGACTCTCAGCTGCCTCTGTGCCATAGTTTCCATCTGTTCAAGTTGAACTCAGCTATCCCCATGGCCATGATCAGGACAGCTGTGGTGCCCTGGGGACTCCCTGGGATCTGTAGCTTTTTGTCTGAAGCAGCCACAGTACTTCCTGTAGGGCATCCGGGTATCCCTATGGGGCCCTCTGGGCCTCACTCTGAGCTACTCAGCCATGGACATGTTCAAAACCAGACGCAGTGACAGAAACCAGGGCAAATAAAAGCCTGCGCCCACAGGGCAGGGCTGCTTAAGAACACCATCTGTGGGGTCAAGCCAGCCCTGGGTTCAAATTCAGTGCCCTCTTATTAGCTGCATGATACTGAGCAATCACCTCACCTCTCTGAACCTCAGTCTTCTCATCTGTAAAGTGGGCTGTGAGCAGCACCTGGCACATGGGTTGGTTGTGAGGATCCCAGGAGATCCTACAAGCCTCAGCGGGCACTGGACTAGTGCACAGTCTCATGGTCTGCTCTGCAGCACACACAATCTGCAGAACTGACTGGAGGCCCCGGCGTGTGCCAGCATCAGCTCCCACACACAGTGTATGGACAGGGCTGCAGAGAACATTTTCATTCCTGTAGTTCCTCAGTGCAGCTCGCCCAAAGACCAGCAGGGCCTGAGGCGGCAGAGTCAACACTCCTCTCCTGGATGTTTATTTCTTATTACTAAAGTTGCAAATCTGTTAATAAACCACAAGAGTTATACTGTTAACCATATACCCACCACCTAGATTGTACAGGTGTTAACATGTTGGTATATTTACTTTATCACATATCTCTACATCCGTCTGTCCATCAATCCATTTTATTTTTCCATGCATTTACAGTAAATTGCAGGCGTCAGAACATTTCAACTCTGAACTCTTCAGCGTCCATATCCTTTACTAAATTTAAGATTAGATTTATTTATTGTTTTTCAGGTAAAGATCACATTCAGTGAAAAGTACAAATCTTGTGTGTTGGGAGTGATTTTTTGAATTTGGTTCCTGCTTAGTGGGCTGCCTTTGAGATTGCTTAGGTTTGATTAGCCCGTTAGACATTATCTGAGTTAGGTTGATTTTGCCATAGAACCTGCTGGTGTGGGGGTGAGTAGCCCCAGAGGGTGGCCTCCTGGGAGACCAGACACACGTGGGAGGCTGGGACTTCCTGCTTGGGTCCTGGCCTGGTATCAGGAGTCAGGGCTATGCCCAGAAACACATAAGGGCAACATGGGTGTGGGTCTGGGTCCCATGACCAGGTTCTAATCCTGGCAGCTGCAGAACTGAGAGCAGGTTGCTTCCTGTACTGGAGCCTCCTCTATTCCTGACTGCAGGGTGGCTCAGGGGGCATTGGGTAAGGGGTTGTGCAAGGGCTCTGACTTCTTCTCCCCCCCCCACCTAGGGTCTCTCCTTCATCACCTTTGTCTGCTATGTGGCGTCCTCAGCATCTGCCTTCCTCACCGCGCCCCTGCTGGAGTTCCTGCTGGCCCTCTTCTTCCTCTTTGCAGATGCCATGCAGTTGAATGACAAGTGGCAGGGCTTGTGCTGGCCCATGATGGTGAGGGCTGGGGCCCCGAGAGGAAGCGGCTGGCCGGCCATGACAGAGAGTCGTGCATTTAGGCCCTGCCCTTTCCTCAGTGCACTGGAAGGGCTGTCTGCCCTTGTTTGGAGCCAGGCAGACAGACCTGGCTTGGATGATCTGGGTCCCACCGGTCAGCAGCCCTGTGACCCAGATCGTAGCCTCCCGGTTCCTCGGTGAGGGAGGAAATCCCAGACTGCATTCTTGCCTGTGACCACCAGGTGGTGCTGGTGCTCCCAGCTGGGCTTGTCGGAATGAGTCTCAGCCACAGGAATTCAAGCGATTTCCATATGAGCAGGGCAGGTTAACTGAGGACTTGCAGGGCTTACCCAGACCCCCAGCCCTCTGGCAACTCCTTTATCACCTGGGAGAGCCCAGAGCCCTATCTCAGACGTTGCTGAATGAAATGGGTCAGAGAGAAGGGACAGCAAACTTACACTTGAACCTTGATCTCTTCGTGACTTCAGACCCAGCATTCTTCCTGATGGGATGCAGCCTCTGTGTACCCATTTTAGAGACAAGTAAACAGAAACCATAATGCATAAATGGATCTGCAACAAGTATGTGGCAAAGGGAGACCCAGGGCCAGAACCCCACAGGGCAAGCTGGCCCATACCCTGTCGCCCACTAGGCAGAGGACAGTAGCCGAGCTGGACCAGGGACAGGGCAGTCTCAGCTACTGGCAGCTCTCAAGGGGCACCTGAGCAGGGGGAGGAGTTGGGAGGAGGGGATAGGGTTGGAGACCCCCAGTTGCTAGACTGGAACCAGGCATGTATCCAGGCCGCCAGGCCCACCTTCCTCTGGGAACAGTGGGATTCTAGCTCTGTTTCTGCCGCCTGGTGCCCTGCTGTGCCCCACTCCAGGAGCTCAGGGCAGTATGACCATGCTCCTCTCTCCCAGGACTTCCTACGCTGTGTCACAGCAGCCCTCATCTACTTTGCCATCTCCATCACTGCAGTCGCCAAATACTCAGATGGGGCTTCCAAAGCAGCCGGGGTGAGTAGCTCCAGTACCCTGGGATACCCCCCTCAAGTTCATCCCCCCTCCTCCAGCCCCAGATGCCCCTGGGACACCCACCTAGCATCTGGGGCACACTCTTTCCCTGCTTAGGCCCCTGAAGTCCTCTCACTAGAGATCTACTCTGCCCCAAGTTTTGAAAGGCTGTTTGCCAGCCAAGTTAACCGCTCATTTTCCCATTTGTCATTAATGGGAAGGGCCTGTGCCTGCCAACCTGAGCTGCTTATCCAAGCAGATAAAAAACAGGCAGTGAGGCTGGGGTGGCTGCTTTGTGGGCTCCTGGATCAGGGACTCCCAGCTCCTAATGACATCTGTCATTCACCCTGTCCCTTGCATCCCACAGGTATTTGGCTTCTTTGCCACCATTGTGTTTGCAATTGACTTCTACCTGATCTTTAACGACATGATCAAATTCCTCAAACAAGGGGGCTCTGCAGATGAGACCACAGCCAACAAGGAGGAAGGTGGGTGGCCACCCTGCAGGTTTCCACCCAGAGCCTGGCTGATAACCCAGGACAGTAGGGGCAGGGCCCTGCTCTCCCCTAAGGACACGTGGCTGGTTTGAGGCTAGAGTAGGGGCATTTCCTCTCTCCCCATGGGCAGGAAGTATTTTCACAACCTGGATCTCACATCCCTTCAGGCAGCACTGATCATAGAGCCCATCCTTTCGGAGCACCGGTGCCCCAGGGCCTCAGCCTTTCCAGGAAGAGCAAGCTGAGGGCGTGCTTGGCACCTCCATCCCAGTGAAACGTCCCTGACGAGCCCCAGGGCAGCCAGTCAGTCGCTTCAATTCCTGGGCACTGTCCACTGGGCTGCAGAGTGGCCACTGGCCCCTGCAGCCAGCACCCCCTGCAGGCTGGCCTGCCCAGGGCTTAAGGGCCAGAGAACCAAGCTCTCCTTCTCACCCACGGTGCCCAGGCAAGCCCAGGCTTGTTCTGCTTTCACACCCAACGAGAGTACAACAGACATTCTGGGCCCTCCGACCGCCCTTCAGCTCAGAATGGTGGTTGTGCCATAAAGGACTGGGGCAATTGAAACTATAAAATAGCCAAAAAGAGGATTCCTGGTTTTTTAGTATAATTGAGTTTCCTGGACAAGAAAGTAGTTCTCCCACATTGTCCTGCTAAATTGCGGGGTAAGGTTGGGATAGTGGTACAGATGTACCGCCCTGACACTCCAGGTGAGAACAGCTCAGGAAGACGGGGGGCTGTGAAGCTCAGGGAAAGGGCATGTGGGCTCCCGCCTCCATTTGGCTGCATCACGGAGGTGAAGCAGCTACCTGTGGGGGGTCCCCGGCCTTCATGCCAAGCAGACCCCACCAACAGCACCATCGGCTGCAGGAGGCCCCTGAGCCCAGGGCTCCGGCCGGTGGTCTGGCTCTCCCTCCCCAGAGATGGCTTCCAGGCACCACCAGCCAGGAAATTCCTGCCAAGCCTCCTCTTTGCTTTCCTTGCAGAAGAGAATTCGGACTCTGACTCTGACTGAAGGGCGACCCGAGCCACGTGGGCCTTCACTCTTGCACTTCTGACTGCTGGCCGGAGCGAGGCCTGGGACCAGGTGTGTTGGGAGGGAGGCTGTGACTCGCAAGCAGCAGGAGTTGCTGATGGAGCAGGCCTCCTCACAACCCCGAGGTGATGTTTCTGAGCCCAGCACTCTCCTCGGTTCCCCTCGGCTTAGCACATCTAACCACTCTGCACAGGCGGGCATCGTGAACACTCCGCCACTCCTCTTTCTGTTCCATAGACCTTAAGCCCTTTAACCTCTCTGCCAAAAACCAGCACAAAGGAACAAAGCAGACAGAGCCTTGTTAGCCCCATCACAGGAATAGTACTTGTCAAGGGGGGTGGGAAGGGTAACAAGGTGATGGACAAGCAAGACAGAAACCATCCAGGGGCCCACTGCCAAGCCCCCAGGCCCTGGTGACTTCTATCTACATTTGGTGCCCCTGCTCGTGCCAGGCACTTGGTCAAGAATGATCCTTCTAAGATTCTTTGGTTCCAGGAGCACCACTTCCCTCTTCATTCTTTAAGCAAGGAGAAAGCTGACCTTTGCCATAGCTCAGTGCCCTTACCTGATACCTCACGCCCTTAGAACCGTGTCTTCTTCAGGGGACGTGACTACTCTGCGTCGAAGACGGTTTCAAAGAAAAGCTTGTAAAGTAGCTTACCAGGTCCAAATGATCAAGGGAACCAAACGATGAAGTTGCAGCGACAGCGTCCTGGGCAGCTGGGCAGGCCCAGCCAGAGCCTCTCTTTCCCTGGAGATCCGCCAGCGGGCGACAGGCTCTTGAGCGCTCAGGATGCTGTGCTTCTAGACACGAGGGCAGGTTTCCTGACCCCCTTGTGAGAGGTAAAATGTGCCTTCTCTGTTCACCTAAGGACCTATGCTGTATGTATATATATATATATATATATCTTCAGTGGGATTTTATACCTTTATATAATTTTTTTACACAAAAGCAGCTTCTTAAATAGCATTTCCTGTAACCCAAGAGGACCTTGTGAAATGAGCCAGAATTCTGGACCCATTTTGGGGCATTTGTAACTTTTGTTCTTCTCTTGCATGTGAATCTCCTACCCTGAAAAAAGCCATAATGAATTAAACCAGCCTGACTACCTGCTTGGAGTGTGTTTGAAAAAACCTTCACCACCCAGAGTGATGCTGTCCAGCATCACTCGTCAACCCAGACTGGTCACACAGATGGGGTGACTCCTGACAGCGCCAGGCTTCAGCAGCCATATACACACACTTGGTCCACGCAAAACCCCCACTGAGTGTCTCAGGCGTCTGCTCTTGCTCCTCACACAATCCAGGAGACTGACAGGGGTTTGGGACCTTGCCAGTCACCACAGCCCCATTGACGCCAGGGCCTCTCACGTAGCAGGGTAATGTCCCACAGCACCTCGCCGGCGCCAGACCCGGAGCTCCTGTGGTGGGGACCTGGGTGCGCTAGGTGGAGCCTGGGTCGGCATTTTGGCCGAGGCTGATGGGAAAGAGCAAGGCACTCTGCCCCACCCTTCACACACACGTGTCCTGAAAGCTGGCCGTGCAGAGGCCGAGAGTGGCTTGTGGTAGGAGTGTCTGCTCTACCTTACCATCCCCAGCCAGACTGCCTGTCACACCTCTGCCGTACAAGCTTCAAGCTTCGTCCCATGGGGAGGGGGTGTGTCCAACCTCCACCTAACAGGCCTGTTTCAGAACCTGGGCCCACTACCTTTGAAGGGGCAGAAGGTGAATCACAGCAGAGAGAGACAAGACCGTTTTTACATGTCCGTTTATTAAACAACTCCTTCATGACAATTTAATACAATATTAGCGATTAGTGTTGAGAAAATTATTTCCCTCTACATACAAAAATACAGATTTGAACACTATGAAAACAATCAGGACAAGTACCATGAAAAATTGGTCCTTTGAAAGAAAGAAAGGGGGGAGACTGAGGGCAATGTGAGGCTTTGCTTTCGGACAAACCAACAAGAGCCAAAGCTTTGGGGCCCAAAACCACTCCAAATGGATAGTTAAACCCAAGACCCAGTCAGCCAGTGATGCCTACCCCAGGGCACCCATGTCGGTTTGAGAGGCCAGGGTAGGAGCTCTGACCGGCCAACAGCATAAACCAAAATTTACCAAATGGGCATCACCTCAGAGTGCCCCACGGCTATGTCTAAACTGTTAAAGGAAACAGACTTTTATGAAGCAAAGTGTAATTAATGGTCATTAAATTAGCATTGCTCTCCCAAAGTGCCACTGGGCCAAGTACCAATGAGTAATCATGTTAAGAGTTATTAGCCACCTGACTTGGTTTCCTTTGTTAGAAATGATATAGTCTGACCCTTCAGAAAGGACAAAACTGCAATTTTATGTTTGAATAAATCCATTCCCTCATGTTGCAATGGCTCAGCATTTCGTGACCGGATAGAACCCGTGTCCTGCGGGGTGGAGGTCGAGGGGGCTAGAGGGTCAGTGTAGTGATCTCATCAAGCTCCTCACTGCGTGGAACCTATTTTGTTCAGGCCAAAACCAGAAAGGGCCATGGAGCCTAACCAGGTCCACAAACCAATCAGATCCAGTGGAAGGTGAGCCCGGCCAGCGGGGTCCCCCCCATGCGAGCGGCAGAGCCAGGCCACAGAACGCCCTCTGGGTCACTGCCCCAGACAACAGGCCTTTCACCAGTTCAGACCCAGAGAAGGGAAGTCAGCACCAAGGATGTTCTTTTCTTTTTTTCTATGGAACCACTTTCACTGAGGTGAGCAGTGGCTCTCCAAACTGAACAAATGGTTAAAAAACGCCAAATGCAGTTATACTGATTAAGAATTATTTCACAGAAATATACGCTTACTCTCAGACTGTTTAAATAAGCAGAAACAAGATGCAGGGGAGAAAGCAGAGGAGAGAGGAACAGCCAGGGGTGGTTTTTTTAAAAATACATGTGAAGTTTAAAGGGAAAATGGCCAACCTCAAAACCAGCATTGCTGAAAGCAATATTAAAAGGACACAATCTAAAATCATGCTACAAAAATAGTGTTATCTGGTTTAACTAAATGTACATCATTTTTTCAATTCCATGATTAACAAGTGTTTATGTGACTGACACACGTTATGTGACTCACAGAAGGCACCAAAGGTGAAGTGATTATTATTTGTCTTAAAATATACAAAGACAGATTTACCTACTTTGGGGGGGAAAGCATACAGTCATATCTGTAATAAATAAGTGCTTTTGCCATGGGTTCCTGAACCCCTACAAATTTCAACATATACAAATAGTTTCGATCCTTAGCATTCTCTTAGAGGGAACCACATTAAAACTCAAGTTATAAAAAGCACTAGCTTTCTCCACACACGTCACTTCATCATGAGGCAGGCTTTGAAGACTCATTTTTAAATGGGTTGATGGGGTGAGGAGTTGGAAGCAGGTGGCCCCTCCTAGGGCCTGAGCCAGTTTGGGGAGCCATCTGGGCATCCTGCCCTCAGAGCCAGCTGTCCCCCAGCCCTTGGACCAGCCGGTTCTCCCTTCAAGCCCCAACTACTTGCCTTCCTCGCTTCTGCAGAAAGAGGAACAGAATCTTGAAACTTTCAAATGGATTCTGGAGAAGGCAGACAAGCAAAATGGCCCACGGGGGGAAGCAGCCATCAGTCAGACCTGGCCCTGCCTGGCATGGGCACCAGGTCCCCACACAGTCCTTATTTCCTGCCCTTCCCTTCAGGTGGCTTTCCTGATACAGGAGGTACTTCCTACCGGGTTCCAGCAGGGTCCTCCAAAGAGGACTTGGATTTGAGAGTTTCAGATTATTACTGAATCCCATACAAACCATTATCAGACTCCACTGTGTCACACCTTCTCTGAAGGAACAGTATGAAAAGAAAGTTTGGGTCTCCCCCTAATCTTATCAACAAAGGTCATTTGAGACAATTCCTCCTCTAAATAAGAGCCATGGAAGTTCTGATAGCTCACTGGAGTGCAGGCTGCTCGCCCCTTAAAGAAGGCTTCCCAGGCTTTGTGTGGAGTGCATCCCAAACCACTCCAGGGTGTCGGAATTAAAGTCTTGGCATTAAATATGGAGATAACAAACTAACCTTATGAAGAAGATATATACTATTCAAGGATCCATAATCTAAACTCTATTCTAGGCAAATTGCCATTGATTCAAACACAGTGGGCATGTGGGTAACTTTTCTTTACTGTTATGCTTACGGAATAAGATAAACTAGAAAAAAAAATCACCAAGATTGAGAAATATTCAAATGAAGTAAGAATATACTTTAGACCAAAGAAGGGAAAACACATCCAGTCCCACCCACCCCTCTGTTTCAAGCCTAAGGTGGTATCAATGCCATTTGCTGGTGTGAAAAAAAGTCAAGCAGAATATTGGCTTTCAGAAGACAAGTCCAGATCTTACAGATACTGAGGGTGTTTTCTTTCAGACAGTTTCAGAATGAACTGAAATGTAAAGGTTCAAATATTTCAAATTCCCTTCTCTACCAGATGGGCCTTGTGATTTAACACTATCTGATGAAAAGAGAAGAAATGCACGGTTTTGCAAAGAGCTGGGAAGTTTGCAAGGCAGTGTTCGATCTGCATCCTCTCTAAGGTGGCACCCGACCCGGAACCTGAGTCACCTGTTCAGACCTGCGAGTCCCCACACTCAACACCAAGGGCCCATCCGAAGCACCAGGCACACTGGCTCAGCTCTTGCTCTCACATTGATTCCAGAACACAAGATCTCACTTTTCCAAAGACAAGAAAGAGCACAGAAAGGTAGTTAATCAAGTACATCTTTTTCATGAAGTGCCGAGTCAGTAAGCAGTCTAGTGCGGATGGAGTCTGGGCGGTGGGCCCCTCCTCTCACCTCGCAGGCCTGCCCCTCTCCTGCCTCACCAGCCTGTCACCTCGCTGGTTCTTAAAGTGGGTATTGATTATAAAAGAAAAACAAGACCTGGTGAAGAGAGAACCCTCAGGTTCTGCAAACTTCACTAGGAAATTAAAAAAAGAGATGGTCTGGCGACCTCACAAGCTAACAGCAGTCCCTAGAGCAGGAAGCAACTTTTTATTTTGCTCTAGATAATCGATCGATAGCAGCCTTCAACCTAGAAAGTATTTGTGCCTTCTGCTACCTGTTTAATGTCATTATTTTCTTGTAAACAAGATGTGGGGAAAGTAAGAACCAGGCAGTGGCACAATGACATCATGGTTGCTTTGTTTTGAACAGGATGACACAGTGGGAACCACGTAAATCATCAATGCCTTCCAGAATCACTAAATTGGCCATGTGTTATCACCATACTCTACTTATCTGTTAGGACAGGTTCTTAGAACAACCCACAGAAAGTCTTGTACAGCGAGAGGTTAGAACTTGGTCCGCCTCTTCAACACACAGAAAGGTGAGGTTTCTTCCCATATAGCACAAGTGTCTATAAGAAAAGTGAGTTTGGGACACAGGACACAACAGTTGGAGGAGTCATTCAAGGCTCACTCATTACAAGCAAGAATTAATGTACATGCACAGACAGAAGAGGAAGTGCTTCATCTCCTCAGGGACTACCTACGGCTTAACCCAAGTCTGAATCACAGAGAAACCTTCAAAGAAAGGTAGATGAAGCTGCCAACTTTAAAAGAGTAGGAATGTTTCAGCTGAGTCCCAAAGCACTCACCAGAATCATCCACCAGGAAATGGAGGTCAGACACACTCCATACCTACACATAGGCATAAATGTTCCTACCAGGGGACAGTATTGGGGCCCAAAGGGCTGGGGGTGTTGACCACCGCCCAGAGCCAAGCCCTCAGAGCCAGGCCTGTCCCTGCTGCTTCCCTGTGGCCAGGCTGGGCTCTGCCAGTGCCGGCCCTTCAGTTCAAGTTGCCAAGAAAGACATGGATGAGTGTTGGGACCGGGCAGACTACTACATTCTTGCCTTTTTGTAGGCAAAGGTAAGTAATCTCTCTTGAATGACATTTGCTGTAGAGTAAAAACAAAATATTTGACTATAAATCAAACTTACGAGATTTTAACCTATCTATGCCTTAGTCCTTCCCCAGCTTTATATGGGCCACCACGTGTCCTTAGGCTTTCATGATTACAATCTCTCTGTAATCATGGTAAAGGGAGATAAAGGAGAATCAGAGGGAAAAAACACCACATCCACCAAATCAGTGCCAAGATAAACTTTCTCTGAAGACGTCAGTGTTTGCATCCATCTAAAACCACCAAATGCTTGAGGGTTTCAAGCATACAGTCTCTAGGAACAAATTTAAATGCACAAAGCAACTGTACTTCTCTTCAAGTTTGGCACAAACTATGAAAGCCATTATCATCCCACCAGAAAATTGAGAAACACTAAGATTGCCGCAGCCTGAAAATGCCCCAAAACAAAATGACATTGATCCATATTGGAACTATTGAATGCAAAAAAACCCACTTCTTTCAAAAGTCCTTTAGTCCTCTGAAACATAGATTACCTTATCTGTATACAGAGGAAACATAAGAAAAATGCAGGTGTCTTTACATTCACCTAGACAAGGATGTTCCCTTCATAGCGTCTTACCACCACACTGCCAAAGGTCACGAGATAGATGACTGTGCCTCACGCCAATTAGAAGCCTACCTGGCCACTTCCGGTTGTAGTGCGAACTAATTAAATAGAAAGAAACGTATTTACAAAAACCACAGGAGAGCCTCATGGCACAAAGGATATTAAATAGTTACAGGGACATAAATAATTCTAAAGATTCTAACACTAAGATGTAAATTAACTCCTAAGTCACTCTGTGGTACAAGTCTTCGTCACTTTTTATCATCCGTCAGCATTTCCAGTTTCGAAGGGCTTCAGAACCGTTTCTGGCAGCTGACAACACATCCTCAGGAGGCCAACAGACTCCTTTCCTCCAGATGCTAAACTGGTCTTAGTGAAGTGACTCAGGAAAACCGTGGCAGCAATCCTGCCTGAATGGTATTCTTTTCTTCAAACTCACTTCAAAGGCGGTTTTTTATTTAGGCCAAGTAACATGATTCCCAGCAGGAGATTTCTGATAAATTTCAGGGTGGTCCTTCCAAATGGGCCCCATTTAATGCAGGGCTGAGTCTTTGTGACCCTGTTTTCAAACGGAACTCACAGAGGAAGATAAGCCCAAGTTTGACTAGGCATACACACTCCAGAAATGCAAAATAAATACATAAAATGAACAGATAAAATCCAGATGTCAGAATCTCCTCAAAAATCACTACATATAATAGGTTCCGAATTTGTGAAGCATGATTTGGACTGGCTCAGGACAGACACGGTAAGAGGGCTCAATCAGACCTGCGGGGCAGCACGCCCAGCTGCGGCCAGGCCTGGCTGCCTTCCGGGGGAACAGAGGGAGGTGAGTTACCACCAGACCAGCTGGGTCTGCACCAGCAGCCATGGCCCCTGAAGCAGACAAGGGCTTTGCACATGTGACCTGGGCCACTGCCCGGGGAAGGAACTGAAGCAGAACTCAGATCGTACCGGATGTTCAATTCAGGAAGCTAACCACTAATACCGCCCCTTCAAAGACAGCTTAGTACCATTTCCTACAGAATCCCCAGTGCAGCAGTGTCAGCTGATCAACCCCGACACTGCTCTTGTATGAAGAATGCAATGCCACCCATGGGCACCTTCTCACACAGGCCCTCCTCCAGCCATCCCCAAGGACATAGTCATCGTCTCTCATTACACAGTACGCCACTAATGCTGTGACTGTTCACTAGCATAAGATCCTGGGACTCTCCTCATTACTGTAAAAGCTCCCACCTTCCCACCAGCAGTAAATGTGTTTTTTTCCTTGGTGAGGGCTAATCACAAAATATAGAGCTAGAGTGAGGTTTGTAAACATTAAAAACAGTTCAAAGAGTGAAACCTGACAAGTTAAAACCATTTTCCATAGAAGATACAATTAGTCTCCAACAGGGAAAAGAACTACAGCATCATAGGGGCTCTTTTAACTCCTTCATCACAATCATCTTCACTTTGTCAAGAATCAGTTCAAAACCTGACACACCTAGAATTCTTCCCCAAAACTTCTAAGGTCGGTGTTCATAGTTATGACCCTGAGGCACAAACAGCTATAATCTGTGCCTTCTGAAATATCAGTGAAAGGATGTCATGGTGCAAATTCAAGTATTTTCAAATCCTAGACAAGTCTACTCAGAATCATTTAGAACTCTTCCCAGGTATTTGAAAATTAGCACATATCTCTAAAACAGAAGGTGTGTCCCTACCTGTGGTCCAAATGGGCAAGTGTTCTGGCTGGTGGAATGGATCAAATTTCTTTCCTGGCTTTTACCTGAGAAGGTAATTACAGAAAATCTGCAATTTAGCCTCAAAGTATCAAGGGTAGGTAGAAGAGTGAAAAACAAGATGGTCCCCATATTCCTAGAGGAGAATCTGGGATTCATGGAGTGATTCATTTGAGGAAGAATCGAGTGATTTCTCAGCAGGGTGGGAAAGGAAAGGTGACCCTCCCGCATGTCAGCAGTCCTGTGGAGTTGTCCCAAGAGGAGACAACTTTGCTCATCCCCCTAAAGTCCAGATCCAGCCAAGAGCTCCAGCAGCACAGCCATCGCCAAGACCCTCAGTACCACACACGGCTTTGCGGGCCTGTGCCGGCTGTCTCGACGCCCCAGGCATGGAAGACAAGCAGCAGGGGAGGACCCTGGCAGCAAGACTGACGCTGACGGAGCTCGCTACGAGGATTGCCCAGGAATCACTGCCGATGGCTGTTCCGATCTCGTACAGTACCTTCATTCCTTGATCGCCCTCCCTCCTAGCAGCCCTCCTTTAATCCGAAGTCTTGACTTGTCACAAGCGCATATGGCAGGGTGGCTCAGAGTCAGACGGGAAGCCTGTGCTCAGACAGTGAAGACCTGAAGTGGACATGGCAGACAGGGAGGTGAGCTGCTCCCACAGCCACCAAACGTGGGAGAATCCATAGGTCTCCCCCCCCCCCAACGTCTGTCTGAACAGCTGGGATCAGGAGCTCTCCACCTGACATACTTGCTAACAGGGCCACTCTGAAAAGAATCCCTTTCCCAACATGAACTTTTACCACAGAGGACAAAATTCATCTTAATCACATGAAAATCTGATGTGACGAGGGAAAGAAACTTGATTAAAAGGAGGGGCACGAGGACGAGAGGGAGGAGGACGTGGGCGGGTCCTCAGGTGTCCAGGCGCTGGATCTCAGGGCGGCCGTCCACGTCTCTGGACTCGGTGCGGGCTCGGATGTAGTCGTTGGCGCTCTGCTGGCGGACGCTGACTCTCCATTTCTGCACTGCCAGGAACGTGTTCACCGCATACACTGCCGTCGCCAAGAAGCCAAATATCTGCAAGAAACATGCATGGTTGGTCTCCTGACACATCAGCAGTGTCTGAGGTGTCTGAGCAGAACCCCGAGCAGCTTACAGCTGTGCCCCAAACACCGACCCTTCTGAACGTCTAGCTGTCAGACTATGGCCAAATCTGTAGTCATGTGACCCACATAAATCCTGCCTGGCCTGAAGACAGCCTGAGCTTTCTTTCAAAGTATTTTGGATCTTTTAAAAAATAACAATCACAAAAATGCCTCTTTTACAGCATCTTCATTAGTCCCAGATGAGAAAATGCATGTAGAAAAAAGACCATGTACACAGAAAATCAAGGGCTTGTGTGAGCCCAACTCAAGCCATAAGGCCTGAGATTCCAAATCCCAGCCCCCGAACTCTCACCTGCTCTCCAGGGTGAGCAGCAGGGCTGGCTTATTTAATGCCTGACGAAGCTACTGAGTGACACCCAAGAGAGCAGCTAATTTAATATTTTTTTATGAACCTGTTAATCCCCCCATTACAAAAGTGCTACATGTTCTCTGTAAATATAGGACAACACAGAAACACATAGCCCTGAAAAAGTCCTACATTATCTGGTTCCCACCCCAGCCCTCACAGCATTCTACCTTGAAGAGCAAAAAATGTCATCTGACTACTACATGGTGTCAAGACTGTGTTCTTCATTAAGACCCCCCACAACTGCAGGGAAGACTCTTAAAAGCAACACCACTAACAGACAGGCATGCAGGGTCTTGCTGGAAACAGTCTAAAGCAGTGGTTCTCAAATGAGCGTGCATCTGAACCAGCTGGTGGGCTGATTAAAAGGTTTCCGACTCAGCAGCCCTGGGGGAGCCTGAGACTGGCATTGCTGACAAGTTCCTGGGTGACGCTGAGGCTGCAGTTCCGGGGACCAAACTTTGAGAACCACAGCAGTTAAGAACCAGACTTCCACTGGCCCGATAACAATTTCATTAGCAAAATGAAAGCTAACGGAGAATGAGTAGGACACATGCTAGGGGACAGAGGAGAGCAAGTCACAAAAAGTGTACAAATCAGCCCATATCTTAACCACTGGAGTTCACCTACCACGGCAGCAATTTCTGCTCCGGTTTTGTGGTTTAAAGCAGCCAGTACAATGGAAGCAATAAAGAAAAAGAAAGTGCTGAGTCCAGTGTTGACCAAATCCTAAAGAAAAAGATAAATAAAATCACTTGAAAAGAAGCATTTCATGCTTTGCTCTGAAAGCCATTGAAAAGCTTTAAAATAAGAAGCATAATACCCAGCCCCTCTGATGGCTCCATATTTTAGTCTCAATGGCCCAGGAGTGTTGGTTATATAAAGAAAGGCAAAGATGGTATCAGTTTATGACGCTACTTGATAAATCACCATAGCAAAATCCATTGTTACCATTTCTTAATGACTTACTATAGGAACCCAAACTGCTGACCTATCAAGGACATACACACTAATTACCACTTAGAGTTCTTACTGTCATCTTTTAAAAATTCATTCAAATCATCCTGCAATGGACAAACTCCCCAAGAGTCCAGAAGAGTGATGGTCAACCACTGTGCCACAAAAAAACTTTCAACATACAATACCTGACTATTTAGTCAAGGGCACTCACCTCTTTTCCCTTAAATTGTCAAATAAATAAATGACAACAGCCAACACAACAACAGTTTTCCGTTGTGAATGAATCAAAATTATACTTTTTTTTTGTCAGATCTGTAAAAAATACTTTTTTGGTGTGCCACAGAATTTTACTAATTAATTAGTTTATGTGCTCCATGAGATGAAAAAGATTGAAAAGTGCTGGTCTAGAACATACTAAAACTGGTGAAATCCTGTCCAACATCCCGTCATTCGTTTTGTGACATTTCCAGCACACTGTTTCCAGACCTCGAGAACACACTTCGCCAGACCTCGCTCTTTCTTGTGCACAGTTCTCAAGCCTCCCTGTTGTTAAAGCCTAGAGGATTTGCTCCTAATCTTCTTGGAAAGCAAATCAGGTTACATATCCAATGCTTCAAAGATTTAACTCCTGTCTTACTTGTCAAGAGAAACAGCACAATTAAGAGTCACAGCCAGACTCAGGTCCTAACCAATCATGACTTTGGACAAGATGCTTCACTTCTCTGAGTCTCATGTGGGAATAGTACACCCTCCTCACAGAGTTGTTTTAGGATTAAGTGGAACAACTCATGTGAAGAGCTGAGCACCATGCCTGACCCACGGTTAGCGTCCCCTGCACATTTATGGTTACTTCTGTTATTACTACTTTGGCCTTAGGCCCTGACAGCCTGGATCATACTAGAGTTCCTCTGTGATCTCTACAAGGAAAGAAAATCAGGTAAAATTCCAAACTTCTTAAGTGCCAGGCTAATTGGACCATCAACACCAGGTAGGTCCTCCGGCTGGCCTGGCTTTAAAGTCAGTCTCCTCTTTTTAAAGATGTAAAAAAGCAATGTTTGCATCATACCAGTCCTGAGCCTGCAGCAGAAACCCCGACACACTCCTGGTGCTTCTGCATAGGGAGCAGCACGAGGCTGACTTTGAAATCATTGGGACGTCTGCCAGCAGGGCAGCTTGGCTGGGACCGGTGTGTTAAGCCAGGACAAATTTTTCACAAATTCAAGCCAGGAAGTGTTTAGTTATGCTCAGCTCTGGATAAGGTGCTGGAGGACTAAAGAGAAAACTATAAAATGTACTTTACGAACCAAAGACTATTCAGAAATGAGGAAAATGTCTTATGATACAATGCTGAGGCGAAACATCAAACAAAATAGCGTGCACATTAACGGTGAATTTGTAAAAATATAAATGTAGTAAAGGGCCAATAGGTACCAAAGGTTTTTGAAGAAGTTCATGTTATTTGTGTATGAATTCCACATCTGCAGTTTATGTTAAGTATCATACTAATGCCAAAAGGTCTAAGTATAAGAATATTCATCATGATATTATCTAGAACAGCAAACAAACTGGAAGCATATAAAACGCTCAAGAATAAGGGATCTGTTAAATAGAATGGTACTTCCATAAAGGAACATTATGCAGCCATTAAAAACAATCATAGTTGTATATTTGACATGGAAGATATTCAAGATAGTTTAAATGGAAAAGCATGACTTTAATGGTTCTGAGTTCTTTACTCACATATCACATATACATGCATATGTGAAAGATAGTCAAAGAAAAACAGTCTAGAAGGTCATACCTAAGTATGACAAGTGGTTACCCCAAGATGGGTTGTATCACATAAGATTTTTTTTAACAACTTTGAGATATAATTCACATCATATGATACACCCAACTAAAGCATACAAGTCAATCATCACGATCTAATTTTAGAACATTTTCAGCATTCCAAAAAAGAAACCTCATACTCATTAACAGTTCATTCTTCATTCCACCCCTAATCCTAGGCAAGCACCAGTCTGCTTCTGTCTCTGCATTTGCCGATTCTAGACATTTCATATAAATAGAATGATATAACTTGTGGTCTTTTGTGACTAGCTTCTTCCACTCTAGTATAATAGTTCTAAGGTTCATTCATGTTGAAGCAATACTTCATTTCTCTTTCTTACTGAATAATATACCATTATATAGATACACCACATTTTATTTATTTATCTTTTCACTGGTTTTTTTTAACATTTCAGTTGTTTCTACTTTTTGGTTATTATAAATACTGCTACTATCAACCTAGATACTCTTTTGCAGACATATGTTTTCATTTCTCTTGGGTGATCACATGATTTTATTTATTCTACTTTATTATCTGTATCTTCTAGTTTTTATATAACTTATTACTTGCACAGTTTAAAAGGCTTAAAACTAGAGTACTATAAGTGTTAGCCAGCATCAGCTGCTGGAGTTCCTCAGCCATGAAACAAAATCAAGGCTTTTTACATGCACTGTTGCACTTACGTTCGGGGGCACACAGAGGCATGCCCTCAGATGTGGACTTTGGGTGCTTTTTAGTCAACACTGGTGCTTAATGCTTGAAATACTTTAAATGAACACGTACTCTAAGCTACGTTTTCCAGTTTGCCACAGACGTCCCCACTCCCTACAGTCTCTCACCGAGCCACTTAATGTCTCCTGTCTGGCCCCTAAAACACCCAAGACTATAGCCTGCCTATGTTAAGAGAAGAAGAGGAAGGTCACCCTCATATACACATGTCTTTGGTCCCTCCTCAGTAACACACTAATAAGCATAGGTGTGAGCCCAAGTAACTCCAAAAACACATCAGGGGATCAGGCCTAGAGGGCGCTAACTAGGGGCCTGTCTAGCCCACAGACAGGTCTGATGTGTACAGTGTTTAAAGCAAATTTGAACAAGTCAACATTTAAACATCAGAAGCATGCATATAAAAACTAACTTCTGAAAAACAAAACAAAACCCAATTTCCAGCTGCGTTTGAAAAACTGTAAACTGTTCTAGAAGTCCCATGACGCAACAACACAACCGGCTAGGGCTGAGGAGAAGCATCTTCTCTGTCACCTCGACCCTGGCCCATTTATGTCACGTGCCCAGCCCCAGTGGGCCCAGAGTCTATAACCCTACTCCAGTCCCAGAGACCGGCTGTCTACAATGTGCCCCACGCTTCTGTACTCTGTGCCCAGCGAGCACCCATTAATCCTTCAATGCCCAACTGAAATCTGGCATTTTTTCTGACCCCCTCCGGGAATCCACTACCGCCTTGCCAGTGTTCTCCCAGGGCTCACACAACAAAACTGGATCATAACAACACACTGACCATAGGAGAGCAGCTTGTATCTCCCCACTCTGTGCTTTCAGTTCCCAAAACGGGGCATAAAGCAAGTGTTCGAGAAATTATCACGAATGAGGCACTTGAAAACAGGTCCAGCTGTTCCCAAACCACGGGGCTCTGCGGCTGGCTCTAGTCTCAGCACCCACACAGACAAGAGGGAGTTTACAGCCCATTGGTCCATACTGGGCACTGACTAGTGCTCAAATGGCCCCAGTACCAAAGGGACAATCATAAACTGACAGTGGTGACTACCATCTACGAAGAGCCTTTGTGCCAACCAAATAACTTAAGTGTCTCACTGAATCCTAACCTAATTATGATCCAAAATACCTATAAGACAGGACATATTACTTTGTTCTACTTTTAAAAATAAGGAAACCGAATCCCAGAGTGAATGAGTGCAGTATAATGACAACTACATGTTTTGTCTTTGTCCCCGGTTCCTTAGAATTTCCGGAGTGATAGGCATATCTTTTGTCATTCACAATGAGCCCCTTTCCACTGTTCTGAGTTTATGCTAATGGAGTGTCTCTGGAGCCCCTAGATAGTTTCAGGATGAGGGCTGGTTGCCAGCAAAAATCCAACCATGTAAGTGGAGGATTGCCACTTGCAGCTCTGCCACCCCAAACTCCGGGGAAGGGAGAGGGGCTAGAGACTGAGTTCAATCTCCAAATGGCCAATGATTTAAATAATTGTGCCTGCATGATGAAATGTCCATAAAAACACTGCGTGACAGGGTCCAAGGAACTTCCGAGTTGGTGACTACAGCCACGTGCTGCACCCCAACTCCACGGGACAGAGGCTCCAGCGCTGAGACACTTTGGACCCTGCCTATGCCGCTCCTCATCCTTTTGGCTGTTTCTGAGTTGTACCCTTTATAATAAAGCAGGAATTGTAAGTAAAGCACGTTCTAAAGTTGTTCAAGAGAATTATGACCCCGAGGAGGAACTCTGGCAGCTGCCGGCCAGGCAGAAGTGTAGGTCACCTGAAAACCACATTTGTGGCAGGTGTCTAAGGTGGGGGCACTGTGGCGTCTGTGCGAACTCTAGAAGTTAGTGTCAGAGCTCGATTAAACCACTGAGTTGGTATTAGAGAATTGCTTGGTATAGAAAAACTATAAGGATTTTTTTGCAGGAAAAACCCCCCACACATTTGGTGTCATAACAGATGTGGTCAGAAAACACCACACAGAGTCATGGTCAAAGCTTCAGGGCTCTGCAAGTGGCCCCTCTGGGTGACTCTAGATTCTTCTCAACTAACCACAGCACCCGGCCTGCATTCTCAGATAGGGAGAGCCTGTGGGAGGAGCAGGGGCCACCAAGGCCACTGAAAAGGAGCATTAAAGAGGAAAAAGAAAAATCATGAGTGTGGTGTCACAGGAGGCAAAAGTACAGAGTGCGGCAGGAGAGACTGAGTGTTCCGTGGCAGATACCACCGAAACGTTTAGTGGGGGAACTGAGGAATAGCGAGACCCAGGCACACGGAGGCCCCCCGCGCTCCTGAGCAGAGGACTGTCACGGATATAAGGTCAGGGCAATGGACTGGGGGAGGAGGCTGTAACTGTGCTTGGGGAGGACACATGAGGCTTTGGAGGTGCTGACACTCTCCTATCTCTTGACTCATGTGGTGGCTACACAATCTTTATCATTCTTCATTAAACTGTACATTTACTTTTAGAAGTTTCTCTAAATATGATGTATTTGACAATAAAAGGTAAGAAAGGAGAGATTAGAAGATAGGGAAATAGAGAAGACACATGCAGACCTCCCACCTCTTTACAGAAGTTTGGATAAGCAAAACTTGATGGGCTTTGCCTGACCAGGCGGTGGCGCAGTGGATAGAGCATTGGACTGGGATGCAGAGGACCCAGGTTCGAGACCCCGAGGTCGCCAGATTGAGTGCGGGCTCATCTGGTTTGAGCAAAAAGCCCACCAGCTTGAACCCAAGGTTGCTGGCTCCAGCAAGGGGTTACTCGGTCTGCTGAAGGCCCGCCGTCCAGGCACATATGAGAAAGCAATCAATGAACAACTAAGGTGTTGCAACGCGCAATGAAAAACTAATGACTAATGCTTCTCATCTCTCTCCGTTCCTGTCTGTCTGTCCCTGTCTATCCCTCTCTCTCTCTCTGAAAAAAAAAAAAAAAAAGAAAGAAAGAAAAAAAAAAAACTTGATGGGCTTTGAGGGCCAGCTAAGGAGGGTGGGAGCCCTGGCAGGTTTTCAGTGGTCAGAAAGGAATGGAAGACAAGAAGGATGGTGTGGGGAGAAGGCAGGGGGCGTTAATCAAAGTAAGCACAGGTGAAACACATAACTGTCCAAGCTCCTAATATACAGAGAAAAATACAGCAGAAGTAGTCCCATGGATTTGTCAAAAAATATATGATATATATACATTAACACCATTTGAGTGCATCAAATCATGCTTGTGTAAAATATATATATTTTTAAAAATTTAAAAATAAATACATACTTTGTGAAACCTATATGTTGGGCATATAAGTTTGTGAAATCTGTCTTTTTGGGGTTTGCTCACTTTTATTGTTAAAAATGGCGCCCTGGCCGGTTGGCTCAGCGGTAGAGCGTCGGCCTAGCGTGCGGAGGACCCGGGTTCGATTCCCGGCCAGGGCACACAGGAGAAGCGCCCATCTGCTTCTCCACCCCTCCGCCGCGCCTTCCTCTCTGTCTCTCTCTTCCCCTCCCGCAGCCAAGGCTCCATTGGAGCAAAGATGGCCCGGGCGCTGGGGATGGCTCTGTGGCCTCTGCCTCAGGCGCTGGAGTGGCTCTGGTCGCAACATGGCGACGCCCAGGATGGGCAGAGCATCGCCCCCTGGTGGGCAGAGCGTCGCCCCCTGGTGGGCGTGCCGGGTGGATCCCGGTCGGGCGCATGCGGGAGTCTGTCTGACTGTCTCTCCCTGTTTCCAGCTTCAGAAAAGTGCAAAAAAAAAAAAAAGGCCATTGACCACATGATTGTGTTGCCCAGGTGATAGTGCTAATTACCTTTCTGCTTGGGAAAGGCTTGGTTATGCTAACGTATGCTGGAGGAGGGTTTTTTTTTTAATAAAAAATAAAGTTTTTTTTGTTTGTTTGTTTGTTTTTTACTTTCTTCATTTCTTTCTGTATAATCTGAATACAGGGTGGAGCAAAAGTAGGTTTACAGTTGTAAGTATATGAACAACTGTAAATCTAGTTTGGTCCCACTTTGTATTTTATAATTATTTATTACATTCATAATCAGGAAAAAAAATAGAAACTGAAACTGCAATTATGTTAAGTATTAATCCCAGTTTGGTGAAGCCACCTAGAATAAGTGACTCTATTTTAGGTCTGTGGTTTTCTTTTTAACAATTGAGAACAAAGGTGAAGTGAGAACAGGAGCAGAATACATGCCTTTTCTATAGTTTATTTCTCCCCATTTTTCTGCTGCTTAGTTTTCAGATCCTTTAATCAATCCTTAGCATACTGTGATTGTTCAAGTTATATTCTTGTATCTTTACATTAAAACTAGATGGTATTCTTTTTTATTTTATTCGTTTTTAGAGAGGAGAGAGAGAGAGGGAGAGAGACAGAGAGAGAGAAAAAAGAGACAGAGAGAGAGAAGGAGGGCAAAAAATAAACTTTCAAAAGAGGAGTTAGGAGGCCATTTTGGAGATCGTGTTGTTGCAGGGGCAGAGGCCACGTGGTTGCAGAGGAAGCAGGCAGCCACGATGGCAGAGAACTGAAGGGGAACAGAGGTGCAGGGCTTTGTGAGCTCCTGAGCTAGTGGGGCCTTTGATTCTAGGAAAAACGGGAAAGATTCTCCTGGTGTGGAACCGGAGAACATGTGAATGGGTTTTAGTGCCCATATGTTTGTTTTTACTCGCTTGCGGTGCAAACTAGAATAAAAGGATGGCCCACCAGTTCTTGGCTCCATTGTTTCATTACCATCTGTCTAAATGTAATGAGAATCTGCATGGGCCAGACGGCTGTCATGGCCGCGACTACTGGACATACACTATACAATTTTATTAACCAAGGTCACCTCGATAAATTCAATTAAAATTTAAAAAATAAATGAATAAAATATATACTTTGTATAATCCACCTTATTTATCATTTTCATGGATATTTATGTCAACCTTTATTTCACACATATTTATTTGTGTGATTGGTATAGGTTTTTCTAAACCTATAGAAAGGTGTTCTCAGGTGACACATCACCACCGAGGTTTTGCCCCAGCCAACACCATCCAGGACATGGGTGGATGCTAACTTCCCACTTTAAAAGATGCGCTTTGATATGACCAGATGATGTGGTAGTCAACACGCAGAAAGTCTTTCATAATTAAATTTTAAAAAATCAAAATTTCAGAACTCACAAAATAGTATTTCTGGGAGTAAAACCCAGTATGAATTAGTAAGAAATCTGAAATACAAAGTCTTTTAGCAGATTTATCTATATCAAATAAGCAGACCAGATAGAATTAAGGGGGTCAGGTCAAGCCTGGTAGAAGTCTGCAGGAGAGTGATGTGGTTGACAGACGACTGTGGTGGCCTCTGACATGTACTAAGAGGAGTATTTCTTTTTTGTGTGTGTGACAGAGTCAGAGAGAGGGATAGATAGGGACAGACAGACCAGAAGGGAGAGAGATGAGAAGCATCAATTCTTCCTTGCAACTCCTTAGTCTTCTTAGTTGTTCATTGATTGCTTTCTCATATGTGCCTTGACTGGGGGGCTACAGCAGACCGAGTGACCCCTTGCACAAGCCAGTGACCTCGGGGTTTCGAACTTGGGTCTTTTGCATCCCAGTCTGACGCTCTCTCCACTGTGCCACCGCCTGGTCAGGCTAACATGACTCTTTCTGACTGGCAGCAGTGCCCACTGGTTTGAGGTGCCTTTGTACACATTGTCTCATTTCACTCTTAAAACAACATTGTAAAAAAAATATTATCATCTCACCTGGCCTGTGATGGTGCAGTGGATGAGCATTGACCTGGAATGCTGAGGTCACTGGTTCGAAACCCTGGGCTTGCCTGGTCAAGGCACATACTACAAGCAACCAATGAACAGCTAGAGTGAAGCAACTATGAGTTGATACTTCTCGCTCACCACCTCCCAACATGGGGCTCTAAATGACCTACCCCAAGATCATTACACAGTCATAATGAGTGACTGTTGACTTGAACCCAGACAACTTTGTCTGACTCAAAGCCCATGGCCTCAACCTTTCTGGTAGTTGCTTCTTTGTCAAATAAGTTTTCCTTCAAGTTTCATTCAAAGCCAAGCCAGGCCTCTCCCTTGACCACTATTTATTGAGAAGACCTTAGAAATACCAGGATCTAGGATACCAATGAACCTTGCCCCATGGAGACAAGGACAATGACCTTACCCCACAGAGCTTACATTTTGTTTGGGGAGGTTTATGAGGTCCTCTTTGCTATCAATTTAAATCACAACTCTGTAAGCATTTTCCTATGGATAACACAAACTTTATCTTAAAAAAAAGTTGAGACATTAAAGCACCAACTCGTCGTTGGAGCACCTTAGTTGTTCATTGATTACTTTCGTATATGTGCTTTGACTGAGGGGCTTCAGCCCAGCCAAGCTAGTGAGTGACCCCTTGCTCAGGGCAATGACCTTAAGCTTCAAGCCAGCAGCCTTTGGTTCAAAATGGCAACCATGGGATCATGCTGATGATCCCACACTGGAACCAGCAACCCCATGCTCAAGCTGGTAAGCCTGCGCTGAAGCTGGTAACCTCAGGGTTTCGAACCCGAGACCTCAGAATCCCAGGATGACGCTTTATCCACTGCACCACACCAGTCAGGCTAAAGCCAACCAAGTTTTCAACTGACACCAACTTTTCTAGTTCAGCTCTGCTCTCATTTTTTCCTCCCAAAAGAGTTTAAACAACACAGAGAGCTACCTTTCAGGAAGACCCCCTCCTCTGGTACCCCACAGGATCAACATGGGAGTGGCCCGCCAAGCAAGGTGACCAGCTCTGCCTCCTCCCCAGCTCCCTCACAGGGGCCACACTTTCCACGATGCTGCACACATCAGCGCCAGCCAGAGGGAGAGGAGCCTCCCGGGGTAGCTGCCCTCTCAGCAGCTGCGGGGCCCACAGGCTTTCTCTCCGGGCACAGAAGGGGGAAGCAGCCGAGTGCTTTCCTGCATTTCCCTGACTGATTCCCTTTGAGCTCTTGCACCTGCTTACTTGCAAAGAAATATAAGAAAACCAAGGGCTATTAAGTTTCCTATCTCAATTAGCACAGTAAGGACAAGTAACACAAGTCCAGGAAAAGGGGCCAGGAAGTGACCAGCCAGGAGTTTACCATGCTGACTGGTGGATAAGGCTGTCAAACGGGGTCAAGAACCCAAACCACAGACAGCAGAGGATACATTTCCACTCAAGACTGACCAAACTACTAAGCCCTCCTTCCAGGTCCTCCCAGTTGCTTTGAATTTAATAATATTCCTAGGCTTTACAAGTTACTGGCACTTTCTTTTTTTTTTTTTTTTTTTTTTTTTTTTTTATATTTTATTTATTAATTTTTAGAGAGAGAGGAGAGAGAGAGAGAGAAGGGGAGGGAGGAGCAGGAAGCATCAACTCCCATATGTGCCTTGACCGGGCAAGCCCAAGGTTTCGAACCGGCAACCTCAGTGTTCCAGGTCGACGCTTTATCCCACTGCGCCACCACAGGTCAGGCAAGTTACTGGCACTTTCATTCTTATTTTTAATTCTTCCTGAATCAATACTTTTGTAAATGACTTTTGGGCCCAGAGTAAAAAATATACAAAAATGCATTAATTCCATTTTCTCTTTCCCATATTCTGTACATATCCTATCTTCTCAGAGGATCATAAAATTGAAATGACATAGTTAAAGCGGTCAAAATAATTAGTTTCCACCATTAGTGAAGATCCCATTTTTGTTATAGTTTTATTGAACCCAGTAAAAAAATTTACAATTTCACAGTTGAATTATAATGGAATATTTAAATATCTCAATGAACTGGAACCAAACACGACATGGAAAGATGCCAACTTTCCCTTGGAGCCAGGGAGCACACGATCCTTGCAGGTCGGGGTGGTGACGTGTACTCACTGTCAGGTTCCAGTTGATCTGGGGGATCCTCATGTGAAGGTTGAGACTGAACAGAATCAGCAAGACTCCAGTCACCACAAACGCACTACAGCTCACAAACTCAAAAAAGTAGAGGCCTTCACACGGGGAGCATTCCATGATGGTCTCTATGCAGATGAATGCGATCAGGGCCAAAATCTAGGAAGACAATTGGAAATATACATGTATACGTATGTTTACTACACATCTGCAGACATATGCGCCTGCCACATTTAAATAAAACTCACCACCACCATATGTAGCCACAGAGCTTTCCTCTGGGGACGGCAGTTACCACTGTCAGGAACATGGCCTGACTCAATGCTTCTGTAAGCATGTAAAGGTATAGAGCCTTTATCAACTCTCTCACGTGGACAACCTGGCCCCCCCACGGTACACTGAAACCAGTCTAGTGTGGTATGGCCCTTGTGAGGAAGCAGAAAGGAACATCTCTGCAATGCCTTCAGTTCTAGCTCTGCCACAAGTGGACACTCCCTACGCACAATGCTAATTTATGGTCTCTACCCTAAAAATGAGGCACATTTAATTAATTCATTAGCTATGCATTTTGAAAGTTTATCATTGGACTTGATCACAAAAAACATACTGGCAACTGATAAAAATACTGTTAAATCTACCAATAATAGAATCAATTTCATCTGAAAAACCAAAGTAAAATTCTAACGCGTCCCAAGAGACTGGAGATCGTAAAGTCAAACAGGTATCAACGGAAATTACCAGGTGAACTTGTAAAGGAAGATGGTCAGGAAAAGGAGGGAGCCCAAAGGCTGCGTGAATGGCCCTCTGGTCAAGGAAAGGTATGGTGGCCTTACCCCTAAAACCAGATCAGTCTTGGGCTCCTGGCCTCTACTTCACATCTTTACCCAAGCACCTCACAACCTACGATGTCAAGCCTACGTCACAACTTCCAGGTCAGACCCTCTTTCTGAGGTCAAGGAAGTATACGGAGGCAGCTCTGTGGAACCAGATTTGTCCTTGGGGCCAGTGACATCAGCATCACCAGGGAGCTTGTTAGAAATGCACACTCTCTGCCTCCTCTCCTTGACCAACAGAGTCAGAATCTGCTTTTCTGACAAGAGCCTCAAATGATTCAAGTGTGGGAAGCGTGGGAAGCACACGCTGTTCTGGGGCTCCTCCACCTGCTGGAGTCCCAGTCATGCCTTCCAATGCCCTCCTCAGCGCCATCCCCAACTGTGTCTCTGCCTGCCAGATGTGATATGATTCCACCCTCTCCCGGGCAGCTTGCTCGTCTGTGACTGCATTCCACACTCTCTTATACTAACCATTATGCATTCTGGGCTTTTTAATGGTACACCAGTCCCTCTCTCCCTACTCCCAAGATCCTTGCACACAACCAGCAAATGGGAGCTCACGGAGCCACTAAAAACCCATACCAACAATTCCTGACTTACTCGTCAGCATCTCTACAGAAAGGAAGGGCGGCTCTGCTTTCTCTACCACCAATATCTTCATGCAGAAGGACACCTTTTCTAGCAATATGTGGTATTTTCACACTTCTATCATAATCAACACAATAAAGAATGGGTTTTTAAGCACATACCTTGTGCTTCTCCTATGGCTCCCCTTATTCTCTACAGAACCATAGACTTTAATTCCCCACCTGAATTACATGTCTGACTTGCAAGCAATTTACAAAGAAATAGTTCATATAAGGGAAACTGCTAAACCTTTTTTTTACCCAGTTGGAACTAGCAATCTTGGGCAAGAAATAACACACTGTACTGATGAGTTACAAATGTTTCTGGTATGTTAACTTCAACCATATTTGTGTGGGAAGATAACACCTATATTCTTAAATATTAAAATTAAAATGGTTTCAAGAATATGCAAATCTAATAGACCACTCAATATAGCAGTTACGAAACAGACAAAAGTCCCTGTCTCTAGCTCATATTCTAATGAAGTTTTTAAAAAATTAAATTAAAAATATAGTATGTAGACAGTGATAAGCACAAAGGGAGAAAATCAAAGCAAGGAAGGAGAATGAAATGTACCTAGGGCATGGGCATTTGAAATTTTGGACAGTGACCATGGAAGGCCAGTGAGATTTATAACAAAGTTTATTACAGCTTATCACAAAGGATATTAAAGAATACAAATTGAACAGCTAGATGAAGAGATACACAGGACAAGGTCCAGAAGGGTCTTGAACACAGGAGCTTCTGTCCCTGTGGAGTTCTAAGTGCACCACCCTCCAGCACCTGGATCAATTTTTGGTTCACCAGCCTGAAAGCTCATCAGTTCCCTTGCTCAGGAGTTTTTACAGAGCTTAATCTGCAGCCCACCCCGTTTCCCCTCCCAGTGGTCAGTGAGCGAGGTTGAAAGTTCCCCTGGAAACCAGCCCCCATCCTTAGGTACTTTCCAAAAGTCATCCAATCAACACAAACTCAGGTGTGGTTGAAAGGGGCTTATTGTGAATTCAAAAGACACCTCTTATCACTTAGGAAATTCTAAGGATTTTATGAGATCTATGCCAGAAATGGAACAAAGAAAAAAAAACATAATTTGTATTATAAATCACAACTCATTATAAATCATAACAATTCATATGTAGAGAGAAATATAGATACACAAATATACATATACAATTATTTAATCAATCCCCTATTGATAGGTTATTTTGGTGGTTTCCAATAAGCAATACACCTTTTCCCCCCACCTTTCGACACAGCTAATGTCAATGTTTCCTCCAGCACAGTAAATTCTAACAAGCATCAATGAAGTAAAACCCATTGGCAAACAAAAGAACAAGAACTCAAAATTATTTTGGAAGCCAATACTTCAAGGCAACCAAAGAGTCAAAAGTCATTCAACTTATAATACCTTTTAAGTTGACAATGTCACATGCAAAACTGTACAGAGACATTCAAAGGTGTAAATAAGGAACAGTACTGTATCTGCTATCTGGAGATCACAGGTGCCCTTGGAGAGAGCCCTTTCCATGTAGCATGACCCACTGACCAGGAGTAAATGTTTTCATAACGGACAAGTAAACTGACATTAAAAGGCTGTCAGATTTCCACAACTGTGGCTAATTATGATTGGCAGCATCAAAACAGCAGGAAGGGAGGGAGAAGAGGTTAGCTGATTAAGTTACTATAAAACTTTTTAAAATTTCCTAGCTCCTGTTCCTATCGGTGGGAGTGTCAGCTGTCAGGACTGGAGGGCTGTAGTAATGAAAAGTCCCACTCATCAATACGTGTGCTTGCAGGCACAGAGTGAGGTTGGAGGCTTGTGCTATGAGATTTTCCCAAGGCAGATTTCTTCTCAAGATGATGAATGAAGCTTCAGAACTTCCAAACTTCCAAACTCAGCACTCACCACTCCAACTTCCTGACTATCAGAGCTCCTTTTGCCAGGCGGAGATGGAATAGCAACGGGCATTTCAGGAATTTGGCAAATTAAAAGTTGAGTTGAGGCCCTGGCCAGTTGGTTCAGCGGTAGAGTGTCGGCCTGGCGTGCGGGGGGACCCGGGTTCGATTCCCGGCCAGGGCACATAGGAGAAGCGCCCATTTGCTTCTCCACCCCCCACCCCCCTCCTTCCTCTCTGTCTCTCTCTTCCCCTCCCGCAGCCAGGGCTCCATTGGAGCAGGGATGGCCCGGGCGCTGGGGATGGCTCCTTGGCCTCTGCCCCAGGCGCTGGAGTGGCTCTGGTTGCAGCAGAGCAACGCCCGCCCGGAGGGGCAGAGCGTCGCCCCCTGGTGGGCAGAGCATCGCCCCTGATGGGCGTGCCGGGTGGATCCCAGTCGGGCGCATGCGGGAGTCTGTCTGACTGTCTCTCCCCGTTTCCAGCTTCAGGAAAAAAAGAAAAAAGAAGAAAAAAAAAAAAAGTTGAGTTGAGAGACACGTTAAATTGGGGTTTAGCTTTCACTTCCACGTATAGTTACTGTAGCTTTCCCACTGTAAGAATGGCTTCCAGATATGCTTTGATCTGACATTATGATGAAGAAACAGGTCCTAAAACTCACAAGATAAATGGGTCCTACAATGCCACAAAAGTATGCGGGTAATGAAGGAGAAATGGGGTTTGAAACATATGGAGCCAGAAGCTAATCTGTGGAGAATTCTTCAGATCAACAAATGCATAATACTCCAAGTGTACAATTCTGTTTTAATCGGTACCTAAATGGAAGTTGCGTCCTATCAGGAACGAATTCAATAATGCAGAGTATGCAATTATAAACACACTCTACATTTTCTCCCTTTTTGGTGGGAATCATATAAAATAGAATTTATTAGAACTGCAGGGTTTGTAGGGCAGAAACCTGTCGTGGTATTACAAAGAGTACGTATGTGGAGGAGGTTATAGTTCATGTGTCCCAATGCATCAGACTGCATCGTGGGGTATCTGACAAACCTTGAACTGACAAAGTCTGACAATCCCAAATAAAAAGGCATACAAAATTGCCTCCAATGCATTAAAATAGCCTGAAGAAACAATGTCCCAGTCATGACCTCTTACACACGCTCATCAGAAAGTGAATGTACATAGCAGAAGAGCACACTGACTGTATGACAACAAGGATGCGCGATACAATGCAGTGGTGATGTAAAATCTGAATTATTAGGATGCTTTCCCACAACTGACTTTGTACACAGGCAGTCCCCAGGTTACGAACGCGATAGGTTTATACATTTGAAAATATTTTAGTATTTATATGCACAGAAAGGTAAAAATAAATACGTTAAGACAAACATCTGTCTAAATTACACTGAATAGGTAAATGTAGCTGTTCCAGCTTACACACAAAATCAACTTCCCAACAAACCTACAGAACCTGTCTTATTCGCAACCCGGGGACCACCTGTACTTTTTCAAAATTAACTGACCATACTACAATTCATTTATGAGCTGTCTGAGTGGAGGCCAAAAACAGAAAGGGAGCACTTTTAAATCTGTAATTTAATGCATTTCTCATTCTAAGTACTCACTATTGTACCTAGTTTTATATTTTTAATTTTATATTTTCTTCCTGAAAGTGGACCTCCAAAATCATGAGTCACAAGCCCTTCAAAACCTGAACTTCTTCTGAGTTTGGGCAACAAAGGTGAGTGGATGAGACGCCTATTCCTTCTGGCAGCAGCCTGCAGAAGCCATGAAGTTTCTCCCTGCTGCCTCCCCGGCCACAGCAGCCAGCAGCGTTCCAGGCGGCCTCCCTGTGAGGCTAATGGGCAGCCAGCTCACCACTGACCTGACAGTAGCATTGTTGGTCAAATAAGTTTGTAAATTTGATATATGTTTGCTCACTTATAGTTTGCATTGGGTGTGAGGGATAGGCTGTAAGCAGGCAGGGTCATTATAGCCTAAGGCTTAGTTTTAAAACTAAGCTTTTCCCGGCCCTGGCCGGTTGGCTCAATGGTAGAGCGTCAGCCTGGCGTATGGAGGTCCTGGGTTCGATTCCCGGCCAGGGCACACAGGAGAAGCGCCCATTTGCTTCTCCACCCCTCCCCCTCTCCTTCCTCTCTGTCTCTCTCTTCCCCTCCCACAGCCGAGGCTCCATTGGAGCAAAGATGGCCCGGGCGCTGGGGATGGTTCCATGGCCTTTGCCTCAGGTGCTAGAGTAGCTCAGGTCGCAACAGAGCAACGCCCCCTGGTGGGCGTGCCGGGTGGATCCCGGTCAGGCGCATGCAGGAGTCTGACTGCCTCCCCATTTCCAGCTTCAGGGGGGGAAAAAAAAAAACTAAGCTTTTCCCCACACCCTTGACTGTTACATGGTGGGGGGTGGTACACTCTCATGAGAAATCCCATTATTCCTCAGATAAGTGACTTTGTATCAGAGACTTTCTTGTTTGCATATTGGATTCAAGGTTTTGATTTCTACACTATAAAATGGGACAGAGAAGCCTATGCTGGAGGAAGCAGAGAAAGGCCATGTGGAGGAGAAGCAGCCAAGATGGCGGAATGCTGAAGAAGTCAGTTTGTGCAGAGAGAAGGAGATGGGGAACAGAAGTGAATAAGGCTGGTGAGGTAGAAACCTTTGATTCTAGGAAACTCGGATAAGTCAGTGGCTTTGGGAGCCCTGAATGGAAAGGGAAGTGTTTTCCCACTGTGTATTTCTTCTCCGCCAGGTGCAAGCTAGGATTAAAGCTAATGGCCCACCAGTTCTTGGCTCCATTGTTCCATTACCATCTGTCTGAATCAAATGCGAACCTGCACGGGCCAGGAGGCTGGGATGGTGGCCGTGGCTACTGGCTTTAAAAGTGTGTAATGTGGGTGAGAAGGAAACGTCCCTTGTGCTAAACCTTGAGACTTGAGGTTTGTTTGTTACTACAGCATAATCCAGCTCATGCTGCCTAGAAAGGGCATTTTGGCATAATGTTCAATTTCTACATGCCTGGGTATCTGACACAAAACTGCAGATTTACAGGATAGATATGTTATCACCCACTCTTATTTTTTTAAGATTTTACTTATTGATTTTACAGAAAGAGGAGGTGTATGGCCAGTAGACACTGCTGTCACAGCCATGCAGATGCAGGTTCCCATTCGATTCGAGCAGCTGATAAAGAAACAGTGGAGCCACAAAATGGTGGGTCATTCCTTTATTAAAGTCTCACCCTGGCCAACGAGCAAACACACAGGGCTCCCAAAGCCACTCACATGTTCTCTGGTCCCACAACCAGGAGAATCTTCTCTGGTTCCTCCTAGAGACAAAGGCCCCGCCAGTCTTAGCGGAGCTCACAACACCCCTCAGCTCTGGTTCCCCATCTGCACACCTTCTCTCCCTGCCAACATGGCTTCTTCCTCAGCACCCTGCCTGCATTCTCTTTGCTCTCACTCTGCAAACAGGGCTTCTGTCTCCTTCTCTTCTCCTTCTTCTCTCCTTTTCAAAACTTTCTGGCCAGAAAACCTCTCCTCCAGCAAACATTACCAAGACAATGGCCCTTCCCAAACAGGAAGGTAATTTGCAATTTCACAGGCCCACAAATCCCTGGCACTGCCCAGCCCCCAATGCAAACTATAAGTGAGCAAACATAAAAATCATATTTTACAAACTTATTTGACCAACAGGAGGGGTGGAGGGAACAAGAAGTATCAACTCATAGTTGCTTCACTTTAGTTACTCATTGCTTGCTTATTGTATATGCTTTGACCTGGCAAGTCCCGGGTTTAGAACCAGCAGTTTCTCATATGTGCCTTGACCCCGGAGCTCAAGCCAAGCCAGTGACCCCTTGCTTAAGCCAGCAAGCTTTTGGGCCCAAGCTAGTCACCTTGGGATCATGTTGATGATTTCATACTCAAGCCAGCGACCCCACACTTGAGCTTGTGAGCCTGTGCTCAAGCCAGAACACACTCAAGCCTGCAATCTCAGAGTTTTGAACCAGTGACCTCAACGTCCCAGGTCTATGCTCTATCCACTGCACCACCACTAGTCAGGCAAAGCAACTCTGTTTTTATTGAATATGTTTATATTCCCATTAGCAGTAGTTTTTAAACTTTGCTGACCAAAAAACACAACACCTGTTAATAGCCTCCTGAACTAATGCTCCAGGAAGCACAGCGAGCAAATCATCAGTCTGGTTTAGACAGTGGGAAAATATTTCTGTTATGCTTTAAGAAAATGTTTTGTTTTGAAGTTTAGAAACTACTGATGTAGTCTGATCTTTCAGTTACAGAGAAGCACCCTGAATTCACACATTGTGCTTGGCTGTGGCCCCCACGGCCACATAGCTTTGGGGTTTCTCATGCTAAGTCTCACGTTATTTCCATCATAACTATACCCCTAGTCTTGGGGTACTCAGAGCATACCAGCATATTAACAGTCCCTAAAAGACCTCACAGTAAAAAACCTGTTTGCCTTCACTGGACGTGTAGATTATGTTACCTGAACACAGAATCATTTTTTCCCTCAGCACACCTATTAACACTACATCACAGAGTTTGGAAGAAAACCAGTTCGGGAAACACAAAAAGCACGTGCTGGTCAGTACTCAACTTTGTCAGGTCATGCACAATTGCACAACTTAAATGCACTGGGTAAAACACAGAAACTCATTTACCCAGCAGGGTAGCAATGACTTAAGGGCCTTGTTAACTGAGTGATGAACACACAGCAGGGTCCAAAGTGCCTTCAGAATCAAACCAAGCTCTAATCAGCTCTAGCACATTCAAAATTAAAGTGTCTCTCTTTCTACCAAACTGAAAAATAATATTTGAAAGGGGAGACATGGCTTTTTTTTTTTTTTCTCAAATTTTTGTGGCAGTTTATTTATTTATTTATTTTTTTGCTTTTTTTTTTTTTTTTTTTTGCATTTTTCTGAAGCTGGAAACAGGGAGAGACAGTCAGACAGACTCCCGCATGCTCCCGACCGGGATCCACCCGGCACACCCACCAGGGGCGAAGCTCTGCCCACCAGGGGGCGATGCTCTGCCCATCCTGGGCGTCGCCATGTTGCGACCCTCCTGGGTGTCGCCATGTTGCGACCAGAGCCACTCTAGCGCCTGGGGCAGAGGCCACAGAGCCATCCCCAGCGCCTGGGCCATCTTTGCTCCAATGGAGCCTTGGCTGCGGGAGGGGAAGAGAGAGACAGAGAGGAAGGCGCGGCGGAGGGGTGGAGAAGCAAATGGGCGCTTCTCCTATGTGCCCTGGCCGGGAATCGAACCCGGGTCCTCCGCACGCTAGGCTGACGCTCTACCGCTGAGCCAACCGGCCAGGGCCGAGACATGGCTTTTATAAGCCACAAAGACCCAACAGGCAAGTTAAACGGCTGCTTCTACTGGAAGGCCTCCTGATGTTCAGAACAGAGAACCCAGAGAGGGCAATAGAGGGAGGGGTGAGGAAGTGACTGCACCTCGGAACCAGCTCCATTCTCAACTCACAGCCGATGTTAAGATGGGATCCGGAGCCAGAACCACAGAAGAGGCACAAGGCCTTTCTCCATCTTCCTGAGTTCTGAGGCCAGGGGTTTTAAACTGCTCTAATATGTACATGTCTGTTAAATGACAGATCACCTCACAACATGAGCTCCCAGGCCATGTTGCATGTTCTGCCCAAGGGGCTCAAATAGCTAGTTGTGCATTGCCAGGCACCTCAGAATAATTATGCCTTGCAAATAGGGAGCATCAATAATGTAAGGATGCTCTCAGGCCCTGTGCTGGGGCCGGTCCATCCATTCTCTCTGATGCACCCACTCGGGAAGCAGGTGGCATCTCCATCGCCTAGCCCAGAGGTCTGCCCAAGGCCCAAAGCTAGTTTCTCTCCATAATTGTTCTCCTCCACCAGATGATTAATATAACTTTTCCAGAGTCTCTTTCTTCCCCCACACACTTGACCATGGGAAAAAGAATTACTATATGATTTCTCTTCAAGAAACACAGTATGAGACCCGGAGAGCCAGTGCCATGGGGGTCTCTGACAAAGCACACAACCTGATTACCCATTCTCAAAGGAATCTAGCTACTACTGTGTTTTTCTAGGAAAAATAATCCATGGGTTGCTCCCTCAAGGGGGGGCCGTCCCATGAGGAAAACAGATTTAAAGCATTACCCTCCCCTCCCCTGAGACAATAGAGCAATAAGCAAATATTTTTTGGTTCTGAAAATATTTAACCAGCAATCAATATCTTTATATGTGATCTTTGGTTCCATTGTTTTTCTCCAGTTTAATAAACAGTGTCCAAGCTACGGGTTTGAAAAATGCAGAGAATGAAAAGAAAACTACCAGCTCTGTTCGGGCAGGGATGCCTTCGGGTGCTGATACCAACCAGGCTGGCAGGGAGCACTCATTAGGCAGCAGAATTAGTTAAGCAAAGGAGCCAAGGGTCAGAGGCAAATAAGTTCCTCATTGTTGAGAAGGGAGATGTGAGGACAAAAGGGGGAGGCTGCCAAGGGCTCCGGGAGGCCAGAAGGGGCGGCCGAGAGGACCAGGGCGGTGGCGGCTCTGCCAGGTAAACCTATCTGCAGTCCAAGCAGCCACACCCACGCTGGGCTCGCTGCAAAGCCCTGCCGGCTTTGTTTCATTCGAGGACAGAATGGCTAGGGCTGTTACAGCTCCAGGAAGCTGTCAGCTTGAATCTGTCTGAGCTCGGCCCATGTCACAAAGCCTACTCAGCCAGTGCTTCTGACACATTTTTCAAGCTGGGTTCTACTGGGTAAATAATTTTGCTATTTTGGAATCCTAAAGCCAAACATAAGTTAAGAGCTGAACTCAGGAGATTGTATTTCAATTTCTTTTTTTGGCAAGACTCTCACCTTTAACATAAATCATTATACTTAGAGCACAGTGAGCTAATGCACACATATTAAACCCACAGGTTACTTGTTGACAACAGCTCGCCACAGCAGATCACAGTTGTGGACAAATTAAAATAGGCTGGGACAGCCAACTACCTAGAGCACACAGACAGTATTACCCAGCGAAGAGCAAAATATTTTGTTTAAAAAAAAAAAAGTCCATAAAACCTTATGTGGTTTGATGATATAATTGCACATGATTTCAGAAAACCACAGGACGGTCAGCATCTTTCTTGCCAAAAGAATACCCACAACATTTTACTGCAAATGCCACCCTGTCCAAAAAGCTACATTTTCAGACCATTTAAATTACTAATGAAGCACATGTAGAGGACACAGGAGACAAGCTGCCTTGAAACCACACACATCTGAAGATGTTTAACTGCTGCTGGCACTCGAACCGTCTGTTCCCCCTTCCTTTCTCACGTCCTAGCTTCATGCATAAAGCAGAAATCCCAGAGAGCGGCGTCTCATCCCCACATGATTCAGAAGCAAACCCTTCCCCCCTTCCTTCCTCTCTGCTTTAATTCTGGGCACCTCCCCACCCTAACTTCTCTGACAAACCACCTGAACAGAAGGGGAAGAAGAGCACTGCTCTCACACTGAATGAGAAACAAGAAGGCCAAGAGTAGCTTTTTTCCAAAGATTTAGGCTAAAACAGTGAACCACAAATCCTAAGAGGCCAGGAGGAGGCTCACCTGGAAAATCCAGCTCAGTCGTGAGACCCATGAGCCCATGAGCCCTACAGCCCCAGCACCTTCACACCATCTGGCTGAGGGAGGGGCCGCGACAGGACGAGAGGACCCCCTTCAAGTGGCCGAGCCCGAGTCCCCCAGGGCTTGACCACAGATTCAGGTACCCTCCACCCTACCTCACCACACACATTCAGCACAATCTTTGCAAATGGTGTCCCCTAGCTCCAGAGACCATGCGAACAGTAGCCCCTAGAATGTGTGACCCTTTGGTCCTAAGAGATTCAATATTTGCCATGTCCTTCTACTGTGGGTCAAATGCTGTGCTAGGCACTACCAGAAAATTCCCTCACTTAATCTTCATTCCACCCTGTGAGGAACATGGTGGCTTTGCTTGTTTTTAATTGGGATACAATTCACATACCATAAAATTCACCCATTAAAAGTGTATAATTTGGTGGTTTTAGTATATTCAAAGCTATGCAACCATCAACATGGTGTAATTCCAGAACATTTACATCATCTCAAGAAGAGCATGGTTTTTGATCACCAACCAACTGATGAGAAGAATGTGGGAAAGATGTTAAGCAGCCCATCCAAGATCACAAAGTCTCATTAATAGAACAGCTGGGGTTCAAACCCAGTCCCTGAACCCTCTGCAGCACTGGGCACTACTGAGCACCCCTCAGCCAACCTTGGCTCCCACCGTTCCCTTCCCAGCCTGCCTCCCCTCCTATGGTGGGTGCTCCCCGGGGCTTGTCGTGCTGTTTTCTCAGCAGACACACACACCCAACAGGTTCCTCTGACCCGGACTCCCGCTCTCAAATCTATGTGCTTCTCTGGTCTGAACTTCTACCTAAGCCCGCCCCAGACCTTGGCTGCGACCACTCCCCCACATTTGGCATCTCTACCTAAATGTAAATGTTCCCAGGTGCCCACAAATGTGAGCACAGAAACCCCCTTCCCTGCCTCAATGACATCATTAGCAGTTATTTAGCACAGTCGTTTAAGAGTTGATACCGCTAGGCCCTGGCCAGATGGCTCAGCGGTAGAGCGTTGGCCTGGCGTGCAGGGGACCCGGGTTCGATTCCCGGCCAGGGCACACAGGAGAAGCGCCCATTTGCTTCTCCCTCCCCCACCCCCTCCTTCCTATTTGTCTCTGTCTTCCCCTCCCGCAGCCAAGGCTCCATTGGAGCAAAGATGGCCCGGGCACTGGGGATGGCTCCTTGGCTCTGCCCCAGGCGCTAGAGTGGCTCTGGTAGCGGCAGAGCGACGCCCCGGAGGGGCAGAGCATCGCCCCCTGGTGGGCAGAGCGTCGCCCCCTGGTGGGCGTGCTGGGTGGATCCCGGTCGGGCGCATGCGGGAGTCTGTCTGACTGTCTCTCCCCGTTTCCAGCTTCAGAAAAAAATACAAAAAAAAAAAAAAAGAGTTGGTACCGCTAGAGTCTCAAGAGTCCTGAGTTCCGATTTCATCTCTGCCACTTATTAGCTCTGTGACTCTGCATGTTACCTCTCTTCTCTGGGCCTCTATTCATCTGTGAAATGAATGGGGACAATTCTTATCTAATAGGGTTTGCTGCAAGGATTAGACATAAAACAGTAGTACTATTCCCACACATAGTGAGTGTTAAATAAATGGTAGCCATTGTCATTACTATGTGAAAGTCTAACAGAACTTGGACACAGATCCTTTCTATCTGTCCCTGTCTGTCCCCCACACCCTCTCTCTCGTTAAAAAAAAAGAAATATTAACATAAACTTATTTTTTCTTCTGTTTTTATTTTATTTTACTTTTTTTTAGCAAGAGTGAGAGACAAAGAGACAGAGGAAGAGGGAGAGATGAGAAGCATCAATTTGTAGTTGCGGCACTCTTAGTTGTTCATTGATTGCTTCTCATACATGCCCTCACTGGGGGCTCTAGCCAAGCCAGTGTCCTTGGGCTCAAGCCAGCGACCACGGTCATATCTATGATCCCACAGTCAAGCCAGCAACCCTGCGCTCAAGCTGGTAAGCCCATGCTCAAGCCAACAACCTCAGAGTTTCGAACTTGGGTCCTCGGCGTTCCAGATCGACACTCGATCCACTGTGCCACCACCTGGTCAGGCTTCTTCTTTTTTTTTAAGTATTACATCCTCTGAAAAGGTCTAGAAATAATAACAATGAGCACCCCTAGCGCCCAGACTGATATCTCTAAATATTACTTCCCACTCAAAGGAACAAGAACTTCTAGGAGAAATGACAGACTCCAGGCCCAGAACAGGACATACACAAGATACGCATATCAGAAAGCAAGGACACCGTCAAGGACGACTGACGTTGTGTTAGGACTCAGGAGTCAACGCGAAGGGGCTCCCGTGGCCAGCAATGGGACAACACACATCCAAATCTTGGTTTCTAAATATCAAGGTTTTCACTGAAAGGAACCAAGGCTCCTTGGAAAATTCCAAGGCTAAGAAGAACAAAGACAAGCCTGGAAGTCTTGTGTCAGAAAATCAAGGGAACGTGCCTAAAGGGCATTAGTGCCAGTTCAAAGGGGCTCCCATTGGCCAAATGTGGGAAAACTTGAGCATCAAAATAAATAATACTGCCTGACCTGTGGTGGCGCAGTGGATAAAGCGTCGACCTGGAAATGCTGAGGTCGCCAGTTCGAAACCCTGGACTTGCCTGGTCAAGGCACATATGGGAGTTGATGCTTCCGGCTCCTCCCCCCTTCTCTCTCTCTGTCTCTCTCTCCTCTCTCTCTCTCTCTCTCCCTCTCTCTCCTCTCTAAAGATGAATAAATAAAAAAATTTAAAAAAAAAGACATAAAAAATAAATAAATAAATAAATAAATAATACTAGTTAAGTACTAAAATCCATGAATAAGGCCCTGGCCGGTTGGCTCAGCGGTAGAGCGTCGGCCTAGCGTGTGGAGGACCCGGGTTCGATTCCCGGCCAGGGCACACAGGAGAAGCGCCCATTTGCTTCTCCACCCCTCCGCTGCGCTTTCCTCTCTGTCTCTCTCTTCCCCTCCCGCAGCCAAGGCTCCATTGGAGAGGAGATGGCCCGGGCGCTGGGGATGGCTCTGTGGCCTCTGCCTCAGGCGCTAGAGTGGCTCTGGTCGCAATATGGCGACGCCCAGGATGGGCAGAGCATCGCCCCCTGGTGGGCAGAGCGTCGCCCCTGGTGGGCGTGCTGGGTGGATCCCGGTCAGGCGCATGCGGGAGTCTGTCTGACTGTCTCTCCCCGTTTCCAGCTTCAGAAAAATGAAAAAATAAAAAAAATAAAAAAAATCCATGAATAAAATATGAACCCATGAGACCACGCTGATATAAATAAACAGGGGAGGAGGGAAAACTCTTCCTTTACAGTTGAAAATCCAGCTAACAAGTATTGAAGGAATGATAGATTTATAAATCTGCCAATTACTTAATTCAATCAAGAATCATCAATGTATATTAAAACTAAAGGGTGTGAGTTTAAGAAACTACAGGACATTTACAAATATACTTACTAATTATAATTACATGGAGGGAGGGACAGTAACTTGACAGGGGAGAGGCCTCGCAGACATCATCACTTTAACCGGGTTAAGATCATCAGCAATGGAACAAATCTACATCATTTGCTTCTGGTATGATTCACTGAAAAGAATACATAAATCATTTCTGTGGTACCCAACACTACCACAAAATAACCAGAATCTAACAGGAGAAAACATCAGAAAAACCCAAATTGAGGGATGTTCTACAAAATAACTGGCCTGTCATCTTCCAAAATGTCAATGTCATGAAACACAAAGGCTGAGGAACTATTCCAGACTCAAGGAGATGAAAAAGAAATGACAACTGAATGCAACACACTGTCCAGGGTTTCCTTGTACTAGAAAGAACAATTTTGAGACAAGCAGGGAAAGATGAATGAGGTCTATAGTTTACCTATAGTATTGTATCAATGTTAATTTCCTGATTTAGGAATAAAGAGGCACCAAGTCTGCGTATGTACTCTCAAAAGATTTAAAATATTAAGTATACATATACACATGCATACATTCATGTACACATACATAAACAGAGAAAGGACAAAGCAAATGTGGTAAAAACATAATGTAGAGAATCTAGGTGAAAGTATATATATATTTTTTATGCTACTCTTTACGACCTTTCCGTAATCAAATGGATGATGAGGAAAAGTTCCTTACAGAATTCCAGCTAAAATACAGAAAGATTGATAGAATTAGAAAATCACCATTTGTAATGGACCTAGGCCAGAGATTCTCAATCCACCTGAAAAGTATTGTAGATGTTAACTTCGCTGGACTCAACCTAACAATAATTTTTTTTCTGTCTGTTCACTTATCAAAACCATCCTTCTAATTCCAATTCAAGTCATCCCCTACTAAAGCTTTCTCTAGCTTCTCCTTCAGCCCACATCAATCTTACCTCTCTCTGATTTCCTGTAGCTCTTGGTCACTGGTGTTCACATACTTGGTTCATAAGTGGAGATCTTTTTAAAATTCTGATACCAACACTGTACTCTAGAACAAGGTGTCTCACAATCAGCACTCCTGACAATTGGGACCAGACAGTTCCTTGTGGTGAGGGCTGTCTGACCTGCACATAGTATGATGTTTAGCAGCATCCTTGGCCTCTCTGCACTCGGTAGGTGCGAGTACTCGATAAAGCTCCTGGGATGGCGATCAAAAATCTCTCTAACACATGGTCAAATGTCCCCTGGAGGCAAAGTCTCCTCCCACCTCCAATGAGAACCATTGATCTAAGCCATGATCACCAATGGCTGTTCAGCTACTGATGCAGGCATTACAGGGTACACACAGCAACATGGAAGAATACCTCAAATGCATCATGCTAAGTGAAAAAAAGCCAGACTCCGAAGACTACATACTGTGTAATTCTATTTATGTGACATTCTGGAACAAGTAAAACAATAGGGATGGAAACAAAATCACTGGTTTCCGGGGACTGAGTAGCAGTAGAGAAAGGGGATGACAAAAACTGGGCAGAATGAGACCATTTTGAGGGTTGATAGAACTATTCTGTACTTTGTGGTGATAATGACTCTACATATTTGTCAAAACTCACAGAATTGGACACTATAAAAAATAAAATGTATTATATATAAATTTTAAAAACTAGAAGAGAAAAAATAAAATGTTATGAAGACAATTGATAAATTTGTATTGTGCGTGGTATACACACTCACAGATACACGTTAATAAATACACACAAACAGCCTGACCAGGCGGTGGCGCAGTGGATAGAGCATCGGGCTGGGATGCCGAGGACCCAGGTTTGAGACCCCGAGGTCGCCAGCTTGAGTGCAGGCTCATCTGGTTTGAGCAAAAACTCACCAGCTTGGACCCAAGGTCGCTGGCTCGAGCAAGGGGTCACTCGGTCTGATGTAGCCCCACGGTCAAGGCACATAGGAGAAAGCAATCAATTAACAACTAAGGTGTCACAATACGCAACAAAAAACTAATGATTGATGCTTCTCATCTCTCCATTCCTGTCTGTCTGTCCCTGTCTATCCCTCTCTCTGACTCTCTCTCTGTCTCTGTAAAAAAAAACAAAAAAAAAACACAAAACACACACACACAAACAAGAGCATTATGCACAAAGTGAATGATGCTCATCTCTGACTAGTAAGATTCCAGGAAATTTGTTTTCTTTTGCTGGTATTTTCTAATCTTTTTCATAAAATAAATTAGTATTACTTGTGTGATTTCTTTTTGCGTGCGCGCATTTGTGTGTGTGTGTGTGTGTGTGTGTGTGTGTGTGTGTATGACAGAGACAGAGACAGAGAGAAGGATGGATAGGGACAGACAGACAGGAAGGGAAAGGAATGCGAAGCATCAATTCTTTGTTGAGGCACCTTAGTTGTTCATTGATTGCTTCCTCATATGTGCCTTAACCAGAGGGCTACAGCAGAGCAAGTGACCCCTTGCTCAAGCCAGCGACCTTTGGGCTCAAGCCAGTGACCTTGGGCTTCAAGCCAGCTCCCTTTGGGCTTAAGCCAGCAACCATGGAGTCATTCTATGATCCCACGCTTAAGCCAGCGACCCCACATTCAAGCTGGTGAGCCCACGCTCAAGCCTGATGAGCCTGCACTCAAGCCGGTAACCTCGGGGTCTCGAACCTGGGTCCTCTGTCCCAGTCCGATGCTCTATCCACTGCACTACTGCTTGGTCAGGCTTGTGTGATTTCTTTAAAAAGTAATTTGAAACAAGCAGATAAAAAGATTAATGCAAGCTCCTCTGGGAAGTCTTCCCTGGTCTCTCCACAATTAGCCTCTCCCCCTTCGGGCTTCACCTTCATCTTTGTCAAGCACTTAAGACAGGCTGCCCTGTAACCTCTTTCTCTCTGCAGCCTTAGCCTCTCCTGCGCGAATCAAGCTGAATGAGGAAGTGCTCACACGTACCTTGTTCCTGTGTTTACTTCAGTTTACTGCACGATGGCACCTGTCTCGGGAATTATGTCTGTCTGGTTTCCTGCTTTATCCCCTTTCCCCACAATAGGCACTCAGTAAAAAGCTGGTCAGAGTGACCAACCAATGGGGAATGAACAGGCATCTAATAAATGACCATTAAACCATACCACAAGTAACTGAACACTATCTAGGGTGATAATTAATGTTTCATGTAATCCTAGAACACAGGTTTGGGTGAAGGACCCCTGGGATGGCCCCTGCCATCTAGCAATTTTTTGAGAGAAAACACACAGGGCTGACTGACCATTTGCCATTATTTGTAGGTAAGAGACTTGGAATTGTTAAAATAAAAGAAAGAGCTCAAAATTGTCCCAACAGCAGAGACCGGGATGATGGCCTGATGTTGACTGGAACTGGCATACATTTAAGGTTCAAATACTCAACTGCAGGAATACAGGATAGAGGAGAGCAGTCAAGTGACATTAGGGACATCAGTCATGCTGAAGCTAAAGGATAAAGTAACAAACTTAAATTTTTGTGGCAAGGATTGAGCTGAGTAGTCACAACATTTTCTTATCTGGGACCCTCCTTTTTCACATTTGCAGGCAGAAATCTGTTCATCAGTTTAAAAGATATTAAGTCGCCTGACCAGGCGGTGGTGCAGTGGATAGAGTGTCGAAATGGGATGCCGAGGACCCAGGTTCGAGACCCCGAGGTCGCCAGCTTGAGCGCGGGCTCACCTGGTTTGAGCAAAAAGCTCACCAGCTTAGACTCAAGGTCGCTGGCTCAAGCAAGGGGTTACTCGGTCTGCTGAAGGCCCACGGTCAAGGCACATATGAGAAAGCAATCAATGAACAACTAAGGTCTCACAACAAAAAACTGATGATTGATGCTTCTCATCTCTCTCCGTTCCTGTCTGTCCCTGTCTATCCCTCTATCTGACTCTCTCTGTCTCTGGAAAGAAAAAAAAAGAAAGATATTAAGTCAAAACATTATTAAAGGCCCTGGCTGGTTGGCTCAGTGGTAGAGCATCGGCCTGGCGTGCAGGAGTCCCAGGTTCGATTCCCGGCCAGGGCACACAGGAGAAGCGCCCATCTGCTTCTCCACCCCTCCCCCTCTCCTTCCTCTCTGTCTCTCTCTTCCCCTCCCGCAGCCAAGGCTCCATTGGAGTAGAGTTGGCCCGGGCGCTGAAGATGGCTCTGTGGCCTCTGCCTCAGGCGCTAGAATGGCTCTGGTTGCAATAGAGTGATGCCTCAGATGGGCAGAGCATCGCCCCCTGGTGGGCGTGCCGGGTGGATCCCGGTTGGGCGCATGTGGGAGTCTGTCTGACTGCCTCCCCATTTCCAACTTCAGAAAAATACCAAAAAAAAAGAAAAAAAATATTAAAATAGATATTTTTATGATTCCCTACACATAGCCAGCAACACATAGAGTGATATTTTATTTTTAAACATCTTATTTGTTGATTTTAGAGAGAGGAGAGAGAGAAGGGGGGGTGAGAAGTAGGAAGCATCAACCTGTATGCTTCTCGCATGTGCCTTAACCAGGCAAGCCCAGCGTTTTGAACCAGTCATCTCACCATTCCAGGTTGGCGTTATATCCAGTGTGCCATCACAGGTCAGGCTTATTTTTTTAATTTTTTTTTTTACTTATTGATTTCAGAGACAGGAAAGGAGAGAGAGAGAGAGACAGAAACATCAACCTGTTTCTGCATGTGCCCTGACTGGGGATCGAACTATCAACTTCTCTGTATCAGGATGATGCTCCAACCATCTGATCCACCTGGCTAGGGTTCCAGAGTGATATTTTAAATATTCCCTTACTCTCTATGAGAAGCAATCAATGAGTGCACAGTTAAATGAAACGATTAAGTAGAACAACTAGTTGATGCTCGCTCTCTCTTTTTTTCTTTCCCTCTCTCTCTCAAACCAATGGAAAATAAATACAGATAGATAGATAGATACATAGATAAATAAATATTCCCTTACTTTAACAACAGAAACAAACAAACAAAAACACCACAGCACTATGATTTACCTCTAGCCAAAGCAGACCAGGGCCCCAGCACCAGCAGCCTGCAAGCCCACAGCCTATTTGCTAGACAATAAAAACAAATAGAGGCCTGACCTGTGGTGGCGCAGTGGATAAAGCGTCGACCTGGAAATGCTGAGGTCGCCGGTTCAAAACCCTGGGCTTGCCTGGTCAAGGCACATATGGGAGTTGATGCTTCCAGCTCCTCCCCCCTGTCTCTCTCTCCTCTCTGTCTCTCTCTCTCTCTCCCTCTCTCTCTCCCTCTCTCTCTCTTCTCTAAAATGAATAAATAAATAAAAATTAAAAAAAAAAAAACAAATAGAAAGCTTCCAAATAGCATAATTTTGGAATCCCAATTAAGTACACTCTACCCTGTCCACTCCACTAAATGCTGCTATAAATTTGGAAACAATGCATGGAGCAACTATTTCATGACTCTGAAAAATAAACAGCAGTAGACAAAAGGGGGAAATCTGAATTGAAAGTACTACTGAACCAGCAGTCAGTTTCCTAATTTTTCTCCAAAATTCCCCAGGTTAGACTCAGGAACCTACGGTCTACCAAAAGGTCTACTATTTGTGTGACTGGAATCCCAAAGTAGAGGAGAAAGCACGCAACAGAAAAAAAGTATCTGAAGAAATAATAACAGACAACTTCCTATATTTGGCAGAAGACATACATTTAAAGATTCAAGGAGTTCAGCAAGCTCCAAATAGAAAAAACTGAAAGACAACTATGCCCAGATGCATCATCATCAAACCACTGAAAACTAACAGAAAACTTGTTCTGCAAAAGACAGTTTTTTGGCCCTGCTGACTGGCTCAGTGGTAGAGCATCAGAGTGTGGAAGTCCTGGGTTCAATTCCCAGTCAGGACACACAGGTCACATCTGCTTCTCCTCCTTTCCCCTTTCCCCTTCTTTCTCTCTGTGTCTCTCTTCTCATCCCACAGCCATGGCTGCATTGATTCAAGCCATTGGCTCCAAGTGCTAAGGATGGCTCCATGGAGCCTCCGCCTCAGGTGCTAAAAATAGCTCAGTTGTATGCATGGCCCAAGATGGGCAAAGCATCAGCCCCAGGACCCAGACAGTGGTCATAGGATAGATTCCTGTTGGGGAACATGTGGAAGTTTCTCTATATCACCTCCTCTCACTTCAATAATAATAATAATGACATCATTAAGAAAATGAAAAGAGCCTGACCAGGTGGTGGCGCAGTGGATAGAGCGTCGGACTGGGATGCGGAAGGACCCAGGTTCCAGACCCCGAGGTCGCCAGCTTGAGCGCAGGCTCATCTGGTTTGAGCAAAGAGCTCACCAGCTTGGACCCAAGGTCCCTGGCTCCAGCAGGGGGTTACTCGGTCTGCTGAAGGCCCGCGGTCAAGGCACATGTGAGAAAGCAATCAATGAACAACTAAGAAGTCGCAACGTGCAACGAGAAACTGATGATTGATGCTTCCATCTCTCTCCGTTCCTGTCTGTCTGTCCCTGTCTATCTCTGCCTCTGTAAAAAAAAAAAAAAAAAAAAAAAAAAGAAAATGAAAAGACACATACTGAATTAAAATATTTGCAAGTCTTATGTCCAAAGTATATAAAGAATTTTCATTATTAGCCTGGTCTGGTAGCGCAGTGGACAGAGTGCCGACCTAGAACACTGAGGTTGCCAGTTCAAAACACTGGGCTTGCCTGACCAGGCGGTGGCGCAGTGGATAGAGCGTTGGACTGGGACGTGGAGAACCCAGGTTCGAGACCCCAAGGTTGCCAGCTTGAGCGTGGGCTCATCTGGTTTGAGCAGAGCTCACCAGCTTGGACCCAAGGTCGCTGGCTCGAGCAAGGGGTTACTCAGTCTGCTGAAGGCCTGCGGTCAAGGCACATGTGAGAAAGCAATCAATGAATAACTAAGGTGTCACTACGGCAACGAAAAACTGATTATTGATGCTTATCTCTCTCCGTTCCTGTCTGTCTGTCCCTATCTATCCCTCTCTCTGACTCTCTCTCTGTCCCTGTAAAAAACAAAAAAAACAAAAAAACACTGGGTTTGCCTGGTCAAGGCATTTATGACAAGCAACCAATGAAAAACTAGAGCAGGGGTCCCCAAACTTTTTACACAGGGGGCCAGTTCACTGTCCCTCAGACCGTTGGAGGGCCAGACTATAAAAAAACTATGAACAAATCCCTATGCATACTGCACATATCTTATTTTAAAGTAAAAAAACAAAACGGGAACAAATACAGTATTTAAAATAAAGAACAAGTAAATTTAAATCAACAAACTGACCAGTATTTCAATGGAAACTATGGGCCTGCTTTTGGCTAATGAGATGGTCAATGTCCGGTACCATATTTGTCACTGCTAGCCGTAACAAGTGATATGATGCACTTCCGGAGCTGTGACGCTTGCTGTGTCCTGTGTTACCGGAAGTAGTACTGTACGCGAGCGACACCACCATATACAGTGCTCCTCTCACTGACCACCACTGAAAGAGATGCCCCTTCCGGAAACGAGGCGGGGGCCAGATAAATGGCCTCAGGGGGTCGCATGCGGCCCGTGGGCCGTAGTTTGGGGACCCCTGAGCTAGAGCGAAGCAACTACTTCTTGTCCCCCTCTATAAAATCAATAAGTAAAATCTTTAAAAAAAATGAATTCTCAAAATTCAACACTAAGAAAACAAACTGTCCAATTTTTTTTAATGGGCAGAAGATTCAAACAGATTCTTCACCAAACAGAATATAAAGGTGGCAGAAAAGCACAAGATACTTTGACATCACTAGTCATTTAAGAAAATGCAAATTAAAATCACTAAGAGATGCTACTACATATCTATTACATTGGCAAAAAAGAAAAAGACAATAATACCAAGTATTGGCCAGGAGGCAGAGCAAATAGTACTCTTATATACTGATGAGAATGCAAAATGGTACAACCACTTTGGAAACTATTTAGCAATATTTTTATACAGTTAAACATACATTTAACCATATAATCCCAGCAACTACACTCCTCGGTATTAACCTCAGTGAAATAAAAACCTATGTTCACACAAAACTTATACATAACATTTATAGCCACTCCATTCATCATCACCAAAAACCGTAAACAACCCAATGTCCTTCAACAGGTAAATGAATAAAGAAATTGTGGTACTTACCAACAATAGGAAACTAATCAGTAATAAAAAGAAATGAACTGTTGATAAAATGACATGAATGAATCTCAAACGCATGACAAAAGTTTACAAACTATGACTCCATTCATATGACATTCTGGAAAAGACAAAACTACAGTGATGGGGAACAGATGAGCGGTTGTCAAGGGCTGCGTGGGACTAGAAAGGAGGAGAATGAAGGCGTTTTGTGGGTTGAGACTGTTCCGTGTCCTAACTGTAATGACTAAATAAATGTATGTATGTGTTAAAACTCATAGCACTGTATATAAAAAAGAGTAAATATTATTGTATTTTAATTTTTAAAATAGCACATGTGGAGACCACCAACATCCTTGGCACATGCCCAAACTTCTCACAGTTTTCTTATGTTCTCAGAAAGAAAATGGCGTGCACACCCTTAATGGATTTTTTTCCTTGTTGGTTTAATTCTAAACCATGATATGACAAATTCTAAGTTTGCTTTTAGATGCTTTTTTCCAAACTCAAATATAAAATAAAAGCCTTCAATTTTGCCACTCGGTCATGAAACAAAACAAAAATATTCTAAAGAAAGAAAGAGATCAATTTCCAAAACGGCAGCCAAAACAAAAGCAAGACAAGCTGGTCTACTAGAAGAGGCTGACCAGAGAGCGTCTAAAGGGTAATGAGGCATAATGATGAGGCACTAGCTGCGTACTTAAGACTTGGGCACTTTTCTGTATGTATATTGTACTTCCAAAAAAAGTTCTTAAAGCAATAATGTAAATCTATTTGCAACCCCAATAAAAACAAAAACAACTTGTGCCACACCCAATGTATAGTATTCCATTTTAACATGTATGAACACACAGTAACAAAGTCTAAAACAATATATACCTAGTAATGAAAGTTCTCTTTAATGACAATACTGGTGATTTTTAATTTTTCTTCATTTTTCTCATTAGTAGTCTGATTTTTTTAAACAACACAATTTTTCATAATCAGAAAATATCTTTTTCCATTTTGGAAAATAGCATCAAGTTAAAACGTGGATATTTATATTAAAGATCAGTTCATATATGACTTGGACTGTGCTCCTTGACATGAAGGAGCTTTGTAAGCCTTATACAGTACCAGATTTCCAATACACACTTTTACCAGATGAGTACATGGAACATGAAGAATAGAAATATGGATTCTTTGGTGTCTCTGAATAAGGGGGTTGGGGGGCAAGTGGCAAAGGTGTTGGGATGGAAGGAGGCCTGTGACTGATGGTGATGAGACAGAACAATCTGCCATGGAATGAAGGCAGGGGAGTGGACCTACAAGGAAACCAGGATATTTGGAAGAGGTATGAAGAAAAGGGCAGAGCTGCCTGACCCGTGGTGGCGCAGTGGGTAAAGTGTCGACCTGGAATGCTGAGATCACCGGTTCAAAACCCTGGGCTTGCCTCATCAAGGCACATATGGGAGTTGATGCTTCCTGCTCCTTCCCTGCCCTTCTCTCTTTCTCTCTCTCTCTCTCTCTCTCCTCTCTCCTCTCTAAAATGAATAAATAATTTTAAAAAAAAAAAGGAAAAGGGCAAAGCTGAAGCAAAGGCTTGTGATAAAGTAAGTCAAGCCACAGGAAAAGATCAGTGATCAGTATGCTCACTGATGTCTCCAAGAGCTATTCCATCCCTCCTCCTTCTCCCTTACCTTCTTCACCCCAAGAAAAGTATGCCAGGCTGTTCCTTGCACAGGGATTTCATGCTCAGGACCCTAACTGCACAAGGGAGGTGGATGGGACCCAAGGACAGCCAACCCACAGACTGGCCACGCATCTCTAATTGGACCTGGCTGGGAAAGCCCCACCCAAATAGAGACTGCAGTAATCAGGACAATCAGACGCTCTCGAATTTAACCACAGTCAACAAGTTAGCGTCAGAGCAGTCAGTCCTGGAAAGATTTTAAATAGATAATTCTATCAGAATATATCTACAATATGTACAAAAACATCTCTACCAAAAAATGCAATGCCTACTAGAACTTTGCCTAAGATTTTTTATGATTCCTCTGACCTTTAAGAGTTGCTTTTGGGTTGCTCTACCATTTAGAGAAAATACCTCAGGGTCCACACTACAGAGTCTGAATGCTGTCCTGCTCTTTTGTGCAGCTACTTAACAGCGAAATGCAGTTTGTTCCACAGGGCCTCTTAATGGCATTCCTACAGCAAGAGATAGCGTTCCCTACAAACACGTCAGGCAGCGATGCTTTCCACTCTCCTCGCAGTCTGCTTCCTTTCTTTCTTTTAATTGAATTTATTAGGGTGATACTAGTTAACATAATTACACAGGTTTCAGGTGCCCAATCCTACAACACAGCTCTGTGCTCCGTACTGTGTGCTCACCTTCCGGGTCGAGTTTCTGCCCATCCCCATTTATGCCCTGTACCCTCCCCACCTTTCCTCCCGGCCATCACCACACTTGTCTGTGTCCATGAGTTTGGCTTTTGGGGGGTTTTCTGGCCTTTTTGGCTCAATCCCTCCACCACCCTCACCCCAGCCTCCCTGCCCACTGCCCCCCTTTTCCCAGCCACACCGCAGTCTACTTACTTTAAAACATTATTTTCCTTAGCCAGTTTTCTCTTCTTGGAAGCAACCAAGCAGAAGATCCACATTTTATTAAGAAAACAACCTTCTTTGGCCAGGTTTTCAACCTCCACTCAGGTCCCTGACCAGACCTCCTTCTGGGATTCTTCCGGGTCGATGCAGCCAGTGCTTGGCTATCTGAGACAGACACGGTGCCGTATGCTGCCCTCCACAGTGGGGCTATGGCCCCCGGGCCCCACCAGCCATTTTTTTGCCCCCAATTTCTCAAACCATGGCTGCCAGTGCTCAGACGCCCCCTCCAGAAAAGCCTGATGGATGGATACTCCACCATAAACAAGCCCAGCTAGCAGAGGATGAAGCATTTGATGGGCCTCAGGCTAGAGTAGGGTCAGGAGGGAGCTGGGCGGAGCCCAGTCCTCTTTAAGGTGTGATTATGTCACAGTCCCATCAGTGAAGGGATGATACAAGCCCTCTGTGGTCCAGGAGCCATGGCCTGCCTTTTGACTGAGTAGCTTGAAGGAAAAATGAGTTCCCTTGAATGAAGTACTGACTCAAGTACAACCCCCAAGAGTCATGAGGCCCAGCTGCTTGGCCCTCCCTGGGTTTCCTCCAAGATCTAGTTTATCCAGTCCTGAGTAAACCCAAAAAGAACCCATGTATCTGTTCTAGCAACTCAAAATTGACCAACACTACAGGGATGGGCTGGGCCTTGGCAACAGGCCACCCAGTCAGTCACAAGGGCCCCTCACTGCATTCACCTAGACAGGACCTCCTACAGTGGAAGTCGTATCAGGTTATCTGTACCAAACTCGACTATCCATTGCACATCCATCAACTGTTTGACAGATCTTCTAATGATAATTTAGGTTCTGAGTGAGACTGAAGGTTTTCATTTCAACAACATGGGAGTTTTTGTTGAAATGAGGCAGCAAGTTACCTTTTTATCTGTATTCATTCAATCAGTCATGCACTATTGAATACATCGTTTTCTACATCCCTCACAGAGGACCACACAGAATGCTGGCAGGCCCTGCACATGCTAGCTAATTCAAAATAAATCTGTTTAAAATACTATAGCTGGAAAATTAAATTTAAAGTTTACATTTTGTTCTATTTGGCCTTATTTAAAAATACACTCTCCCATGTAGCTCAATATCCTAGTTAAGCCATGTCTCTAGAATAAGTTTCTCACTTATTTTTTTTTATTTTTTTATTTTTTTCTGAAGCTGGAAATGGGGAGAGACAGTCAGACAGACTCCTGCATGCACCCGACCGGGATCCACCCGGCACGCCCACCAGGGGCGATGCTCTGCCCACCAGGGGGCGATGCTCTGCCCCTCCGGGGCGTCGCTCTGTCTCTACCAGAGCCACTCTAGCGCCTGGGGCAGAGGCCAAGGAGCCATCCCCAGCGCCCAGGCCATCTTTGCTCCAATGGAGCCTTGGCTGCAGGAGGGGAAGAGACAGAGAGGAAGGAGGGGGTGGGGGGTGGAGAAGCAAATGGGCGCTTCTCCTATGTGCCCTGGCCGGGAATCAAACCCGGGTCCCCTGCACGCCAGGCCGACGCTCTACCGCTGAGCCAACCGGCCAGGGCCTAAGTTTCTCACTTAAATAAGATACAAGCGCCTGACCTGTGGTGGTGCAGTGGATAAAAGCATTGACCTGGAATGCTGAGGTCACTGGTTTGAAACCCTGGGCTTGCCTGGTCAAGGCACATATGGGAGTTGATGCTTCCTGCTCCTCCCTCCCTCCCCCTTCTCTCTCTCTCTCTCTCTAAAAATTAATAAAATAAATTAAAAAAAAAAAAAAAGATACAAGCTGCTCCAGCCTGACCGGTGGTGGTACAGTGGATAGAGTGTTAACCTGGGATGCTGAGGGCCCAGGTTTGAAACCCCAAGGTCACTGGCTTGAGTGCAGGCTCACCAGCTTGAGCACGGGGTCACTGGCTTGAGTGTGGGATCATAGACATGATCCCATGGTTGCTGGCTTGAGCCCAAAGGCCACTGGCTTACAGCCCAAGGTCACTGGCTCAGCTTGAGCCTCTGTATCAAGGCATGTATGAAAAGCAATCAATGAACAACTAAAGTGATGCAACTACAAGTTGATGCTTCTCATCTCTCTCCCTTTTTCTCTCTCTCTCTCCCTCTCAAAAAAAATAATAATAACAACAATAATAAGATACAAGCTGCTCCATACCTCTGTGCCAGTTAGAAAAAGATCCCTAAGTCTGGGTGGGAGCTTGGCTCGGCAAGAGGACAGCGAATTGAAAATGGCACCCCCTCTGGGCTAATGAACTGGGACCAGGCCAGTGGTCAGCAAACCACAGCTCGCAAGCCACATGCGGCTCAATCAGATTGAGGACGTTTTTAGCAAAGGCCAGCTTAGGAGTACCCTAATTAAGTTAATAACAATGTTCCTACCTATATAGTTTAAATTTAAAAAATTTGGTCCTCAAAAGAAATTTCAGTTGTTGTACTGTTGATATTTGGCTCTGTTGACTAATGAGTTTGCCGACCACTGGACTAGGCAACCCTTCCTCCAGTGCCGGGGCATGTGCCTTTGCAAGCAGAGAATGCAGCTGGTTCTCAGCCTCCCTCGCCCTCTCAGCTAGACCCACTGTGCAGTGCACAACCTGCTAACTGTACAAAGTAGTCTTGGACAACAGAGATTTAGAACAGATGTCAGGAACTTTCTTTGTTCCTCTATGACAATAATAAAGTTTTTTTAACTTCATTTTTGTTTATATTGATCTGGTCTGAAACACAATGGCTGATTCCATAGGAAAGGAGGGAGCAAAGGAGGAAGAAAAGAAAAGAGGTCTCCTACAGAGCTCCATAGAGCTAGACACATAAGAGAGGCTCCACAAACTACTGGCCCTGCTGGGACACCCCAGGTTTCCCGCCACTCTGAAATTGGTCATTCTTCATTGAGCACCACACTGGTAACATCCTCATCACCACCTCTACCACCATCACAGTTTTGGGGACCATGAAAAAAGCCATGTGGATGTATTCAGCTATCATAAGTAGAGGTCTGTTTCCAAGTTTCGTCTATGAAACTATATTCTAAAAGAATATAAACCAATTTGCTGGCAAATTATCCTGGGCTCAATTTATTATCAGAGAAATTAAGGCACTAAAGGGCAATTGTATTACACCTGCAAACATCAGGGCTGTGTTACAGTTCAAACTCTGGGGCCCTCTAGTCAGCTGCCTGCCCCAGGACATTCACTTGGGCAATTTGCCTGGGCTGCTTAAACACCTGCACTTTAAACAGAACATCAAAGCAGACTTGATTTGTTATATACAGTCTTTCCTAAAACTACTATCCTAAAACACTCCTGCCTGAGGATATTTACCATGCACTCTCTCTAAATGATATAAAGGATAATAAAGATTATCGGAATCCAAAGAGCTGTCCCACACCTGGCTTCACAGAAAGAAATCAAACTGTCACCCATCTAGCAGCAGGTGTCACAGGAGAAAGAATAACAGCCTAAGGCTAAAGTTCCAAGACCACCAACAAGCTAGGTTGCAACAGGTAAGTCACAACTTCTCTAGGGGTCAAATTCCTCACCCATAAAACAAAAGAAGTGCACACATAGATGGTTTAATGCTTCCTTCTATCTAAAATTGTGAATTTCAGCCCTGGCCGGTTGGCTCAGTGGTAGAGCATCGGCCTGGCGTGCAGAAGTCCCGGGTTCGATTCCCAGCCAGGGCACACAGGAGAAGCGCCCATCTGCTTCTCCACCCCTCCCCCTCTCCTTCCTCTCTGTCTCTCTCTTCCCCTCCCGCAGCCGAGGCTCCATTGGAGCAAAGATGGCCCGGGTGCTGAGGATGGCTCCTTGGCCTCTGCCCCAGGCGCTAGAGTGGCTCTGGTCGTGGCAGAGCGAAGCCCTGGAAGGGGCAGAGCATCGCCCCCTGGTGGGCAGAGCATCGCCCCCTGGTGGGCGGGCCGGGTGGATCCTGGTTGGGCTCATGCGGGAGTCTGTCTGACTGTCTCTCCCCATTTCTAGCTTCAGAAAAATACAAAATAAATAAATAAATAAAATTGTGAATTTCAAGATATTTTGAGTCATCTTGAACCTCCATTACTGACTTATACCATGTTCTCACCTTGCTATGTCCAAGTTACATATCTCCCACACACATCCATATGTTGAAGGCCTAACCTCCAATGTGATATTTGGAGATGGGGGCCTTTGGGAGGTAATTAGGGTTGGATGAAGTCAGGAGATGGGGCCCTTTAGAACAGGAAGTGAGAGCCCTCTCCCTCTCTCTCCATGCATGCACAAAGAAGAGATCATGTGAGCACATGGCAACATAGCAGTCACTGAAAGACAAGAGAAGAGACCTCAGAATGAAACCTACCCTGCAGGCACCTGGATCTTGGACCAGCCTCTAGAAGTGTGAGAAATAAATTTCTGTTGTTTAAACCACCCAACCTATGGTATTATTTTATGACAGACACACCTTCAACATGAATTACTTGTTCTTCTTTTCTTCCTGGACATGGAACTTGTTTCAAATGCACTGATAGATGAAATTACATTTGGCTGAGTTGGAAAGTGATTACCAAGCAGACAATTACTAACACTCAACAGGAGAAAACTGGGTCTCAGACTTGTAGGTGTTTATAAACTTATTAAAACAGACCATAAGGCCTGACCAGGTGGTGGCGCAGTGGATAGAGCGTCAGACTGGGATGCGGAAGGACCCAGGTTCGAGACCCCGAGGTCGCCAGCTTGAGCGCGGGCTCATCTGGCTTGAGCAAAGAGCTCACCAGCTTGGACCCAAGGTCGCTGGCTCCAGCAGGGGGTTACTCGGTCTGCTGAAGGCCCACGGTCAAGGCACATGTGAGAAAGCAATCAATGAACAACTAAGAAGTCGCAACGCGCACAACGAGAAACTGATGATTGATGCTTCTCATCTCTCTCCGTTCCTGTCTGTCTGTCCCTGTCTATTTCTGCCTCTGTAAAAAAAATAAATAAATAAATAAATAAATAAAAAAACAAAAAAAAAAACAGACCATAAGTATATCCAAATCTGTTCAGAAAGCCAGAAAGTCCCGAGAGTGAGGGACACATGTACTGAAAAGTAGTCTATCATGAAGCTAAAGTGACTTTGCAGGACAAAGAACATCAATCTGAGCAACAACAAAAACACGAGGATGGGCATGGCAGGGCCAGTAGGAAGAGAGTAGGAAAATGGAATATGTAGGCCCTCTCCCCCTGGCCCACTCACTCCTGGGGTATCTTCCTCGCCGGGGAAAGGGCTTTGCAGCGGCCACATGTCCCTGTGGGGAACAAGGAGTTTCCAGCCAAGTTGAGGCAGAAGTTTTATGGGGAGAGAACGTGAATGGGAAAGTGACTGACCCAGACAGAACCTGGCCAGAAGAGGTGGGTTCTGTCAGCACTGAGGAGAACAGCTGGTACCCACCAAGCGTTTCTCTCAGCCATGCCAGGCACTTTCCATTCAACTTCACCCCAACTCTGCGGCAGCAGGAAATCCTCTTACCTGTACTCTTTGCCACTCTGGCCCGACCCAGGCTGCTAAAGGGCATGTCCTAAATGTAGATGATCAAGATCTGTTTTAGTGAGAAACAGTGACCAGGGAAAACAAAAGGAAATCTAGAGTGGGGTACAGGAGGCCACAAAGGATGCTCCTCTAGGAATCCAATAGGCCAGGGGTCACCCATCTAGTTGGAGGAGCAAACAGAGAAAGGGACAAATGAAACTGGGAAGTTCTAACATGCATGGCTTGGACATTCTCTATAAATTCCCCACCACAAGATAAATTGTGAGCCTGACCAGGCAGTGGCACAGTGGATAGAGTGTCGGACTGGGATGCCGAGGACCCAGGTTCAAGAACCCGAGGTTGCCAGCTTGAGCGCAGGCTCATCTGGTTTGAGAAAAGCTCACCAGCTTGGACCCAAGGTCGCTGGCTCGAGCAAGGGATCACTCGTTCTGCTGTAGCCCCCCCAGTCAAGGCACATATGAGAAGGCAACCAATGAACAACTAAGGTGTCTCAATAAAAAACTGATGATTGATGCTTCTCAACTCTCTCTGTTCCTGTCTATCTGTCCCTATCTATCCCTCTCTCTGACTCTCTCTCTGTCCCTGTGGAAAAAAAAAAAAAGATAAATTGTGAAAGATTTGGAAGTGAACCAAAAAGATTACTGAGCATCTCCAATGGAAAAATAGGCCTCGTTTGAACATAACTTTCCAAGTTATCTGATGCTATGGGATTAGTGTTGTTCTTTGTCTTTGAGTCATTTTGAAACTGTCAAGTTGTAAACAACTGATAGAAAATACAAGTAATTCCTGTTTGCACACAGGCAAGTGAATTGTATGCTGGCAAGAAAACTGACCCCCTCAAAGCCAGAGTTGCATCTATTTCAAATTCATTTCATGGGGCCTGACCTATGGTGGCACAGTAGATAAAGTGTCCACCTGCAACGCTGAGGTTGTCAGTTTGAAACCCTGGGCTTGCCTGGTCAAGATACTATAGGAGCTAATGCTTCCTGCTCCTCCCTCTTCTTTCTCTTTTTCTCTGGTCCTCTCTCTCCTCTCTAAAATGAATAAATAAAGTATTAAGAAAAAACAAAGTTATTTCATGGGTATGTGTGTGTGTGTGTGTGTGCACACGCATATGTGCACGCATGCTCTCTTTGAATTTCCCTTTGAACAAGCTATAACATCTTACTGGTTCATTCATTAATTAACAAAATCTTTACTTCGTATGAGAGTCATTTTATCTTTTAAAAAGTATCCTTTAATACCCACAAGCAAGTCAAAAAGGGTGCCAATATTCTGTATTAGCTGCTCTGAGAAGAAAGTTTTCAGAGGGCAATAATTCTTCCAACCACAAACACTTTGAAGTCTACAGGCTCGAGCACTCAGGAGGATAATCAAGTCTCAATTTTTATGTCTCTGCTCCTCTTCCAGCAGCAAACGTCTCCAACTTCCGCATGACTTTCCTTGGCTCTGATCTCAGCAATTCTTAAATTTCACTGATAATCCAAAGAGCTAGAAGGGAAGGGCTGAGGGGCCTTCCTTCATAATAAAACCATCACCTCTCCCCTAATTCTAACAGGTGTGACCCATGTATTGTGCAAGAAATGGGACACAGGAGAGCTGTCAGGCTGGCAGACCCACCAGGAGTGGGGCCAGCAGAAGAAAAGAAATAGAAATGGGCTAGGTCCCCGTAGAATAGAGAGACAAGTGATGCACGCCCTGGCCAGATGACTCAGTTGGTTAGAGCATCATCCCAAAGCACAGAAGTTGCTGGTTAGATCCTTAGTCAGGGCACATCCAGGAACAGGTCTGTGTTCCTGTCTCTCCCCCCCCACACACTCCTCTCTCACTAAAATCAATAAATAAAATTTTAAAAAAGAAAAGGAGATTGCCTGACCAGGTGGTGGCGCAGTGGATAGAGCATCATACTGGGATGCGGAAGGACCCAGGTTTGAGACCCCGAGGTCGCCAGCTTGAGCAAGGGCTCATCTGGCTTGAGCAAAGCTCACCAGTTTGGACCCAAGGTCGCTGGCTCCAGCAAGGGGTTACTCGGTCTGCTGAAGGCCCGCGGTCAAGGCACATTTGAGAAAGCAATCAATGAACAACTAAGAAGTCGCAACATGCAATGAAAAACTAATGATTGATGCTTCTCATCTCTCTCCGTTCCTATCTGTTTGTCCCTGTCTATCTCTGCCTCTGTAAAAAAAAAAAAAAAAGAGGCTGGCTCAGTGGTAGAGCATCGGCCTGGTGTGTGGAAGTCCCGGGTTCGATTTTCGGCCAGGGCACACAGGAGAAGCGCCCATCTGCTTCTCCACACCCCCTCCTTCCTCTCTGTCTCTCTCTTCCCCTCCCGCAGCCAAGGCTCCATTGGAGCAAAGATGGCCTGGGCACTGGAGATGGCTCCATGGCCTCTGCCTCAGGCGCTAGGATGGCTCTGGTCACAACAGAGCGACGCCCCGGATGGGCAGAGCATCGCCCCCTGGTGGGCGTGCCAGGTGGGTCCCGGTAGGGCACATGCGGGAGTCTGTCTGACTGCCTCCCCGTTTCCAGCTTCAGAAAAATACAAAAAAAAAAAAAAGAAAGAAAGAAAGAAAGGAAAAAAAGAAGAGATTCAAGTGATGCTGACAGTGTTCATAACCTGACACACAGGGGTTCCAAGTGTGATCTCTGAAGGTAGGCTGCCTTGCCTTGCCCACTTGGTAGCTGTGGGAACCTTGAGCAAGTTACTATCTCAATAAAGCCTTGGTTTCCTCATCTGAAGAGTATCTGTCTCATAGGACTAACGTGACCATCAAATGAGATAACACCAGTAAAACATTTACCAAACTTAACAAACAGTAAATGCTCAATAAGTATTAACTTCGATTTTTTTGTGTGTGTAACAGAGTCAGAGAGAAACAGAGAGAGAGACAGGAACAGACCAGAAGGGAGAGAGATGAGAAGCATCAATTCTTTGTTGCGTCACCTTAGTTGTTCATCGATTGCTTTCTCATATGTGCCTTGACCGTGGGGCTACAGCAGACAGAGTGACCCCTTGCTCAAGCCAGCGACCTTGGGCTCAAGCTGGTGAGCTTTGCTCAAACCAGATGAGCCTGCGCTCAAGCTGGAGACTTCGGAGTTTTGAACCTGGGTTCTCCGCGTCCCAGTCCAACACTGCACCACTGCCTGGTCAGGCTAGCTTCAATATTTTTGATTGAGAAATAAATTTAGTGTAATGTAAAATAAAAACCAGGAATATAAAAAAACCTGATTGCTACCTCTTACCTCCTATTTGTTGTGGTCTTTCCACCCTCATTGCCAAAAGGCCAGCTGACCTTTGTTCCTCACCTGAATTACTAAGTCTCTTACGAGGCCTTGCTATCATCCCAGGCTTCTCAAAGCTATTCCTCACACCCTCTACCTTGGCAATATCCAATAGAAACAAATCAGGCACCTATATAATTTTAAATTACTAAATTTAATATTTTACTTTTCTAATAGCCATTTTTTTAAGTAAAAAACAAGTAGAATTATTTAACAGTATATTTTATTTATCCCAATATAGTCAAAATATCATCACTTCAACATGTAACCAATATAAAGAATGAAGTTATTTCACATCTCCTTCCTATGACATCTTCACACGCCAGTGTATCCTATAGACTTACATAAGCACAGTGCACATACTTATGCACATGCCAGTTCACCCAGCCACATTTCAAGTGCTCTGCAGCCAACAGCTCTAACCACTTCCCATTTCTTCCACAAAATCCAAATTGATTAGACTAACAAATCAGGCCCTTTCCAACCTGGGGCCCCCCCACCCCTCCCTAGACCCTCCCCTTCCATTCCTCTGCCTGGTGAACCATACCTGGTTCCCCTCCTTACCACCACTTTCTGAACCTGATACATTCCTTCTCCACAGGCCACACCAAACCTTATGCCAGGCACTGCCATCAACACTCAACATGTGGGCCCTGGCCAGTTGGCTCAGTGGTAGAGCGTCGGCCTGGCATGCAGAAGTCCTGGGTTCGATTCCCAGCCAGGGCACACAGGAGAAGTGCCCATCTGCTTCTCCACCCCTCCTCCTCTCCTTCCTCTCTGTCTCTCTCTTCCCCTCCCGCAGCGAGGCTCCATTGGAGCAAAGATGGCCCGGGCGCTGGGGATGGCCCCTTGGCCTCTGCCCCAGGCGCTAGAGTGGCTCTGGTCGTGGCAGAGTGATGCCCCGGAGGGGCAGAGCATCGCCCCCTGGTGGGCAGAGCGTCGCCCCCTGGTGGGCGTGCCGGGTGGATCCCGGTTGGGAGCATGCGGGAGTCTGTCTGACTGTCTCTCCCCGTTTCCAGCTTCAGAAAATTACAAAAAAAAACACACACAAAAAAAAATCACTCAACATGTGAATATGCCCATTTCCCAGAAGCCCACAGGGCTTCCTTGCCACACCCACTGTCTATGTCCTCTATTGGAGCAACTGGCTCCCAGTGAGTGGGACAGTTTGTGTACCTTCTTTGCCCCATACCAAACCCTCACCCCCAAGTAGACTAGGAGCCCCTTGGAGGCAGGATTTTTGTCTTAATATATGTGTCTACCATAGCTGCCCCCACCTAAGCATTCAAACACATATAAAGTATTGATTTTTTTTTTTTTTTTTTTTTTTTTTTTTACAGAGACAGAGGGTGAGTCAGAGAGAGGGATAGACAGGGACAGACAGGAACGGAGAGAGATGAGAAGCATCAATTATTAGTTTTTCATTGCTCGTTGCAACACCTTAGTTGTTCATTGATTGCTTTCTCATATGTGCCTTGACCGCGGGCCTTCAGCGGACTGAGCGACCTCAAGCTGGTGGGATTTTTGCTCAAACCAGATGAGCCCGCGCTCAAGCTGGTGACCTTGGGGTCTCGAACCTGGGTCCTCTGCATCCCAGTCCGACGCTCTATCCACTGCGCCACCGCCTGGTCAGGCAGTATTGATATTTTTAAAGGAGGAATATGTTAGAATTTTTACATCTAGCTACTGCTCTTGATCTCTAACTCTAGTTATTGAGCCAGCTATCAATCTTAAATTATACACACGTATAAGGTTTGGACCAAAGACAGCTGAAAGTAGACAAATTAAAGAAGCAACTACCACTGGAAGAGCCATTGTTCCTGAGGTTTGTTGTGGGTTCTTTTTCTTTCTTTTTTTCCATTGGCAAAAAAAAAAAAATCTTTTAGCCTTAAACTGTTTTTCATAGCTGTGCTGGAATAAACGAGAAACCACAAAAATGAAGGCTTCCACTACATCAGTCATCAAATCGCAGTGGCAAGAAAAAACCATCCAACACTATCTATATTGATTAAACTCGGATTATTTTAAGTGTTTATTAAAACTCATTTAATTTCCAAACTTAACCAATCATTTGAAATGTTCAGAGGTAAAATTCGGGATCGCAGTACTCCCTGCTGTCCTCTCAGCCTCCAGAACATAGAGCCTCACTTCTCAGGCCCCATCAACTGCTGCTGTTGCATTTTAATCCGAGACCTTTATAAAAACAACCACGAGCACCATCCACCTCAACCCCAGTGGCAACTCTTTCTTCATACAAGTTAAGTGTCTGCTCAAAGGGCTCTCAAAAAGTTAGCTTGGCAGATACCAAGCGACCCTAACTCCCAACAGGTTAAGCAGAAAGCAGACAACTTCATAACAATTACAGACTCCCTGGTTTTCATTTTACCCTTCCCTAAGCAAAAGGCTTGGCAAAGCCTCTATGGTTCCCCCCTTTTACAAAAATCTGTCTCCTAAGCAAAAGCTTCTGTTTCCTAGTAGCAGTGAATACACTTTTAAAACTTCCAGTTTAAAAAAGGAACAATAATTACAATGGCATTTTGTTTCCATACTTCCTCTCCAACATTTTCCACTTAGAACAGAGTTCCAAAGTTTATTTATTCATCAATAGATGTTAGTTTTCCCTTACAGATCTCATGTTCTCAAAAAACTTGACCTTACAAACTACATTAATAACCCATTTTTCTTTCTTTTATTAAAAAGAAATGTCTCGGCTGACCTGTGGTGGCGTGGTGGATAATGCGTTGACCTGGAATGCTGAGGTCACTGGTTCAAATCCCCAGACTTGCCCAATCAAGGCACAAGAAGCAACTACGAGTTGATGCCTCCCACTCCTCATCCCCCTCTGCCTTTCTCTTTCTCTCTCTTTCTCTCTCTCTCTCTTCTCTAAAAATCAATCAATAAATTTTTTTTAAAAAAAAGGATACATCTATTCATCCATTCAACTGTTTATTCATGCCTTCATGTGTGCCAGGCACTGTTTTAGACACTGGATAAAGCAGGGAACTTAAAGCACAAGGCTGCCTCTACTCTCGTGTAGTTGATCTAGTCAGGTGGTAAATAAAGCAGGGGGAGGGAAACAGGGTGGGGACAGGACAGTGTCCTACTTTAGATAAGGTGGTTGGAGGACGTCTCTTTTGAATAGAAGAACAGCAGTTATGGAGAAGACAGCCAACCGGGCACTTTTGGGAAAAGGTTGGGAGGCAGGGGATGAAAGAATAATCCCCAAATGCAAAGACTCTGAGGCAGGAGTAGGTTAATCAAAAGGTTAAAGTTTCCTGGCCCTGGCTGGTTGGCCCAGTGGTAGAGCGTCGGCCTGGCGTGCGGGGGGACCCGGGTTCGATTCCCGGCCAGGGCACATAGGAGAAGCACCCATTTGCTTCTCCACCCCCCCCCCTCCTTCCTCTCTGTCTCTCTCTTCCCCTCCCGCAGCCAAGGCTCCATTGGAGCAAAGATGGCCCGGGCGCTGGGGATGGCTCCTTGGCCTCTGCCCCAGGTGCTAGAGTGGCTCTGGTCTCGGCAGAGCGACGACCCGGAGGGGCAGAGCATCGCCCCCTGGTGGGCAGAGCTCGCCCCTGGTGGGCGTGCCGCGTGGATCCCGGTCGGGCGCATGCGGGAGTCTGTCTGACTGTCTCTCCCCGTTTCCAGCTTCAGAAAAATACAAAAAAAAAAAAAAAAGGTTAGTTTCCTATCAACGTGAAATAATCAGTACCATAAAACTCCAGTCCCCCCCCAAAAAAATTGGCCTTATTCTGTCTAATGCAGTTTATATTAGGCTTTTTGATGTATAATTAATACCCAGCCCCTTAGTCTGACTCTCAGTCCTCCATTTCTATAGTAATAAACTCTGGGGCTCCCTGGTAACACCCCTCTGAAAACCAGTGACAAACTCCACTGTTTTACGCAAGGAGACAAGGCCACCACACATGGGGCACTGAGATGAGGGCTGGACCCCCCTTTAAGTGAGAATTTTTCACACAAAAATCCTCCCCATTAAAAGTTCAACTGCTTAAAAATAAGACAGTTTCCAAATACTTAAAAAGCGAGATCTTGTCCCGAAGGAGGTGTCACTTTCTGAATTCTGTAGCCTTCCTCTCATCCATCCCCTCTTCAGCCAGCTGCAGGCCAGCTCCCAGCCCTGGACCACTTTGAATTGAGCCATTGAAAGCTTCAATTGGCTCTTTGCCACCACACGAGATGCTGAGGCCATCCCCTTGGCCAGGGTACCTTGCTCTCATACTCCTACCTCTCTCAGTCTACCCTTCCTCCTCTGGGTCCTCTGAGTCCCAACTTGCTAAAGAATCCAAGCCCAGCCCATGTCATCCTGCCTTTCATTTCTCCTTCATACACAGCCTGTCCCTCAGGAATAATCTTATTTTCCAAACAAAATTCTCAGGACATACTGCCAAGTATATGGATTCTTGTTATACAAATTCCTCTAATTTCAGTGCTTGGAATATTTCATAATTTTAAGCAAGTCATTTCTCAAATTTTAGGATGTACTTATATGTGGTCTAATGAGACAGCACAGGAAACTGGGACTTTCTGGGAAAATTCAGACTCTGTGATCACAGTCACAGCCTTTGACTACTGCTCTCTTCTCTAACAAACAACTTTATTTTCCAAAGAAATCTGACCTTATCCTACAAAGGATTTGGAGCTACTTCTAGGAATAAGAAGAAAGAGGCAGTGACAAGTGACTGGAGTTGCAGGCCAGAAAACTGGCATTTCCAGGTTATGTCAACAGCTTAGGAAGCTAACAGGACCATCCTGGAAAATAACCAGCGTCGGCTGCCACACAGACCCAGGCCCTTAATGGGGTGGATCAGATATGTGCTATAGCCCAGGTAAACCCAGAGCTACCTCTCAGCTGCAAACATGCCTTTCTCCAGCATTCATTCCACCGGAGAAAGTATCTTGGATTCTGCAGGGCACCTACCCTCCTGCCCTTGCCTCCTCCTCTTCTCCCTTTTTTTTTTTTTTTTTTTTACAGAGACACAGAGAGAGAGTCAGACAGGAACAGAGAGAGATGAGAAGCATCAATCATCAGTTTTTCGTTGCAACACCTTAGTAGTTCATTGATTGCTTTCTCTTATATGCTTGACCGTGGGCCTTCAGCAGACCGAGTAACCCCTTGCTCGAGCCAGCGACCTTGGGTCCAAGCTGGTGAGCTTTGCTCAAACCAGATGAGCCCACGTTCAAGCTGGTGACCTCGGGGTCTCGAACCTGGGTCCTCCGCATCCCAGTCCAACGCCCTATCCACTGCGCTACCGCCTAGTCAGGCTCCTCCTCTTCTAAGCATCCTCTCAAGCGCCAGGACCAGGGAAAAATTTCTTATCACTTTCTAATCAAAAACAATGGTCCTCCAGGGCTGCCAACAGAGAACTAATTTGGCCCTCTGACCGAGAAGGAGCCAGCAGGTTTCCCACTGATAATTACTTGTGGGTAAGCAAGACCTCCAAGTATATAACAGAACAATGCTGACCAGGCCCACAATTGTTTAAATGCTTAGAAATGTAATGATATTGCCCTTTGACCTATTAAAAGCACTTTTTAAAATGTAACAAAAAATAGTAACAATTCAAAAGAAGAAAGTAGCCCATTTAATGAAGCATTCTTCCTAACAGCAAAAAAATGGAAAACCGTCATCAAGGAATCTTACCCAGCCTTTGAAAGAAAAATTCCAAAGTTCTTTCCATTTGGGTCTGTCATACTAAAATGTTATTTCCTAAGGACCTTCGATGTTCCAATGTTGCTTGGTTTTGGGGGGTTTTTTAGTGTGCCTTTATTTTTTTTATTTATTTATTTACAGAGTCAGAGAGTCAGAGAGAGGGATAGATAGGGACAGACAGACAGGAATGGAGAGAGATGAAGCATCAATCATCAGTTTTTCGTTGTGACACCTTAGTTATTCATTGACAGCTTTCTCATATGTGCCTTGACCATGGGCTTTCAGCAAACCAAGTAACCCTTGCTCGAGCCAGCAACCTTGGGTCCAAACTGGTGAGCTTTTGCTCAAACCAGATGAGCCCACACTCAAGCTGGCAACCTCGGGGTCTCGAACCTGGGTCCTCCGCGTCCCAGTCTGACGCTCTATCCACTGCGCCACCACCTGGTCAGGCTCCAATGTTTTTTTAATTGAGATATAATTCACATGTAACATTAGTATTCAATATTAGTATATATTGTGAAATGATCATAACAATAAATCTAGCTAACATACATCACCATATACAGGGGGTCCTTGGGTCATGACAGTCTCTACATATGTTTCAGGTTTACGACGCTCGCTAACATAAAAACTTAAAAATTGGAATGTTTCAGCTTACGCCTTTAGTTTGGTTGCACACAGCGGAAGAATACACAGTATTTTTTTCTGTGGCTTAGTTGTGTTTTTATGTTCTAGATTATGATTTTACAACTGTGTTAGGATAGGTAAGTGACTTAGGCTAAGGCAGGGGTCTCAAACTTGCGGCCCGCCAAACAATTTTGTACTGATTTTTGTTTTCAACTGCAGTGAGAAAAGTGTTGCGTAACAGTTGCCTTTTGTAGACCTAGTGCGGCCCGCTGAACTAACTAACGGCTGTGATCTTGCTCTGCGGCCCACATGCTGAGTTGAGTTTGAGACCCCTGGGCTAAGGTGTGTTTTGACTTACAGCAAAATTTGGGTTACGTCACTGTCATAGGAACGAAACTGTGTCGTAACCCAAGGACCCCCTGTAGTTATAAAATTTTTTTCTCGTAATGAGAACTTTTAAGATCTATTCTCTTAGCCAACTCTTAAATATGCAATACAGTATGATTAACTATAGTTGCCATGCTATATAGGACATTATTACATCCCCATACAATGTTTTAACTAATAAGTGAGGGTAAAATCCTTTCAAATATAAGAAATTTTGCCATTAGCTACAACAAATATATTAAGCACTCCTAGTGTACAGAATGCTTCCTTTTTTTTTAAGACTTTATTTATTGCCTGACCAGGTGGTGGCACAGTGGATGGAGTGTCGGAATGGGACCAGGAGGACTCAGGTTCGAGGCCCCAAGGTCGCTGGCTTGAGTTCAGGCTCATTTGGCTTGAGTGTGGGGTTGCTGGCTTGGCGTGGGATCATAGACATAAGCCCACGGTCTCTGCCTTGAGCCCAAGGTCGCTGGCTTGAAGCCCAAGGTCACTGGCTTGAGCAAGGGGTCACTTGGTCTGCTGTGACCCCCCCCCCCAGTCAAGGCACATATGAGAAAGCAATCAGTGAACAACTAAAGAGCCACAATGAAGAATTGATGCTTCTCATCTCTCTCCCTTCCTGTCTGTCCCTATCTGTCCCTCTCTCTGTCTCTGTCACACACACACACATATACACACAAAAAAGGACTTTATTTATTGATTTTACAAGGAGAAAAGAAAAAGGGAGGGATGGGGAGTGAGAAGTTTCAACTCATAGTTGCTTCACCTTAGTTGCTCATTGCTTGTCGTATGTGCCTTGACTGGGCAAGCCCACGGTTTCAAACCGGCAACCTCAGCATTCCAGGCCAACACTTTATCCACTGTACCATCACAGGCGTGGCTTGCTTGCCTTTTTTTTTTTAAATAGAAAAATATATTGAAAATATTTAAGCTTCAAGTTCCAATCCTCAGGGCCTCCAAATTATAAAGTAAGGACAATAATAAATGGTTAATTAAAGATTATGGTCAAGGCCCTGGCTGGTTGGCTCAGTGGTAGAGTGTCAGCCAGCATGTGGATGTCCTGGGTTCAATTCCTAGTCAGGACACACAGGACAGGTGACCATCTGCTTCTCCACCCCTCCCCCTCCCCCTTTTGTCTGTCTCTCTCTCTCTCTCTCTCTCTCTCTCTCTTCTCCTCCTGCAGCCATGGCCGGAGAGATCCATTGGAGTACATTGGCCCCAGGCACCGAGGATGGCTCCAGTAAAACCTTTGCCTCAGGTGCTAAAAGTAGCTCAGTTGTGAGCAGCCCCAGATGGGCAGAGCATTGGCTCCAGATGGGGATTGCTGGGTGGATTCCGGTTCGGGCGCATGCGAGAGTCTATCTCTCTATTTCCCTTCCTCTAACTTGGAAAAGAAGAAAAAAAAGATTATGGTCAATATATTCACTTTAAGGCTATTCTAAACTAAGGTAGATCTAATAACAGCTGACATTTTAGTAATTTTTGAATAGAAGATATTTGCCTATGATATACAATTCAAAATGTATGAAAAGTCACACAGTGAAAAATATATATCCCTTCTACCCTGGCCCTCAGGCACCCAGTTTCTCAATTTGTATCATCCCAGGGATATTCGATAATGCCCATAGGTTTGGATGACTTGGTATGTGAGAAACACTGTGCCAAGGATCATGAATAGAAGGCTCATCAATGCAGATAGTACTAACATCAGCCCCAATTTTCAACTGAGGAGACCTGCTTGTGGCCTGAAGTGAACAAGTCACTGGCCAAAAGTCCCACGGTAATAAGAGACAAAGTCCATATATGTTCTGGAACCCGTCCCCTTCCCACCACCACCCCTAACACACGGATACACACAGAGCCCTTGAACAAAGGTGACTTCAGGGAATGTGGTTCCCTCTGCCCTGAACATTCTTCCACCAACCTTCACCTTTGCCTAGCTAATTTGACTTTCCATATACCTTTAACAATCAGTTTGTCTCTAAAAACATCTTGCTGGGATTGTGGGATTGTGTTAACCTACAGATCTATTTGTAGAGAACTGATGTTTTAACTATATTATCTTCCAATCCACGAACACAGTATAACTGTCCACTTATTTTAGATCATCTTTAATTTCTTTCTCAGTGTTTTGCAGTTTTCAGTGTGCAAATCCTATACATTTTGTTAGATAAATATGTAAGTATTTGTTCTTTTTAGAGCAACTGCAACTAATACGAGCTTTTGTGGGGGGTTTTCTTTAATTTCAGTTTCTAATAATTTGCTGTTAGGATATAGAAATACAATTGATTTTTGTGTGTTGAACTTGTATCCGGCACACTTGCTATTTATTAGTCCCAAGAGCTTTTTTACAGATTCCCATGGGGTTGTCTACATAGATAATCATGCCATCTGCAAATAGGGACAGTTGTTCTTTCTTTCCAGTCTGTATGCCTTCTATTTATTTTTCTTGCACTGGTTAACACTCTCTTGATGGTGAATATCAGTGGTGAGAGTAGACATCCTTGCCTTGTTCCCCTCTTTCAGCACTATATTAGCTACATCTATCTATGTATGTTAGCTGTTGATTTTTGGTAGATACCCCTTTTAAGGTTGAGAAAGTTCCCTTCTCTTGCTAGTTTCCTGGTAGCAGTTATCATGAATGAATGTTGAATTTTGTCAAATGTTTTTTCTGCATCCATTGACATAATCATGTGGTTTTTGTTAAGCTGTTCATATGGTGGAATACATCTATTGATTTTGGAAAAGTGGAACAGTTTTTTGTTTCTGAGATAAATCATAATTAGTTGTGGTGTGCTCTTCTTTTTACATAATGTTGCTGGATTTTATTTCCTAGTATTTTGTTAAGGATTTCTGTGTCTGTGTTCATGAGGTCAATTGGTCTGTAGTGTTCTTTTCTTGAACTTTGTCTGGTTTTATAAAACATGGGTACTATACACTTTTCTGAGGTCTCAGATGATAATTTTACTTTTTTAATCATCATGAAAGCTTAAGAGTAGTTTTATCTTTGCTTTTCTGCTAGACTTTGATTATAAGGCCTTGACCAGAAAGACATCTTCCAAAGATAACAACAATCTCCCTAAGGGAAAAGGAGACTGTTTTTCAAGGAGTCACTATAGATCTGAGGGAGCAATGCAGTGAAACCCACTACTTTACACCATCACCTGTGGCTCCTCCCCTGCCCCAGCACGTCCCCCCGATAGCAAAATCCATGAGGGACTGTACTGACTGGCTTTGGATGAAAAACAGACACAGTTTCCATCAAATAAAAGATATATTATTATCCCACTCTGAATGCAAATACATTTGTCTTTGAGTTACCTAAGAAAGCACCTATCACACATTAACCCCTTAACTCCTACCACTCCTAAAATGCTCAATCAGTCATTACCACCCACACTCTACTTACTGAAGAAACCAAGACACAACAGAGTTAAGAAACTTCAAGTTCACCAGAGCTAAAATTTGAATTTAAACATTTCCTATTACCCAACTTTGTTAGAAAAAGCCCTCCACGCCTGACCAGGCGGTGGCACAGTGGATAAAGCATCGGACTGGGATGCGGAGGACCCAGGTTCAAAACCCCAAGGTCGCCAGCTTAAGCACGGGCTCACCACCTTGAGCGCAGGGTCATTGGCTTGAGCGTGGAATCATAGACACAACCCCATGGTCGCTGGCTTGAGCCCAAGGTCGCTGGCTCGAGCAAAGGGTCACTTGATCTGCTGTAGCCCCCCAGTCAAGGCACATATGAGAAAGCAATCAATGAACAACTAAGAAGCCTAAGGAGTCACAACGAAGAATTGATGCTTCTCATCTCTCTCCCTTCTGGTCTGTCTGTCCCTATCTGTCCCTCTCTCTGTCTCTCTATCTCTGTCACAAAAAGAAAAAGAAAAAGCCCTTCACAAATGCAATGCAATGCAATGTCAGAAGGTCAATCAGGCATGGGAGGGGCTCAAGGAAGGGGACCTGAAGCAAGAGTCCCTAAGGGGTCTCTTCAGAGCTGAAAAGCTCTTGGCACTTTTGAGAAGGTCCATCCCTCATTACAGGAAGCCAGCAGGTCTGCTGGGTGAGGAACAGGACATTGCACAGAAGCTGCACACCTATGGACAGCACACCACCCACCAAGAAATCAAAATCCTTGTAAATAAATCTGTTGCTTAAGCATGTAAAAATCATTCAAAATGTCACCTGGCTGCCCAATGGCCACAGAAATGTCCTTAGGCTCATGGTCCCCAGGAAACAACTCAAAATGATGTGTTTGGGAGGCAGATAAGAACACACTCTGAAACCAGATTGCCTAACTTCAAATTTCAGCTCTACTGTGGCACATTAGCCCCATGACCTTGAATAATTCACAATCCTGTGCCTCGATTTCCTCATCCATAAAATGGGGATGGCAAGAGTATAGCATGCACTCACTAAGTGATGCCTGCGGTTATTATTTTTCAGAAAGTCTTGTCCAATCCAGGACTGCCCTCTTCTGGCAGTCATTACATCAGGGTATACGTGATAGTATGCCTTTTTCTCCAACCCAATCCCAAGAGCAAAACTCCAATTTCAACAAAGGTGATGGGGGAACAAAAAAGTAAGCAAAAGACCTACATTAACTATTTCATTAAATGATGTCTGGAAGCTAAAAACCAGGAAGCAGTCACAAAATCCACTAATAAGAAAAAATGTCACTTAAATCAATAGTTTAAACCAACTTTTTGTCCACAAAAAATAATTTTTAGTGTTTGATATAATAACCACAAGAGGCATTCTCCCCAACTAAGAGATAGGCATGAATTTAATTTTTAAAAGATACCTATGAAAATTCATGAAGTAATATTTCAGATTACTTTTACTTTCAAATAACATTTTATTTAAAATATCAACTTAACTTTTAAATCTCTAGGAAGTGGCCTATCTTTAATTCGAATATATAATTTGGGGTTGGTATTTTCACCAAGTTTCCTTAGAGACTGGAACTGTCAATTAGCAATAATGATAGTTAACGTTTCTTACACACTAAGCACCTAATGAGCTAGGTGCTAATTTCTACATTATTATTTCATTCTCTTAATCCTTTGAGGGAGGCATAGGCTCATTTCAAAGAAAAGCCTCAGTCCTGAGGTTGACTATTAATAGTTCTGATAGAGAACTGATTGCTAGCACCTGTGTGAGGTTTTAATACTAAAATGAGAAGACAAAACTTAAGCTTCAATGTGCATGTGAATCATCTGGGGAAATCTTGTGAAAATGCAGATTATGATTCAGAAATTCTAGGGACAGGCCTCTCTGATTCTGCATTTCTTTTTTTTTTTGTATTTTTCTGAAGCTGGAAACGGGGAGAGACAGTCAGACAGACTCCCGCATGCGCCCGACCGGGATCCACCTGGCACGCCCACCAGAGGGCGACGCTCTGCCCACCAGGGGGCGATGCTCTGCCCCTCCGGGGCATCGCTCTACTGAGACCAGAGCCACTCCAGCGCCTGGGGCAGAGGCCGAGGAGCCATCCCCAGCGCCGGGCCATCTTTGCTCCAATGGAGTCCTGCTGCGGGAGGGGAAGAGAGAGACAGAGAGGAAGGAGAGGGGGAAGGGTGGAGAAGCAGATGGGCGCCTCTCCTGTGTGCCCTGGCCAGGAATCGAACCCAGGACTTCTGCACGCCAGGCCAATGCTCTACCACTGAGCCAACCGGCCAGGGCCTCTGATTCTGCATTTCTAACAAGCTCTCAATTGCTAAAGATGTTGTTGACCACACTGAGAGCAGCAAGGATCGACAGATTGCAATAGGCCACAGACCACCAAAAAAGTCTATAAAAACTAAAAAAAAAAAAAAAAAAAAAAGGCAAACTTTCCTCAAAAACAAAATTAGAACTTATTCATTATTTCTTTTTTTTTTTAATTTTTTATTTTTTTTTTTATTTATTCATTTTTAGAGAGGAGAGAGAGAGGTAGAGAGAAGGGGGGAGGAGCTGGAAGCATCAACTCCCACATGTGCCCTGACCAGGCAAGCCCAGGGTTTCGAACCGGCGACCTCAGCATTTCCAGGTCGATGCTTTATCCACTGCACCACCACAGGTCAGGCTTATTCATTATTTCTTGATGGAATTCTGAGCCTTGTAACATCTTTAGAACTATCTTCAGAATGACTTCTTTTCCAGTTTAAATTTAGATTCCAATTTCTTGGGACTTTTGTGGGGTTTTCCTCCTTAAAACAATCCTGATTTTTATCAAGGCTGGGAAGCCAAGTACATGGAAGAATGTTTCAAGTTGCGTGCCATACCTTCCAAGCAGGTTCCCATCCTTCACTCACCTCTACATAACCTTATCATGCTGTTTAAATTCTTGAGATTAGACAAATGGCAGAGTCAGGTGAGATTTTTAAGGGCTGGGCCCCAAAGTTCTTCCAGATGCAAAGAAAAGCTCTACGCCAAAATAACACCTTACCATACCACTGGCTTCCATTTCTGGCCTTAGGTGACAAAGTTCCAGCAATGAGGTGATAACTGCTGGATAACATTTCATAAAAACTACTGGGTTTCCATTCTTTTACCAGATCTGTTGAGTGGCCAGTTCTATTTACTTTCAAAAGTCCACACAAGAAACAAAGCAAGGTGCTTAACAAGGCCCTATATTCTACCTGGATTTCACCCTGCCCTCTTTTATTCATTTCTGATTATCTGTGCTATACTCAAACATTGGCTAGCTGCCTCTTTAAAAAGGTAAGTTACACACCTCCCCGCACCTCCTCCATTATCTTTGCTGACAGTAATGCCTAACTACAGATCCAACATATCTCGAATCACTGCAGCTTACTGGATAAGGTCAGTTAAAAATTCTGAAAAGGGATAACCTGCTCCTTTTGTCTTTCCTTAGAGCCCTTCAAAAATACCCTCCAGCAATCAGCAGAACAAGCCTTTCACTCAGGAGAGATAAAACAGTCTATGATCCTGCAAGTTACAAACACTGAGGCCTTTATTTAAAAGGTGTCCCCATATTATATTATTCCCAAGGAACACTTATCTATGCACTCAAGTCAGCACAAGAAGCCCAATGCTTGGGAGAAACAAAACACACATACATACACTACAGCTCTGTGCAAATGGCTTCTCTGGCTAAGAAGACTATAAAGTTTTGCTGCCAACCTCGGAGGGAGGCCTACCTGTGACGAGGGAATATCGGGACAGTTTTGTTTTTGGTTTTTGGTTTTTTTTCTGAACTGCAGCATGTCCTGTCCACAACAGAGCTAAGGAACTGCTCAGAGAGGCCTGTTACAAAACCACAAAAGAGGGGCTGAGCTGACAGGCCCCTGCCTTGAACACCCTGGAAGCTAAAAATAAGAATTCTGAGAAATGAGCTCTACCATAGACAAGTCCAACAGAAAGTTCTCTGTTTCTTTTACCTCCCAAACTGGCTGCCCTCCCAGAGTGATTTAACTCTGGGTACCAACTGGGCAAAGCCAGCCACGGTGCTGGGGCGGAGGAGGGATGCCGGTTCTATCTTCTAGGTTAACTAAGGAATCAAACCTCTGCTATATAAACCGGAGACTTTTATGGCAGATCTCGGTTCCCCCACTGCATCCAGGCGACATGGCTCCATTCAACAAACATTTATTGAGCGTCTATCATCTGCCCGGCGCTGCTAGGCGCCGGGGAGGAAACCAAGCTGCAGTCCCCAGTGGTGGAAGCAGACAGAGAAGGACCATCAGGAGGGGTGGAGGTTGTGCGGGCCGAAAATCCGTCACAAGTTGCTATAACCAGTAGTACCCAGGGGACAGTGTGATCCCAAGCCGGCCCCGCGGACCACCAACCCCGAGCATGAATCGGCGAGGGCGGGAGTAGACAGGCAGGCCCCGGGGCAGGTGTTCGGGTAGGAGGCGCACACCTGAGGCGGCAGGTCAGAGTCCCCAAGGGAATGGGGAGAGCGACCCTGGGACCCGGGGCGGGAGAGGGGGCGCGAGGAGCCGGGGTCGGGCCCCGCGCAGCGAATGCGCGGCGGAGGCCAGCCGGGCCTGCGCCCCGGGAGCGGCGCAGGGGGACAAGGCGCGCGGCTAGGCCGCCCGCCCGCACCTGGGGCCCCGCCCGGCACCTACCACTTGGGCGACCTTGAGGCAGCCGAACGCGCCGCGCAGGTAGTCGGGGTCGCAGCGCAGGCCGGCCAGCCCGCGGCGCTGGCTCACCGGCTCGGTGGTGGGCTGGTACGGGCTGCTGGCGCCCGAAATCATGGAGGTGCTCGAGGCCTCGCCCTCGAAGCCGTCCAGCTCCTCGCCGCTCCGCATGCTGCCGCCCGGCCCGGGCCGCCCCGCGCGGCCGGCCCCCGGCGCCCGGAACTGGTGGGCTCAGCGGGGCCGCCGCATCGCCGAGGCCGCCGCCGCCTGACCGCCCGCCCGCGGCCCGCCCCGCCGCCGCCTCCTCCGCGCCCGCCGCCGGCTGCGGCCGCGGCTCGGTCCGCTCGGGCTTGGCTCCCGCCGCCTCGGCAGCGGAAAGGAAAGGAGGCGGGAGCGGCGGAGAGGGAAGGAGGCGGGAGCCGGCGCGGCGGGCCGGGAGGGGGCGGAGCGAGGGCCTGGCCGCCGGCCGCTCGGCGGCGCTCCGAGGCTCGGGAGCGGCAGAGGCGGCTGCCCGCGCCGCCGGCCCTCGGGGGCGGAGTGGCATGGGGCGGGCTCGGCCCCGCCCTCACCTGCCCCGGCGCGGGGAAGGGGCCGCAGCTCCGCGCCCGGCGGTTCCCGCTTGCGGGGGCGGGGTCCCGGCGGAACCGGAGCTGAGGGGAGGATCGCAGTGAGCCCAGCGGGCGCGGGGCTGCTGTCCCGGGGAGCTGCCTCCGTTTCTCCGCTGGAGGAAGTGGAGTCCTCTGCAGGTAGCCCGGGGGACTTGCCGGTGACGACGGAGATGCCCCGCGCGACCCGCGTGCCGGGAACAGTGCGTGGCCCAGGGTGGGCCTGACTCGGAGTGTTTGGCTGACAAGGGGGTCTAAGTGCCTGGGCTCCCGCACTGGGCGCCTTGCAACAACCACGTCTGAGTGAGGCCAAGGGCCGAGCGGGGCGGGGGTGAGGAGGCCGGGTGAATGGGGGTCGCTTAGTACGGGTCTGCAGAATAGACACCGGTAAATATTTGTGAATAACTACATTGTAAATTCTGGATACACCGGCCTGAGGGCGCTAGCACACACCCTCGACGACCCTCTCTCTTAGCTGAGAAGGTTTTGCAATCTCAGTTTATTCATCAAGTCAGGTTAAACAGACTTTTGCCCTGAAGGGCATTAATTAGGGACCAATTTGCAATTCAAATGAGAAGGCTCAAATAAAACACTGACTTTCTAAGAATCATAGCTTTGGTATTGAACTCTTACCACAAATGTGACAGGAGTTTCCCATGCCCTAGGCACTTTTTGGAGGTATTATCGTTCCCATTTTACAGAAGAGAGAACTAACACTCTTGAGCTGTGGTAACTTGTCCCAAGCCACACAATTAATTGGTGGGCAAAGGGCAGGTTCCAACTTTCTTCATTACACAATACTGCCTAATATACAACTCCAATGGGCTTCTGAACTCCAAGCTAAGTGGTAAATACCAAATGGGCTCTCACCTTTTGGCTACCAAAACTCAGTGACTCTAATTAATACTCTATTCAACCAACAAATACTGGGCACTTATTATGGGCTGAGCAATATGCTAGGGAGACAGACTGACAGTTAAAGATGACAGTTGAATAATTGGATGTAGGCTCTGGCCTCTGCTGTCTTCCAAATCCCGATGAAATGACAATTACAGGGATTTACTTTTTAAGGGCATAAAACCATGGGGACAAAGAATGGGAAAGAAGACAACGGCAACAAAACGTTGGAAACAGAAAAGCAAATAAGCAAGTAGTAACTGACTTAGCAGATCCAAGAAAGCTAAACCCTCAGCTGGCACAAGGAAAGGCTGAAATGCAACCTGGGTTTTGTCAGAACAAAAGGCTCTGGAATGGGCAACACAAGCACATCTAGAAGTGGCAGTGGAGGCAGGAATTTAAAAATGAGGTTTATTGAGAGTCTTTTAAAGAGACAGTTGGATCCCTGGACCCCTCTCATACTCATCCCCCAAGACTGGAGTTCTGGTCTCTGGGTAATAGATGTGCCTGAGTGCCCATCTGACAGAGTATCAATCTGTCTCCAGTCCTAGGCAAAACAGAGTCTCAGCTTGGAATCACTAGGCACAGTTGAGGTCAGGGTTACCATACTGAAAAGTGTGTGTGTGTGTGTGTGTGTGTGTGTGTGTGTGTGTGTGTGTCTATCTCTCTGGATATTAAATAATATGAAAGAAAAAAAAAGTTAAAGAAAGGAAATACCACAGGACATAGAGCCAAAAGACAAAGAGAGAGAAAATGAGATAAAAAAAGAAAATTAGAGCAGTAGTCCAAGAGAATAATAAAATAAGACTTCCGTAAAGTTAGAAGAGAGAGAATGGAGGGCAGAAAACATAAAATAATAATTTAGTAACAATTCTTAGAAGCAAAAGACATGAGTTTTCGGACTAAAAGGACCAATCAGTGCCAGCATAGTGACTGGACATGGAGAGGCACCCAGTCTCATCAAGCCGCTGGGGCAAAGAGAAGATCCCTGAGATTCCAGGAGGAGCAGAGCAGGTTCAGTTATAAAGGATCATCAGACTTTTCCATAACAACTTGGGGAGCTACAAGGGAATGGAGCAAGCCCCTCCACATCCTGAGGAAAAGTGAGCCCACCCAGAAATCTGGTTCCAGCTGGAGTATCAATCAGGTATGAGGGTTGGTGGAAGGCTCTTTCAGACATGCAGACTCCCTCTGTCCCTTTCTTAGTAGGCTGCTGGAGGAGGACACCACCAGAACAAGGATTTAAGCCATGGAATCAATGGACAGAGGATCCAAGACAGCGTGGATGCAGCCCATAGAAGGTGAGGGGACAGAGGCCCCATGCAGCAGGGCTCAGAGTCAGCCATCCCAGAGTGGAGCAGCCAGAGACTTGGAGAGATGTCTCCAATATGAAATTAAAAAAAATTTTTTTTTTAATAAAATAAAAAAGATGAAATTAAGAAAATGCCTGAACCCAACCTGTGGTGGCACAGTGAATAAAGCAGGGATCCCCAAACTTTTTACACAGGGGGCCAGTTCACTGTCCCTCAGACCGTTGGAGGGCCGGACTATAAAAAAAACTATGAACAAATCCCAATGCACACTGCACATATCTTATTTTAAAGTAAAAAAAACCAAAACCAAAACGGGAACAAATACAATATTTAAAATAAAGAACAAGTAAATTTAAATCAACAAACTGACCAGTATTTCAATGGGAACTATGGGCCTGCTTTTGGCTAATGAGATGGTCAATGTCCGGTTCCATATTTGTCACTGCTAGCCATAACAAGTGATATGACACGCTTCTGGTGCTGTGATGTGTGCGTCCCATGTCACCAGAAGTAGTACTGTATATGAGCGACGCCGCCACATACAGTACTCCAGGAGCACAGGATGCTCCTCTCACTGACCACCAATGAAAGAGGTGTCCCTTCTGGAAGTGTGGCGGGGGCCGGATAAATGGCCTCAGGGGGCCGCATGTGGCCCACGGGGCCGTAGTTTGGGGACCCCTGGAATAAAGTGTCGACCTGAAATGCTGAGGTCTCCGATTCAAAACACCAGGCTTGCCTGGTTGAGGTACACACTGTAAGTTGAGGCCTTCCACTCCTTCCCCCCACCTCTCTCCTCTCTCTAAAATCAATAAATAAAATCCTAAAATAAAAAAAGAAGAGCCTGACCTGTGATGGCGCAGTGAATAAAGCGTCGACCTGGAAATGCTGAGGTCGCCGGTTCAAAACCCTGGGCTTGCCTGGTCAAGGCACATATGGGAGTTGATGCTTCCAGCTTCTCCCCCCTTCTCTCTCTCTGTCTCTCTCTCCTCTCTAAAAATGAATAAATAAAATTAAAAAAATAAAAATAAAAATGTGAATTTAAAAAAAAAAAAAGAAGAAAATGATACATAATAAAGAAAAATACATAGTTTGGGGAAAGTCTTAAGATAAACTAGTGATAAATGCATAGGAAACTAAGCAACATTTCATTGATATTTCCTGCAGGGAAAATAAAATGATGTATAGGAAAGCATAAGTATAGTAAATCACATGGCTCAACTGTGAATAAAATTTGCATGATTCTAATAATGTAAACAATGAATACTGACCTAGCCAAAAGTAGGTGACCATATTAGGAGAGGATGGGATCCAGGATGTGTGCGTGTGTGATGGGGGAATGAATGAGAGGATGTACAAGAGACCTAAATACCCATCATTCATCATGGGAGATCAGTAGGTGCTTAAAACTGGAAAACCAAGAGGTAGCATTATATGCGTGTTATTACAAATATAAAGGTAAATACAAAAATAATCAGTTAAAAGCTACAAAGTGTTGCCTCTGGAAGCAGGAAATGTACTGGGGGTTTTAGGCCTTGTAGAACTATTGATTCTCTCAGCCATATGCATTTATAACTTTAATAAAAATAAAAGCTAAATTTAAAACAACTTTTGTTTTTGTTTTTTTTGTATTTTTCTGAAGTTGGAAACAGGGAGGCAGTCAGACTCCCACATGCACCCGACCGGGATCCACCCGGCATGCCCACCAGGGGGTGATGCTCTGCCCTTCTGGGGCGTCACTCTGTTGCAACCAGAGCCATTCTAGCGCCTGAGGCAGAGGCCATAGAGCCATCCCCAGCGCCAGGGCCAACTTTGCTCCAATGGAGCCTTGGCTGCAGGAGGGGAATAGAGAGACAGAGAGGAAGGAGAGGGGAAGGGGTGGAGAAGCAGATAGGCGCTTCGCCTGTGTGCCCCGGCCGAAATCGAACATGGGACTCCTGCACGCCAGTCCGATGCTCTACCACTGAGCCAACCGGCCAGGGCCTTAAAACAACTTTTAAAAAAGCCTGACCAGGCGGTGGCGCAGTGAATACAGCGTCGGACTGGGATGCCGAGGACCCAGGTTCGAGACCCCGAGATCGCCAGCTTGAGCACGGGTTCATCTGGTTTGAGCAAAAGCTCACCAGCTTGGACCCAAGGTCGCTGGCTCAAGCAAGGGGTTACTCAGTCTGCTGAAGGCCTGCAGTCAAGGCACATATGAGAAAGCAACCAATGAACAACTAAGGCAGGGGTCCCCAAACTTTTTAACAGGGCCAGTTCACTGTCCCTCAGACCATTGGAGGGCCGGACTACAAAAAAAAGTATGAACAAATCCCTATGCACACTGCACATATCTTATTTTAAAGTAAAAAACCAAAATGGGAACAAATACAATATTTAAAATAAAGAACAAGTAAATTTAAATCAATAAACTGACCAGTATTTCAATGGGAACTATGGGCCTGCTTTTGGCTAATGAGATAGATGGTCAATGTGCTGCTCTCACTGACCACCAATGAAAGAGGTGCCCCTTCCGGAAGCGGCAGTGGCCAAATAAATGGCCTCAAGGGGCCACATGCAGCCCGCGGGCCGTAGTTTGGGGACCCCTGTTGCAATGCGCAACGAAAAACTAATGATTGATGCTTCTCATCTTTCTCCCTTTCTGTCTGTCTGTCCCTGTCTATTCCTCTCTCTGACTCTCTGTCTCTGTAAAAAAAAAAAAAAAGAAAAGGAACATGAAAGCTTGTGGTTACCAAGGCAGATAGAGCTCCAGCCAGCATGGCTGTGGAGAGAAAGTACTGAACCCAGTAAATACAACAGAATGGGCTGAGTGTTGTTCACTGTGGTATGGGGATTTCCAGCGAGTCTGTGGGTCAAGATTTCAGCTGATGAGCAGCAGTTAGCCAGGCAAAGAGATGGTGAGGGCGGGTGAAAGAGTGTCCCAGGCAGAGGAAACACATGTGCAAAGGCCCAGATACAAGCAAAAGCAAAGCACAGTGAAGACGCTCAAGCGTAGAATTCAAGGGTAAAAGGAGTGACAGACAAGACCTGAAGCTGAAAGGTTCAGAGCCTCATGGGCCCCATGGGCCATGTGAGAGGGTGGACACTGAATGGAAGAGTGTTCAATGGGAGAGTGGCCTGAAGTTTTAAAATGTGGAGGCAAGATTGGAGGTTCTCCTCCAGTACTTATTAACTGTTTCCTGTCCCTGGACACTAGCCTAAGTTTATTTTTAGTTTCAAGGACAGACTCAAATATTTTACTTTTGCCTTTTAACAGAAGTTCACAGACTTCCAGAAGGCATTATTGGGAGTCCCATACAATAATAGTAGGTAATACTTGGTATTATAATACTGTCCTCATTGTTAAATTGCAATACATTGTGAGTCTGTGGCTGTAGCTGTGCCTCCGGGTGTCTAGAGTGCTAAAGTCAAAATGAGGGTAAAGAATGATAGAGAAGATAAATTAGTGGTAAATGCATAGGACTCTGAGGAAGCCCTAAGACTGGTCCCTGGGTTTCAGGGTCTGATCCACATGTCGAGGGCTGATTCAAGGCAACCAGACTCAGAAGAAACTGATGAATAAACCAGAGGCTACTTTATTAACTGCTGCCAATGTATAGACTCTGCCAGCAACTGTAATGCCGATTCTTATCTCAGCCTCTGAACTCATCCTGAAAGAGCTGCTCCTTAGACATGGGCTATTCCCCAGGATACCCCAGTTTATCTGGGTCAGGCCTGGCCCCCTCCCAAGTCCCTCAGTCCCTCCATTAGACCTGGGCTTGTCTCCGTCCAAGGACAACCACTTCCAAGTTGGAGGACTCCTCACTCTAGCCCCACTCCACAAGCACACATAGAAACTGAGGTCTCATGGAGAGTCCTAATGTCAAAAGCGTTGCTCCTACAAGAACTTTTTTTTTAATTTATTTACTCATTTTAGAGAGGGGAGAGAGAGAGAGAGAGAGAGAGAGAGAGAGAGAGAGAGGAGGGAGGAGCTGGAAGCATCAACTCCCATATGTGCCTTGACTAGACAAGTGCAGGGTTTTGAACCAGCGACCTCAGTGTTCCAGGTCAATGCTTTTATTCACTGTACCACCAGAGGTCAGGCCCTACAAGGATTTTAATTTTAATTTTTTTTTTTTTTCCATTTTTCTGAAGCTGGAAACAGGGAGAGACAGTCAGACAGACTCCCGCATGCGCCCGACCGGGATCCACCCGGCACGCCCACCATGGGGCGACGCTCTGCCCACCAGGGGGCGATGCTCCGCCCATCCTGGGTGTCGCCATGCTGCGACCAGAGCCACTCTAGCGCCTGGGGCAGAGGCCACAGAGCCATCCCCAGCGCCTGGTCCATCTTTGCTCCAATGGAGCCTTGGCTGTGGGAGGGGAAGAGAGAGACAGAGAGGAAGGAGAGGGGGAGGGGTGGAGAAGCAAATGGGCGCTTCTCCTGTGTGCCCTGGCCGGGAATCGAACCCGGGTCCTCCGCACGCTAGGCCGACGCTCTACCGCTGAGCCAACCGGCCAGGGCCCTACAAGGATTTTAGATTCTAAATCCCATGAAGGGCTGGGAGCAAAAACCTTCCCAAACTGTGATCCTGCATGTTCTGCCCTTGGAGGCAGTGCCTGACAATGGTGAGGAGAAAGGGGCTTCACGTTTCACTTAGTTTCTTCCTAAGGTCTCTCCCCAGTGCATCATTGCTGGTGTTGGGGGTGGGGACAGCTTCTCCTGTAACTTCAACTAAACAATAGATCTAATCTACTATTTTTAATAAGCTCAGCAATTAGCAGAAACCCCAGAGACTTCTATCTCAAACAGAAAAATATAAACAGTGGTAGTGAAACTGAACATTTCAAGCATAAAGTATATAATAGGAAGACCAATTACGTTTATCAGAAATAATGACCAATTATCAGCATGAACCAAACACCCAAGATAATCTTATGTTTAATGTTACATAACTAAGATTTTGGTTTGAGATGAGTCTCTCTACTCTTAAAAGGCCTTTCAAAGAAAAGTGCCCATTATAAATTCCTCCGGGCTAAGGGATTAGATTCAAAGATATAAAAGTAAACAAGCCATTTTGGTGTTTGAAAGCAGCAGATGCCCCTGTCTTCCGTGGGGGGACTGACTGGACTCCTCCCACATATCTGGAGGGTGGGGCTGGGGCCTGGGCCGTTTCCAGGCAGAGCAGTTCAGGGGTTAGACTTAACTGCTACTTCTGAAAAAAACTTGTCCCTTCGGCCAGAAAAATGCTCTCCAAGTCTTCTCTAAAAATAGTGCTCGCTGGGATTTTCCAGCTTGACATTCCTTTGGTTCCTATGACCAAGGACAATCCAAGCCAATCCATCTGCGTCCCTTACCGGAACCTCCAGTGGATTCCCAGCCTTTGTGAGACCCACTGCCTCCAGACCCTGCTGCCTCCAGTCCCTGCTGGCACGTGACAACAGGGGAAGATTCGTGGGCTCAGCAGCTGCCTGGCTTCTCCCTGGCTGCCTGCTACCTTCTTCTCTCATGGCCGAGGAAGAATAGCTTTCTGGGGAAGGAGGCAAAAGGGTGGCTACCAGGAAATGCGGGCACTGCCTTCGCTTACCTCCAGGACTCATGGTCATGCCAGGCCAGGTGCTGACTAAACCAGCCTGTGAACCTCAGAGCAGCTGAGGTAGCCAGAAGGCAACCTGCACAAACCAAACATCTGCTGCTGGCCCACCCCCATGTGCCAGACACTGGGCCACATGCTGGGGCCCTAAGGCTCTCCAGAAAGAACTGTGGGCTTAGAAACTATGGAACCAGCGCAGACGTGCTTGCTTCTGTCTGCAGATCACCTGTCCTCCCTGCTTCTAATCATAGCACCCCCACCTTGTTCTGGGCCTACTCCTCTTCTACTTCTACCGCCCAGGTGATGCCCACCCAGGAAGAGGGGGCGCCTGACCCAAGAATGACCAGTCATGGTTGCCTGCCATCCTAGACCATAGCTCAGGGAGAGAATGGATCTGAGCTGAGCCAGTGAGACTCCTAGCCCAGGGATTTTTCTCTCTCGAATGCAGGGGGAGAGAACTTCCATGTGCAGAGGAATCACTCGAGGGGTCGGCTCTCAGGACCTCCTCTGAGAGTCTGATGCTTAGGCCTAAGGTGGGGGATAGGAATGTGCTGCTACAAGGATCTGCAGGACTACAAAGTCAGTACAGTTACCTGGGGCAAGAGAGGGCAGGGAAAGCTGTAAGGAGTGAACCTGGGTCTTGAAGGCTACGTAGGAATTCACTCAGCAGCATGTGATCCTGCCAAATGTGTCTGAATTCTTGAAACAGTCCCTTGCTTGGCATATATGACCCCAGTCTCTCCTGATTGTCCTCCTACTTCTCTGGTTGCTCTTTTCAGTCACCTTTATAAGCCTGCCTCCTAGAGTTCAGTGTTTCTCAGGGTCCAGCCTTCCCCCACCCCTTACCTGTGGGGCATACATTCATTCTAAAACCTCCAGTGGATGCCTGAAAACATGGGTAGTACCGAACCCTCTACATACCTATATATGTATTTTCCCTATACGTGCATACATTTGATAAAGCTTAATTTATAAATTAAACAGTAAGAGATTAACAACAATAACTAGTAATAGAACTGTAACAATATACTGTAATAAAAGTTAGGTGAATGTTGTCTCTCTCAAAATATAACCATCTCTTCCTTGCAGTAAATAGCTTGGCATCACTCCTTTCTGAGGACCCTTTGCTGAAGCCTTCCTATAGGCTCAATGCTTTCTGATGCAACACGCTGACATCAATCAGAGCACATTTTGTATTCATGCCTTCCACCCACCAATTTAATGCCTTTCCACCTCAACCAAGCACTTACACATGCACTGTGGCCATAACTTTTGCATTTTTAAGAAGGACAGCAAAACTAGCAAGAATTTCTTTTCCTTCTTCACAATGTAACAGACAGATAGTTTGTTCTTATTGTAGATCTTGGCAACCTCAGCATATGATTCTATTTTTCTTATTGAGAGTGTCCACCTATTCACTTAAAGGGAGCACTTTAGGCCCTGGCCGGTTGGCTCAGTGATAGAGTGTTGGCCTGGCGTGCGGATGTCCCAGATTCGATTTCCAGTCAGGGCACACAGGAGAAGTGCTTCTCCATCTCTCCCCATCTCCCTTCTCTCTTCCCCTCTCTGTCTCTTCCTCTCCCATAGCCATGGCTTGGTTGGAGCAAATTGGCCCCAGGCACTGAGAATGGCTCCATGGCCTCCTCTCAGGTGCTAAAATAGCTCAGTTGCAGAGCAATAGAGCAACAGCCCCAGATGGGCAGAGCATCGCCCAGTAGGGGACTTGCCGGGTGGATCCCAGTAGGGGCACATGCAGGAGTCTCTCTGCCTCCCTGCTTCTCACTTAAGAAAATAAATAAATAAATAAATAAATAAATAAATAAAGCACTTTATTGCTTCTTTTTGGCATAGCCAAATTGCCAGTATCACCACTCTTGCACCTGGGGCCATTATTAAACAAAATTAGGGTTACTTAAAACACAGGCACTATGGCAATACTACTAAGTGACTACCGGGCAAAGAGCATCTACAGCATGGAGTCACTAGACAAAGAGACGATTTGCCTTCTGGACAGGGGGGTGTGGGACAGTGCAAGATTTCATCACACTACTCAGAATGCACAATTTAAAACTTCTGAATTATTTCTGAAAAATTCCACTTAATATTTTTGGACTGATGTTGACTACGGGTTATTGCAATTGCAGAAAGTGAAACTAGGCAGGAGGGCACTACTGTACTAGCTTCGTCTCCTTTCCTGTAACTCCAGGCCTTTCTCCTGAGCTCTGCCCACTTAGCTCCAACGGCCCACTAGATACTACCTTTGTCATGGAATTGGGTGTCCAGGATTCCATGAGGCCAAAACATAATTCATAATCTCACTTGATGCCCCCCAATAAACACACCATTTCTTTCTTTCTTTTTTTTTTTCTGTAGAAATCCAGCCAATCAACACATTTTTTTCTTTTAGAAATCCCACACCCATTTCTTTATGTGGCCAATAAGAGGGAGAGAAGGAGGAAGAGGAGGAGGAGGCATTTACATAGTGCTTTCCATGTGCCAGACACCCCTCTACTTGTTTTTTGTTTGTTTGTTTGTTTTTTTACAGAGGCAGAGATAGACAGGGACAGACAGACAGGAACGGAGAGAGATGAGAAGCATCAATCATCAGTTTCTCGTTGCGCATTGCAACTTCTTAGTTGTTCATTGATTGCTTTCTCACATGTGCCTTGACCGCGGGCCTTCAGCAGACCGAGTAACCCCGTGCTGGAGCCAGCGACCTTGGGTCTAAGCTGGTGAGCTCTTTGCTCAAGCCAGATGAGCCCACGCTCAAGCTGGCGACCTTGGGGTCTCGAACCTGTGTCCTTCCGCATCCCAGTCCGACGCTCTATCCACTGCGCCACCACCTGGTCAGGCATTGGTTTTCACATTAACTCATTTAATCTTCAAAACAGCCCAGTGAAGAGGGGTAACTCCTGGACATCAGGTACTCCTCCCATCAAACTATTACACAGTATTATGACTCGCTGTTTACCCATCATTGGCTGCCCTTCCAGCCCTGGGCTCAGAGAGGGCAAAGGTCTCACTTATCTCTGTTGTGTCCCCTGGGCCTGGCTCAGGGGTAGATGTAGGATAGACATGGGAGGAACTGTTCACAGAACACAGGGTTGTATCCACTGCCTGTGTACCCTCAGACAAGATACTAACCTCTGTGGGCCCGTTTCTCCATCTGTAGATTGAAAAGAGTTTAGAATTGTGTCTGAGACAAAACAGACACTCAGCAAATGTTTACTCGTTATTGCTGTCATTATTCTGAACAAGCAAGGCAGGGCAGGGCAAGGCATTCTGGAGTGAACAGCTGTCTTAAACAAAGGCCGTGATGGAAAGGCCTGAGAGGTTCAGAAAGATGTGAGCAGCCTGGGTTCCTGTTCGGACAGGGAGAGGTTAAAAGGTATTTAAAGGGCAGGGGTAGGGCCAGCTGGGTTGGGAACACTGGGAACACATTCTGAAGGCCCAGCCGTCAGGGAAGCCATCACAGCTGCATTGTGCTCTTTAAGCAGGGACTGATGTGATCAGATTTGGGTGAAAACAAAAAGTATAGATGAATAATTCAAAGTCTTATCTCCTCAGTATCAAATGGGTAGTAGAGATTCTATTACCCTGAATAATGTAGAGTTCTTAAAACAAAAAAGTTCTCAGAGCCCCCAAGAGTATGTCTGTGAATACCTAGGGGACCCCAAGTCATGTGGGGAAAACCTGGAGAAGCAGGAAATGCCCTCAACAGTTCCCTGATTCTTGGGAGAGAAGGATGGGGTGAGAGCCCTTCAGATCTGTGGGCACCTGAGCTAAGCCCAAAGGACAAACAGGCCTTAGGTAAGTGATCAGAGTGGGCAGAAAAACATGATGCTTGGACATTTGCAAGGCAGAGTCTGGGAGACCCAAAGATTAGAGGAAGGAGAATTAAATCATGGCTGAGGAACATATTTATTAAAGTCATGGGGTGAAGGTTTTAGGAGCTATTGCCAAAGGCCTGAAAGTCACACCACTTGCGCTTTTTAGCCTGTATACACGGGCAGGCTTGATGATTGTTTTATTTATTTATTTATTTATTTAAATTTTTTATTTTATTTATTTATTTTAGAAAGGAGAGAGAGGAGAGAGAGACAGAGAGAGAGAAGGGGGGGAGGAGCAGGAAGCATCAACTCCCACATGTGCCTTGACCAGGCAAGCCCAGGGTTTCGAACCGGCGACCTCAGCATTTCCAGGTTGACGCTTTATCCACTGCGCCACCACAGGTCAGGCTTGATGATTGTTTTAATTAAATATATTTATTTGGAAACAATATCAAAAGTATTAAAAATTTTTTATTTATTTATTCATTTTAGAGAGGAGATAGAGAGAGAGAGAGAGAGAAAGGTGGGAGGAGTAGGAAGCATCAACTTGCATATGTGCCTTGACCAGACAAGTACAGGGCTCTGAATCGGCGACCTCAGCATTCCAGGTCGAAGTTCCATCCACGGCGCCACCACAGGTCAGACCAGTATCAAAATTATTTTAAAAAATTGTAAGGCTCTTCGTACAAAGAACATGCCAACTAATACTCCATCACCCCCAAATATACTCTAGTGCATATGTCCTACAAACAGGGGACATTCTTCTTTACCAGAACACAATCAGGAAATCATTATCAATACATTATTATCACCTAGTCCTGGGCTCCCATTCAAGTTCTGCCAAACGTCCCAGTCTTTGTAGGGCAATGATCCCATTCAGAATCACACATTCCTTTCATTGTCACGTCTCTTGAGACTGAAACAGTTCCTCAGACTCGGCTTGACTTTCATGACCTTCATTCACACTTTTGAAGATCACAGCCAATTATTTTTCAGAATGTACCTGTAAAGCCAGAAGCCACAGCCAGGGCCACCATCAGAGCAGCCCAGCCCTTGCAGGTTCGCATTGGATTCGGACAGTCGATAAAGAAACAAAGGAGCCAAAAGCTGATGGGCTGTCATCTTTAATTCTAGCTTGCACTCGGCGGGCAAGCAAAAAATCACACACTGGGCTCCAAAACCCACTCACATTCAGTGCTCACAAAGCCACTGACTTATCCAAGTTTCCTAGAATCAAAGGTTTCTAGCTCACCAGCCTTATTCACCTCTGTTCCCCATCTCCTTCCTTATCCCAGATACAAACTCTGCACAAACTGGCATCTCACTCAGCACTACGCCATCTTGGCTGCTTCTCCTGGCCTCCTCCACATGGCCTCCTTCTGCTCTCTGCTCTGCCCTCTCCTCTAATGATAATCTCAGGAACCAAGAGCGCAAGCTCCCGCTCCGTCCCCATTTTATAGTGTAGAAATCCAAACTCTTAATCCAATATACAAAACAGGGAAGTCTGTAATACAAAGTCACTTCTCTGAGGCATGATTGGATTGTACCGCCCCACATCAAAAAGGGTGGGAAAGGCTTAATCCCAAAACCAAGCCCCAGGCTACAAGGATTCTGCCTGCCCACAAAGACACACATTAATATCACCTGGGCAACGGCCTCCACGTGGGCAGTGCCACTTTAACAAAGTGAGCATAATACATTTTATCTGCCCAACAGTACCTCAATTTGGATTTGTCTAACGTTTCCTCAGGATTAAATCCTGGCCGTACACTTTTTTTTTTTTTTTTTTTTACAGGGACGGAGAGAGAGGGATAGATAGGGACAGACAGACAGGAAGGGAGAGAGATGAGAAGCACAATTATCAGTTTTTCATTGCAACACCTTAGTTGTTTATTGATTGCTTTCTCGTATGTGCCTTGACTGCGGGCCTTCTGCAGACCGAGTAGCCCCTTGCTTGAGCCAGCGACCTTGGGTCCAAGCTGGTGAGCTTTTTGCTCAAGCCAGATGAGCCCACGCTCAAGCTGGCGACCTCGGGGTCTCGAACCTGGGTCCTTGGCATCCAGTCCGACACTCTATCCACTGCGCCACCGCCTGGTCAGGAAATGGCCGTACACTTTTGGCAGAAATGCCCTAAAAGTGACATGTTCTTAGTACAGCCTATCAGGAGGCTCGCGCTTGCTCTCTGTCCTGTTACTCATGTTCACTCAGTTCTCTAGGCTTGTGTCTACCAGGCTTCTCCACTGTTACTTTTTTTTTTAATCCCTTGTCATAAACACACACACACACACACACACCAGCCTGGGACACTGGCTCTGGCCAGTGGGCTCAGTGGTAGAGCACCAGCCCGGCGTGTGGAAGTCCCGGGTTCGATTCCTGGCCAGTGCACACAGAAGTGCCCATCTGCTTCTCCACTCTTCCCCCTCTCCTTCCTCTCTATCTCTCTCTTCCCCTTCCGTAGCCAAGGCTCCATTGGAGCAAAGTTGGCCCGGGCACTGAGGATGGCTCCATGGCCTCTGCCTCAGGTGCTAGAATGGCTCCAGTTGCAACAGAGCAACTCCACAGATGGGCAGAGCATCACCCCCTGGTGGGTATGCTGGGTGGATCCCGGTCAGGCACATGCAGGAGTCTGTCTGTTTGCCTCCTTCTGCTTCTCACTAAGGAAAAATACAAAAAATAAAACCTGAGACAATTTGAGCATCCAAATATTAATTGTAATGGATTATAACCCATTGGATAAATCATATAAATTTAAATTTTGATGAAGAATGCTGTTTCTCATGAAACTTTCAATTTATTGATTGGCATTAACATAGGCTCATGATTTCCTATTTTATTCAATGGGTTATACTCCATTATAATCTTTTTTTTTCTTTTTCTTTTTGATGCTCAAATTGTCATTGGTTTGGCCAGTGGTCTCCTGCTTTTGACATGTTCCCATCCTTCTTTGAGCCCTTTGACTTTCTGGCCCAGATGTTCCAAGTTCACTTACACTTTCCTTGCGCCAGCCCTGGAATCAGCCATTTCTCCCTGATTTATTTTACTGGAAAATGGTATTTAGAAACAAAGATCTAGGCACAAGGTGGGCTCATTGCTATTAGGCTTTCTCTGTTCCCAGTGCAAACAGCTAAAGAATATCTGTATATAAACATATGCATACATATACATACATGTTTTTTATACTTTTTTGTATTGAAAAGTGTAAGTTCACACTGATAGTTCCAACATTCTAGTTTTCTCTTTCCATGATTTTTTCTAAAATTTATTCATTTTAGAGAGGAAAGAGAATGAGAGAGAGAGAGAGAGAGAGAGAGAGAGAGAGAGAGAGAAAGGGGGGAGGTGCAGGAAGCATCAACTCCCATGTGTGCCTTGACCGGACAAGTGCAGGGTTTCGAACCAGCGACCTCAACGTTCTAGGTTGACACTTTATCCACTGCACCACCACATGCCAGGCCAGGCTCTCTTTCCATTATTTTAAACTCCCTTTTCTGTCAGTGGGAAACCTGGGCTATTTTCTTTCACACATTAACTTACTTGATCAATGGCCCTGTATGTAACCATTCTCTCACCCTCACCATTATCCCATATGCAAATGCCCTCCTTCCCATGACCCCACATTGGACCACCCCTCTCAGGTAGAGGCTCACTTCAACCCCTTCAGGTTCTGACAACCCATGTGGATGCCCTGCTCATACCCTGACCCATGCAGGAAGATGCCCTTTTCATCCTAAGTGGGCTAACTCTCCATGCCAGGCCACCTCCCTCGCCCACCTCAGACACACACTTTCATCCTGCTCAGGTTGCACAGACTGGCTCTGGGTCACCACTGCTCTCCAGCCCAGCTCCAGACTCTGACATACCATGCTCTGCCCACCTAAAGGTTTTAGGACCAAGTCAGTGGGAAAGAGGAAGATTGCCACAAAACTTTGGTTATTTGAACAAAGAAGCTGATTGTGCCTTGGCCAGATAGCTTGGCAGGTCAGAGTGTTGCCCAAAAGCACAGAGGTTGCCAGTTCAATCCCTGGTCACGCACAGAAACATATCAATGTTCCTGTCTCTCTCTTTCTCCCCCTTCCTCTAAAATCAATAAATAAAAATTTTTTAAAAAGGAGAAAAAAAAAAGGAAGTTGATCTGGTGGTAGGGACATCAGTTGGCTTGTCTGTTGCTCCTAGAAGACTAGTCTGTATGGGCAGGACTTACCTTGTTCACCTCATCACTGGCATCTCAAGTGTCACACTCATGCCCACTGTTCCTTGGAAGATGGCAATGGTTGCTGAGGAACAGCAGGGAGGCCCCATGAGGCCCACACTTCAACCACGTGTGCAGAAGCCCACACACGCAGATGGCAGAGAACTGCTTTGCCCAAGAAATCAGGCAGTTACTCAGGTGATGGAGTTTATGGTGTATAGAAAGCTTGTCTCTCCAAAATAGTGCTCCTGCTCACAGTCTAAACTAGCAGTTTATTTCCTCGGGTTGAGACCTGGTGTTTGGCATTGCCCAGGCTGGGGGGAAAGTGTGTAGACTGGGTAGAGGATGGTGGCCACAACTCCTGGCTTCTGGATCATGTCCCAACTCTGCTCCCTTCTGTATGATTCTGAGAAGTAACCTCCCTCCCGGGTCTATTTCCCCATCTTGAAAGTGGCAATTTCTCAGGCCCTTTTAAGAACTAAGATACTTCTCTCTTACAATGTTATCAGGGCTGACTGGGGATAGAGTGCAGAGGATAGAGCATCGACCTAGGATGCTGAGGTCTCAGGTCTGAAACCCAGAGCCTGCTGGCTTGAGCAAGGGGTCACTGGCTGACCTGGCACTACCCTCCTCTGCCAAGGCACACATAAGAGAGCAATCAATGAACTAAAGTGACACAATTACGAGTCCATGCTTCTCATCTCTCTCCCTTCCTCATTCCTCCTCTCCCTCTTGCTCTCAAAAAATAAAAATAAAAAAAAAAAATAGGTCTGGTCCTGTTTCAGGACCATCGCATGCTTGGCACTGCACAAAGCACTCACCTTAAGGCATCTAACTTCCCTATGAGGCAGGTGAGATTCTCCATTTTCCAGAAGAGGGGCTAAGATACAGAGAAGTGACTTGTTTGCCTACACTTATGAGTCAGGACTCAAACCCAAGTCTGACTTAAGGTTCCAAGCTGAGACAGCCCACGTGTCAGGCCTGGAGCTGTGGGCTAGTGTTTCTTTAGCGTCCAAGCAGTTCCAGTTCAACTCAATGCCAGAAATACCCATGGTTACACATGTGGGCAAAAACCATCTGGTAGAATGGCTGGTTTTAGGCTGTTTGGTGAGGCCTCCCTTGAGGACTCAAGCCAGCAGCAGGGCAGTGTGCCCAGGACACTGGTGCCCATGGGAGTCACCAGAGAAAGCTTATCCCAGGGGTAATACCTCCCAAGGGTGTCATAGTTATGGCAAGCCCACTAATTTCCAGATGCTGATTCCCCTGGGGCTGTGGGAGAGGGAAGAGCAAGTGTCTCAGGAGAAAGCTGAGAGGCCACACAGGTCACCTGAGTCCACATTCTGAGCCGTGACACATACCCTGACCAACCTTGGAAGCCCCGTGTGTGAATGTTCTCAAAGGGCACCTTGAGGGGCCTGTCACCACTTCACAGCCACAGCCAGCTGAGAAAACCCACAGTTGAGCCCTTGTGAAGTCACACCTACCCAGTCACCCATAAAATGAAACGAAACAAAAACACAACCTGTTTAATTTAAATCTAGTCTTCCAATCCTACTTCACCTATAATACATGTCCAGAACACACTTTGGGAAACCCAGATTTAGGCTTTGACACATGGGAAGGGGAATGTCGAGTGTAGCTGCCACAGTGCAAAGCAAATCCTTGCTGTCTGTCTGCTCGCCTCCTGTGGGCCTGCGTTAGGAGCCCACATATCCTCAGATGAGTTTTCAGGGTACAAAACCACTGGGAAGTAACTGGAACCCCTGAAGTCCCTTCTCAACATGCACATAGTATCTGTATGCAAAGTTTAAACAAGTACTGTGTTCAGTTTCCTATAAGCTCCAAAGTTTAATTCCAGGCTAACATTTGTGAGATGATTCTGAGTAAGTAAAAAATGGATTCCCAGTAAAACGGTGCCAAATACTTGAAATATCAAGGACAGATGTTAACATGCCACAGCCTGCTGACAGATGTACTAAAGCAACCCCACTCTCTAAAATAAATACTGCCTTAAAAAGGGACATACTTTTAAATTGTAGAATTCTTTTCCAAACAATAATTAAGATGCTTATAATCTAAAATTTAGATCTTATTTGCTTTTCTAGCACTTTAGGTTTTTTTTAAAATTACATTTATTGGGGTGACATTGATTAACGGTGTTTGCGAGGAGGCAGGGCAGGGCAAATGGTGGAGCCCAATGACCATTTAGGAATGTAATTGAGTTCAATTAACATCATATATAAAAATATCATAATCTTATAATTTTTTTTTGTTGTTATTGATTTCTACAAGAGGAGGGGGGAGAGAGCGAGTGAGAAAGACAGGAACCTCAATCTGTTACCGTATGTGCCCTGACAGGATCAAACTGGCAATCTCTGGGCCTTGGGTTGATGCTCTAAACAACTGAGCTATCTGGCAAGGGCTGTGATTTATCTTGAGTTGCTTGGTAAAAGCTATCTAAAACAGTTAATGTTAGCAGTACTGGAAAAAATGTTTTTATCTACATAGGAATTTTTTTAAAAATTTATTTTAGAAAGAATGAGAGAAACAGCGATTTTGTTGTTCATGCCTGCATTGGTTGATTCCTACATATGCCCTGACAGGGAAGCAAACCAAACCCTAGTGTACTGTGAAGATGCTCCAACCAACTGAGGTATCTGGCCACGGCACACATAGAAATGTATTAAAAAGATTAGACACCCTTGAAAGGTTGGGTTCCTCCTGTGTGAAATGTTGCCCAAGGTGTTGACTCTCCCAGAAAGAGCCCTGGTTTCCACCAAACCCCCATTCCTATCCTTTCACACCCCTGCTAGCTCAGCAGCTCCTCTCTCTTCAAGCTGTGCGATTCCCTCAGAATCACAGCCCAGGATACTTCTGGGCTATGGCTCAACCGCGACCTGGCCCACTGCGCCAGCTGGCCACATTGTCCAACCACAGTGGGAGTTCTACCTTCTTCCTTGTGTTCCCAACACAGCTATAGGTCCACAGTCTCCTCTTAATCAGAACACAGCGTCTGTGCCTCATCCAGCAAGTCACAGAGTATCGAGGTGGCACTGTGCATCCTGTGGCTACCTGCTGGCCTTGCAGGGCAAGGCACACAGCACTAATCAGCAAGCACTGCCACAGCACTGATCAGCAAGCACTGTCCATGTCTCCAGAATTGAGGGCTCAGGCGTAGCTTCCCATGGGAACTACACCAGAAGAGTGGTTACCAAATATCCAGCCCTCCAACCTCTACTTTCTTTAGAGAGATGTAAACTACAAAATGTAAAATGCCACAAATGGAAAGGGTAGATTCTATACGGATACAAAGGGCATTGCTGGAGCAATGTTTATTAGTTTCCTAAAGGTATTTTCATGGTCAACAATACACTGAAAACCTACCATATGCCAGGCACATGTGGACCTCATCTAATGGTCACAAGGAGTGAAAAGAAATTTTACCCACACTTTACAAAGAAAGGCCTAAGAGGGGTGAAATTCCCCAATTTTGGTTGTCTTCTTGTTCTTGTTTTTTCTAAGATTTTATTTATTGATTCTACAGAAAGAAGGGGGTACAGAACAAGAAGTATCAACTTAGTTGCTTCACTTTAGCTGTTCATTGCTTGCTTGTTGCTTGTTGTAGGTGCCAAACCAGGCAAGCCTAGGATTTCGAACCAGCAACTGCAACATTCCAGGTTGATGCTCTAGCCACTGGGCAACCACACACCAGGGTTGTTCTGCTTCTTGGTCAATTTCTCATCTGTCTAAACTGTATTTGCCTGATTCCAAAGGTCAGAGGAAATACCAGGATTGGAACCCACCGGAGCCCACGTCCTCCCTCCCCAACACTCCAGGAGCCTCCTCCCGTGGGCTGCTCCCAATCCAGAGGTGGCAGGAGAGAAAATCCAGATGTAGCCTGGTGAAGGTCTACATCCAGGGCCTGCCAGAAGCCCTTACCACAGGTGACCCTCAAAGCTCTTCATGCCCTGAGAGGCAGAGGTCCTTCCAAGATGGGAGAATGGCAGGCACCTCACCTCCCTTTCTCAGCAACCTGTGACTACAGCCCCTTCCCTTTGTGCACTGGACACTTTCTCTTAGGTATATTCTCTGTCTAATAAAAACGACTCCTCCATCCATGACACAAAGGGGGAAAGGCTAAAAAAAAACAACAGACATGTACTTAGGACCACATAAAAACACTTTCAATTGACAGTTTACCCCCTCTGATTTATTTTTTTTTAATTTTTTTTTAAATTTTATTTATTCATTTTAGAGAGGAGAGAGAAAGGGACAGAGAGTGGGGAGGAGCTGGAAGCATCAACTCCCATATGTGCCTTGACCAGGCAAGCCCAGAGTTTCGAACCGGCGACCTCAGCATTTCCAGGTTGATGCTTTATCCACTGCGCCACCACAGGTCAGGCTACCCCCTCTGATTTAAATGAGTACAATAAATAGCTGCACAACACCATGATTAGCTGAAACTCAGCAGCTAGACCTCTTGGGCTCACATTCTGCCTCTGACCTAGCAGCTGTTTAGCCTATCTGTGCCTTAGTTTCCTCATTGGGAAAATAAACGGAGATGGCAGAGGCACTTGTCTCACAGTTATTGTGAAGATTTAAATAGGTAATTCTCCTAAAAGATATATACAAATAATAAGAGCAGGAAAAAAATGTTCAACATCATTAGTCACTGAGATCCACCACTAAACATCTACTGGGCTGGCTATAATTAAACAAAAAACTCCCAGAAAACAAGTAAGTGTTGATCAAGATGTGGAGAAATTAGAATTTTTATACATTGCTGGCAGTAATGTGAAGTGGTTTAGCTGCTATGGAAAAGTTTGGTGGTTCTTCAGTTATAACTGAATCACCTATGACCCAGCAATGCTACTCCTAAGTATGTACATGAGGAACACACACAAAAACTTACATGTTAATGTTCATAGTAGTGTTAATTGTAACCAACAATTGGAAACCCAAATGTGCATAAACAAAATGTGGTTTATCCATGCAAAGGGACATTATTCAGTCATAAAAAGCAGTACTGATATGTGCCACAACATGGATAAACCCGGGAAACACTACGCTAAATGCAAGAAGCCAGACACAAAAAGGTAAATACTCTATCATTCCTTTTATGTAAAATATCCAGAGTAGGCAAATCTATAGATGTGTGGTTGCCAGTGACTGGAGGAATGGGAGAATTGGGATTAATAGGTATAGTGTTTCTTTTGGGGGTGATGGAAATGTTCTGGAGGTTGCTATTGGTAATGGCACACAACATAGTGAATACACTAAAAATCTCTAAATAGAACATTTTAAAATGGGTTTTATGTTGTGAATTATATCTCAATTAAAAAAATGAAAAAGACACAGCTAGTTAAAGTAATTACCACTCATCAAATCTGGGGGTAGGGTGAACATCAAAAAGATTAAAATATTAGATTACATAACATTTGAATAAAAAAAAAATTCATAGTGAAAACCACCACCCAAAAAGGACCAAGTTGGCCCTGGGCGGTTGGCTCAGCGGTAGAGCGTCGGCCTGGTGTGCAGAAGTCCCGGGTTCGATTCCCGGCCAGGGCACATAGGAGAAGCGCCCATTTGCTTCTCCACCCCCGCCCCCCCCTCCTTCCTCTCTGTCTCTCTTTCCCTCCCGCAGCTAAGGCTCCATTGGAGCAAGGATGGCCCGGGCGCTGGGGATGGCTCCTTGGCCTCTGACCCAGGTGCTAGAGTGGCTCTGGTCACGGCAGAGCGATGCCCCGGAGGGGCAGAGCATCACCCCCTGGTGGGCAGAGCGTCGCCCCTGGTGGGCGTGCCGGGTGGATCCCGGTCGGGTGCATGCGGGAGTCTGTCTGACTGTCTCTCCCCGTTTCCAGCTTCAGAAATTAGAAATTAGAAAATAAAAAAAATTAAAAAAAAAACCCACAAAAAGGACCAAGTGAAGAAAACTCTTCTTTACAGATGAATGCCTGCTAATAAAGGTAGGAGAAATGACGGGATAAGAGAATTATCATTTAAGGACTCCTAATGTGGTAGCTGACTTAGGCAAGGATCTTCAGTGAATGTTATAAGCAAAAAGCAAAAGGTGGCTTAAGGCCAAGATCTTCAATGTTATCACCTCACAGTTCATTTGATAGATGAGGGAAGGGAGATGGGCAAGCACCATCTTCACCAAGGACTCAAACCCAGCCATCACCAATACAGGGACAACCTGATGTGACACACTGGAACACAAACCTCACTTATTTAGCATTCTTGCAAAAAACTGAACCTGAACTGAATCATGAGGAAACCATAAGACTAATCCAGGATGTGGGCTTTTTCTTATCTTTTAAAAATTAAAACAAAACAAAACCTACCTGCCCTGCAACTATCTATTACAATTTCACTCAATTTGTCCTGGTTTTTAAAAGGCAGTTTATTTTAGGGCAGTATGGTGACAATTAGAGCAGTACTTCAGCCTAATTTGTTTATCAGCCTCCCAATGTGGGATTTTTCTATAAAATAACTGGCCTGGACTCATCTAATATATTTAGGGGTGAAATGCCTTGATGTTAAAACTTACTTTAAATGACTCAGCAGGGGAGGGTATGTGTGTGTAGAAAGACATGGAGGGAGGAAGAGAGGAAGGAAAATAGAGAAAGCAAATGTGGCAAAAAGTGACTAACTGGTGAATTTATGTAAAAAACCATGGGTATTCAATATATTCCTCTTCCAACATTTCTGTAGGTTTATAATTTTTCAAAATAAAAACTTGAGCCTGGGCCCTGGCTGGCTAGCTCAGTGGTAGAGCGTCGGCCTGGCATGTGGGAGTCCTGGGTTCGATTCCCGGCCAGGGCACACAGGAGAAGCGCCCATCTGCTTCTCCACTCCTCCCCCTCTCCTTCCTCTCTGTCTCTCTCTTCCCCTCCCGCAGCCAAGGCTCCATTGGAGCAAAGTTTGCCCAGGCGCTGAGGATGGCTCTGTGGCCTCTGCCTCAGGCCCTAGAATGGCTCTGACTGCGGTAGAGCGACGCCCCAGGTGGGCAGAACATCGCCCCCTGGTGGGCGTGCCGGGTGGATCCCAGTGGGGCGCATGCGGGAGTCTGTCTGACTGCTTCCCCGTTTCCAATTTCAGAAAAATACAAAAAAAACTTGAGCCTGACCTGTGGTGGCACAGTGGATAGAGCACTGACCTGAAACACCGAGGTCATGGGTTCAAAGCCCTGGGCTTGGCCAGTCAAGGCACAAAGGACAGGCAATCAATGAACAACTAAAGTGAAGCAACCATGGGTTGATACTTCTTGTGACTCCCTCCACTGTAAAATCAATAAATCTTTATAAAAAAAAAAGGTGGGGAGAAAATCTGTATAATAAACCAGCTTTAAAGAACAAAATATTCAACATGTTTAAAGTGTAATATCAGAAACACAATGAATCTCTAATACAAATGATTTTCCTGAACTTATTTTACTGTTCCCATTGTTATTGTTGCTCTGAAATTCCTCTATGACTCCTCAAGGCTTCTAAGTTAGTTAAGTGAAAATCACTTAGCCCATTCAGACAATCACAAATTTATCCAAGAGACAAGAAAATAGGTTGGGCAACACACAAACCCCACTGTACTTTACCCATAGCCTGGGACTCCACATACCTCAAATGTTTCCAAATTTTTGAAATGGGAAGGTGTTTCAAGGTTTTCAAATGTTTTTTCTTTAACAGAATTTCTGATCACTTTTCAAGTGAGACAGGTGTACATTTTTAGCTACAGGGCAGATACCCCACATGATCGGCACACAGGTCAATGTATCTCCAGTAGGAGGATTTATCATAAAAAAGTCACCAAAAATTGTAAGCAGTCTGGACTCATGTTTATTGAAGCCAGTAATTAGAGACATTTTTTCCAGCACTAGAAAGCAAGGTTCCACATGACTGCATACTGCCTCTGGATAGAGCCACACCCCTGGACTAAGGCTGGTGGGGAATAATCTGCAGTCCTAATTTTAAGTTAAAAACACCAATAAACCTAGTATCGAGACAATAGTGGACTTACACTTATAGCATCAACATTGTTAAGGTCATGATGTACAGAGCAGTCACTCTCAACTTTGTTAAACTAATGAAATGCGATGTCTTCAATTTAAATACTGATTTTAAAATGCCAATCAAAAAAAAAGTACAAACAAAATTAAATAATTCTAGCAGCATACCCGTTGCATTTTTTAGGAAAGACCAATTCATGGCCTTAATATGGCCACATCTTCAAAACTGAGCTTATTTCTTTGATTTTTTCCATTTTAAAGAAAAACAGCAGATGTAACCACTATAATGTATATAAATAGTCATAAAATTGTCTTTACCAGTCTACCATACAAGTGTATTATGCAAATAAAATGAATTTTACTTTAAAAAGTAAAGGCTATTTATTGTTTGGCCTTTGGTTCCAATGCTTGAAAACCCCAAAATAACACAAAAAAACTTCCCGTCCTCCCACCTCCCATAAAGAACCCTGCAGCTCCCCAAAGCTGGTAGACTTTGGCAACCACTGAGCACACGACACTATGCATCAGCTTCATCTGATACTCGGAGCACCCACTAGTCATGAGAAACTACAAGTGATCTCCAAGAAGCCTTCCTTCACAAGACAGGTGTCTTAGCATTTCATCAGATTTAGCATATTTTATATTGATACAAAAGTGCTTATCACTTTAAATGATAAAAAAATAAACAAAAATGTAAAATTATGTATTGAAATTTGAAATCACACTCTCTCCCTCTTAGGCATGTTCCTTTCCAAGAATTCTTTCTTGTTTCTGAGGTCATTCATTCTGTGCCCCAACTCCCAGCTGCTAGAGAGAAATTAGGTGACCCCTACACTGGGTGGTCACAGATGTTTGGCATCTGTCAGTCACTGCACCATGACTATCACTCCAGTCAGGTTACTGTCATTACCTGGACAGTCTGGTAAATGGAAACCATAAGGCATTAAAAAAAACCCTGAATTTAAAAAGGGGGAAAAAAGTATATTTTCAATAATAAAACTGGCACAAGAAACATTTAACATTTGTCAGAAAGGCAAGTAAATACTCAGCCTTCTCCTTAACAGTGTTCAGACCTTTATAAAAGAGCAATTCAAGAGTTTTAGAGTCTTGTTATACAACATACTAAGTTACGCCCAGTACTATGTTAGTGGTCAGTCAAATCTTGCATGTAAAAGTAATGACATTAGGGAAGTTATGCTCAGACACAGTACAATAAACATTCATATAAAAAAAGTAAACTCCACATAAGTGAACTGTGGTTTTTCCCTTGGCTTGACAACAAATGTTTTACACATTAAATTAATTGGTAGTGCTTGCATTTAAATGCTCTGCATCGTGTATAAAATTAAAAGTGCCATTTCAGATCCACAGAAGTCATTTCCAAATGGTGTTGTGACATGATAATGTGCATGAATTTGTCCTACATAGAGACACCTGACACTCTTATTTCCATAAGAAAAAATGCTACGTTTTATGAAAAACAAGAAACAAGAGAAATGTTATCATTTGCATTTTCAATATAAAAATTCACTTATTTGTCCACCTGATAGCACTAATCAGACCAGGGAGCTAGGACAGATCCTTTTCCCTCAGTGGAACTCCAGGATGGATACCACACACCGTAAGGCAGGGATTGGTGCAAGCCAATTAACCAGTGTGCAACTACATTAAAAACCTCCCTCAAACTTTCTGTAGCACATTGCATTACGGTAAAATGAGAGGTTGGTCACCCACTCTCTATTTGTAGGCCAGCCTGTGGTAGTAAAAAAAAAAACAAAAGTTTTTTTTTTTAATTTAAAAAAGCAGGAGTTATTTAAAGAACATAATTCAAAGAAAACTAATTACATAACTGCTGATTTTAAACACACCCCACAGTGACTGTCTGCCTCACAATGCACATGCGTGGAGCCCAGCACCTGCCATGGGGACGTGGCCTAGGCTAAGCATGTGAGTCCTGGGCAGCTGCCATCTTCCCCACCCTTGTCAACTCCACCTGACTCAGGCACACCAACACTTAACACATCTTTCATAAGTTAAAGATGCATTCAGAACAAGTCTAATTCCTATTTTGCTTAGTGTTTAGTTTGGAAATGCTTCTGATATTAAGTCTTAAAAATGATTATTCAACTTCTACTGAATGCACAGTATTTACTAACACTGTTCATCCCCTCCTTGCTTCATCTCCTTCAATGTTCAGCTTCCCCCTATCACTTCTCTCATTCCTCCCTTCAGCCTTTATTATTTCCTGGACTTTCTGCTACTAACCTGCTTCCCAAGAACAAGTGAATTTGCTAGCAAGCAACTGGTCAGACTAGCCACCATCTGATAATGATCTCCCGGTCTCACTTGCTCCATCCACCCTTCGAGAAAGCGGGCCCTTTCTCTCCACCACCGGCCCCTCCACATGAAGCCCCGCCTGCACTTGCCTCCCACAGAGAGCCACATGCCTGAGAGTCCAAGGTTATCCTTAACAACGGGATCTGACACATAACCTTCCTAAATGTGCAATTCTCACTCGGACAAGCCAATGAAGTATTTTTTTTAAAGTTCATCTCCCCTGCCCCCAAAAACTGATAGTATGTGCCATATCAGAAAAATCCTGGTCTTAGCAGATCAATATACATAGTTATTTGGTCATTTTACATATGCACTTTTAAGGAGTATCAGGCTTCATTTTCTGTTGAAGAGTTTGTTACCAAGGAGTCTGGTTTTCGAGTCATTCTATCCAGTTCTTCCTGAACATTTGTCAACACAGTCTTTTGTCCTTTAAAAATAAAAGAGAGCAGTGATGAGAGACCAGAAAAGAATTTTTAGAAAGGAACACTTACAACTAACTATACAGACTTCATTTGTGGTGATAACAACCTCAATCTTAGTAAGAATGAGAAAAGCTTTATTTTATTACAATGATTATGAGACAGACCTAAATTTTCCTTCTTTATTCCAAATCTCACAGGTCTGTGCTCCCCTGATCACATGACTGTCCCCTGCCTGGGGATGCCATTGTGCCGATATAAGGGCCTTTCTGAACCCTCTCACTGTGCATGGCAGCATACTACTTTCTGTGCCTCGAACACAGAGGAGTTCAGACTTTGTTTCTAATTACAACACTAAACTGACACAAATGTATGGGCCAGAAACACTACATTTCAATAAGAAAATAAGACTAAGCCCAGACATTTTGATCTTACACAGAGTCAGTGTTCATATTTTTTTGTTGTCAAATACTAACTGGGGCCTGGAAATGACCCCTATTTTCTACTAAGGAGGAGCTCACAGCCTGGGCCATCCGACAGGATTCTGAGTCTCTAAGAACTCAGGAGCCCCTGGAGGCCCAGGCTGACCTGAGGATGGAGTGATTCTAATGGTCTCCCTTTGATATGAAAAGATTAATTAGAGAAAACCCTGTATCAATATTTTTTATATCCAATGGAGAATTAAAAGCCAAAAACTTAAAATGGCCACAAGCTTCCCGGGAAAATATGTAACTCCCAAGAAACTTGAGTATTTGTTTCAGAGACTTGAAAGATATAAACTGGCCCTAATGGCCCATACAGAAACACAAATGGAGGGGGTGGGATGGGTGGAGGTGCTTCATGGAGGAGGAAACGAAAACCCTCCAGTGAGACAGTGAGTGTTCGCATGACCGGGGGCAGCAAACAAAAATCCTTGTAAAACATAGTAAGAAATTAAATAAATAAAATGTCAATGGTACACCCTAGAGTCCTAGTGGTCGGCAAACTCATTAGTCAACAGAGCCAAATATCAACAGTACAACGATTGATATTTCTTTTGAGAGCCAAATTTTTAAAACTTAAACTATATAGGTAGGTACATTCCTTATCGAGGTAGCGCCCACACGTGGTATTTTGTGGAAGAGACACACTCAAGGGGCCAAAGAGCAGCATGTGGCTCATGAGCTGCAGTTTGCCGACCAGGGCCCTAGGCCATGATCTCCAATGGATCGAGCTTCTACGCCAGGGCCACGTGTATAGTTTAGGACCTACCTCAACTCACCCAACAGTCAGCTCCTGAGAACCTGAGTATACACAACCCCCACCTTAGTGCCCAGGAAACCTGTACGGCAGTAAGGTAATCCCACCGTAAAGTATACTGTCAGCATAAAGCAGAGAAGTGCTTCCTTGCTTGGCTGTTCATGTTCAGAAAACCGACGGTCTGCAGGTCCGGTGAGAGCAGACTCTCCTGCCGCCCCCCTTCTAGACTCCTCAAACAGAAGGTGATAGTCTCGACGGTCCTTCAGTACCTGACTTCTTGGCTGTGCTCTGCACCGCACCAGCACCAGGACTTCCAGGAGAGCCTGTTTTTTTACTCAATAGACTATTGAAGAAGCTGGCCAACACCCCTTCACTTGCCGCATTATCTAAGGAAACATTAAGGGGAATAAAAGCATCACATGAACTGGATTACTCGACAAAATACACAAACCTTAGTTTTCAGCTTAGCATCATCCACTGGTGGTTATCGTCTTCCTAGGATACTAAGCACATTCATTTACTATGATGCCTTACGCACTGCCACTGCTGAGGCTGTTATATGTTAGCTTGATTAATAAGTGGAAACCTATTTAGATTTCCACCTGTTTGGGGCCTAATAAATAACTTGTATTCCACATCAGCTCCCTGTCCACAAAACAGTGCTTTCCTCATTTTTTTCTTTTTTTAAAGATTTTATTTTTGATTTTACGAGGGAGGGGGAGAGATGAGAAGTTTCAACTCATAGTTGCTTCACTTTAGTTGTTCACCCATTGCTTGACCAGGCAAGCCCAGGGTTTTGAACTAGTGATCTCAGCATTTCAGGTTGACACTCTATCCACTGTGCCACCACTGGTCAGGCCAAAACAAAAAGTTTAATGTGACTTATTCTATTGTATTTCCCTCCAAAGGAATTGGCACTGCCTAACCAAGGTCTTACACAAAGCCAGGTACAGGTGGAAGGGCCACTGATTCCAATAAAGAAACAGGCCTTGCCTGACCTGTGGTGGCACAGTGGATAAAGTGTCAACCTGGAAGCGCTGAGGTTGCCTGTTCAAAACCCTGGGCTTGCCTGGTCAAGGCACATATGGAAGTTGATGCTTCCTGCTCCTCCCCCCTTCTTTCTCTCTCTCTCTCTCTCCCCTCTCTATAATGAATAGATAAAATTTTAAAGAAAAAAAGAAAAGAAACAGGCCTTGACCTGACCAGGCGGTGGCACAGTGGATAGAGCGTTGGACTGGGACATGGAGGACCCAGGTTCAAAACCCCAAGGTTGCCAGCTTGAGCTCAAGGTCTCTGGCTTGAACATGGGGTCACTCAGTCTGCTGTAACCCCCGGTCAAGGAACATATGAAAAAGCAATCAATGAACAACTAAAGTGCCACAACAAAGAATTGATGCTTCTCATCTCTCTCCCTTCCTGTCTGTCCCCATCTGTGTGTGTGTGTGTGTGTGTGTGTGTCTCTCTCTCTCTCTCTCTCTCACACACACACACACACACACACACACACACACACACACAGAGGCAGGCTTTCCAATAAACTTAAAAAAAACAACAACAGGCCTTGGCCTCTCCCTGCCATGAGCCCCTCTCTTTGAGAGAGGGGATGTGGAAGATAGCCCTTCCTGGGGAAAAACTGCCCAGGTGCCATGAGTCTTTACCTTCCACACCCAGTCATGTGGCCCCACAGAGCTCGAGCCTAGGGCTAAACCACTCTCCAGAGACAGGATACATACTTTTGATGTTTGGATCTGGTTTCTTTACTGATGTGCCTGGAGAGGCGCTGGGCACGCTGGCTGGCCCTCCTCGGCCCTGAGTTCTTGGAGACCCAGAGGGTCCTCTTGCAGGGGATTCCTAAGTCCAAAACAAACCCAAGTCACACACAGGCATAAAAATAACAGAAAATACATATTCCCAAAATGAAACCATAAGTGAAGAGGGTATTGTGCACAGTCTTGGGAGAAGGGTGGGAGGATTGGGAGTTTACTCCCAGTTCAGTTCCTCTCTAGAGCTGTTTCTCCTGAAAGAAGAGTTATCAAGGTAACAGCCTGCTCACTTAAATTCCCAGAGCAGTATTCCTTCCTAAGGTATTTTCTGAGTTCCTACTACGTTCCTGGCCCTGGGCCATTGGGGGACCAAACTCCCTTTGAAAATTCAAAGCCCACACTAACTCTCACAAATGACAGAACAAAGTCTGAAGACACCCACGACACTGGTCCTTGACCCTCTGTTTAAGGTACTCACGGAGGCTCTGGTGGGCGTGGCTGGCTGCTTGGCAAGGAGTGACTGCAAAGAGAGGGACACACTGGCCATTAACCAAAGCCTGCAGAGTGCACTGAAGGGCTGAAGAAACATTTCCAAGTATTCCACTAGAGGGCACATTAACAATCAGGTCATAGATTTTACATTCTAAATGCAAAAACCTTAAATTGAGCAATTTGGTATGCAGTGGAAAAAAATATCCCAAGTAACCAGTTTTGAAACTAATAAAGCAAGGAAAGCACAGAAGGGAGGGGAAGTTGGCAAAAGAACTGTTAACACCCCCTGCGGACCTGCCTGTACCATCAAAGCAGACCTAGGACATGTCTTAACAGTCCAAGTGAAACAGTAAGGCAAAATTGAGTCCCTATGTCAGTTTGGGGAAGTTACTTTCCTCACCTACCAAGTGGGTGTATCAGCTCACCTGCCTTCCGGCACAAGGCTGTGTGGGGCTATGTAAATAATGGAAGTGAGGTCAGGGCACTTAGTCAACTGTCAACATAGGAAATACCATAAAGAAAACCTACATTTCTAGGCCTGACCTGTGGTGGCGCAGTGGATAGAGCGTCGGACTGGGATGCGGAAGGACCCAGGTTCGAGACCCCGAGGTCGCCAGCTTGAGCGCGGGCTCATCTGGCTTGAGCAAAGAGCTCACCAGCTTGGACCCAAGGTCCCTGGCTCCAGCAGGGGGTTACTCGGTCTGCTGAAGGCCCACGGTCAAGGCACATGTGAGAAAGCAATCAATGAACAACTAAGAAGTCGCAACGCGCACAACGAGAAACTGATGATTGATGCTTCTCATCTCTCTCCGTTCCTGTCTGTCTGTCCCTGTCTATCTCTGCCTCTGTAAAAAAAAAAAAAAAAAAAGAAAAAAGAAAACCTACATTTCTAGACAGAAAGAGTACTTAAAAAGATAACAAACCCAATCACTGTAGGAGAATCTGTAAGGCAGGCAGAGAACCCCCTGAGGCAGGGAGTCTAACCCCTACTCTGTACCAGTTTTAGAAACAAAAGGAAACAAGGAGACCTGCTTGCAACTGCTTTAGCAAGCTCGCTGATACCGACACCCTGTCCAGGGGCTGGTATTTCACTCATGAGGAGGCCTCTGCTCTGGCCTCACTGGTCTTCTTACCTGTTGCTTCATCAGGAACACCTGCTCATCCTCTGCTGACAACTCTTTGTCATGGACCAGCTGTGAAGGGAAAAAACAGAATTCATTCATGGTCACAGTTCAAGAATACCCGAACTACTGTCAAAATTCATGCTGAGGCACTGGCCAATTGGCTCAGCAATAGAGCATCGGTCCAGCATGTGGAAGCCCCGGGTTTGAATCTTGGTCAGGGCACACAGACGTGACCATCTGCTTCCCCACCCCTCCCCTCCTCCTACCCATAGCCATGGTTTGAATGGTTTGAGCAAGTTGGTCCCGGGCGCTGAAGATGGCACCACGGCTTCACCTTAGGTGCTAAAATAGATTGGTTGCTGAACAACAAAGCAGTGGACCCAGACTGGCATAGCATGGCCCGGTAAGAGGCTTGCCCGGTGGAACCCAGTTAGGACACATGTGGGAGTCTGCCTTACTGCCTCTCAAAAAAAAAAAAAAAAATTTTCAGCTTAAAGGAGAATCTGGACTAAGATCTCCCTCCACATGGGTCTGGGAAGAGACCCTGCTGAGCCTGCAGTAATGTTTTCCTATCCTGGCAGAAGCTCCATGCCTTGGCATGTGTCCAACTGATCTTTTATAAGTCTGGCAGGTTCTAAATACCTACCAGGTCAGTCTGCGGGAGCTCACAGGAGCAAGGGGCTCAACTAACAGTTCAGAGGTGGTGGTAGCACTGTCAGGACTTAATGCGAAACTTCAACCCCACACAATGTGGCTACTCCATCACTCAGACCCCGCTACCCAAATCTATTTGCATAATACCAGACCTCATCTAAATTTTTTTTTATTTTAAGCAAGAGAGACAGACAGACAGGAACAGACAGGAAGGAAGAGAGTGAGAAGCATCAATTCTTCACTGTAGCCCCTTAGTTGTTTATTGAGTGCTTTCTCATATGTGCTTGATTAGGGGGCTCCAGCAAAGCAAATGACCCCTTGTTCAAGCCAGCGACCTTTGGGCTCAAGCCAGCAACCATGGGGTCATGTGTATGATCCCACGCTCAAGCTAGCAATCTCGGGATTTTGAACCTGGGTCCTCAGCATACTCTATTCATTGATCCACTACCTGGTCAGGCTAAAGACTTTTTTTTTTTGGGTGCCATAGACAAAAAGAGTTAGAGAGAGGGATAGGGACAGACAGACAGGAAGGGAGAGAGATGAGAAACATCAATTCTTCGTTGCGGTTCCTTAGTTGTTCACTGATTGATTTCTCATATGTGCCTTGACCGGGGGGCTACAGAAAATCAACTGACCCCTTTTTTGCTGGAGTCAGTGACCTTGGGCTCAAGCTGGTGAGCCTTGCTCAAACCAGATGAGCCCATGCTCAAGCTGGCGATCTCGGGGTCTCAAACCTGGGTCCTCCACATCCCAGTCCGACACTCTTATCCACTGCACCCCTACCTGGTCAGACTAAAGACTTTTTTTTAAAAGGGTGCTTAATTTATGTTTTTCCCCCAGGACAGTTCAATGTGTAAGACCTGATTCTTTATAGGTTTCCTTTCCCATAAAAAATAAGCAAACAAACACCTACAACTCTTAAAGTGATTGATTTGGGTACCTTTCTCACAGGAGGTTTCATGATGAAATCTTCATATGCATCTTCTGGCTTCACAGTTGTGAAATTTTCATGTAAAATAGCTATTTTCTTTTCATTGTCCCAGCCAGCAGGTCTAAAGGCAGAGAAACAATGATTGACTGTTTTCCCTGAGACTGCCTTACAGCATACAACACACATTCTGGGTTAGATGGGACTCCTGGGTAAGTTCCTTTCCCATAAGAGCTCATCTGTTAGTTGTTGGAGCTGACTTGTAACTTTCATTAGACAAGTGAAATACTGCATGTATAACCCATCAGATCAACATTGCAGGTCCTGCTCCACACTGAGTTCATGGGGCCCAAGGCCTAAGAAGCCAGAATGGGATCTTACTGACTACAGATCCTGAGCCACAGCAAATGTTCAGAGCCTTCCCACAACTCCACCCAGAAGAGGAAGGATACAATGGGGCCCTGTTCCAAAAGCAGAAAATGCAAAGACCAGCATAGAGGACAGAGATCAGGATGGGACTGCTATTCTTTGGCACGCAAGCAACTCTCCTATAAGCTATTTCTCTGAGAACTTTTCTTTCTGACAATAGTTTCTTATGGATTGGTTCATTAATTTTACTGGTTTGGGAAAATCTACCTACCAGATTCTATACTACCTGGGCCCCAAACCAGCCAAACCAGAGGACACGAGTCCTTGAGCCTCCTACATGGGTGCTCCCTAGCTTGACATCATAGGGCAAAATGGCACCCAGGTTACACTACGTTAAGCCACAGCCCACCAGACTTTTCTAAAGGAACAAGTATAATGTCCCACATCAGTAGTTTTCAACCTTCTTACATTTGGAAATCGGTGAAAATAGATTTCAGGGACCACTAAGGCAGAAATCACCCCAAGCATAAGTAAATTCAACTAAGATCACTGGGTCTATAATCTTCATACAACATCAGGGTGGTTAACTCTTTCACAGACCAGCACAAAATTTCTGGCAGACTAGTCCACAGACCGGTGGTTGAAAAACACTGCCCTACACGACATATTTTGAACTCTAGAAGCTCTAAAAAATAGTGATTGATTCTCACAGGCATCTCATTCTCCATCCAATTCCTGTTCCATAGCCCTAAAATCAAGGGGGTGCTTAGCCGGGGCTCTCCGCCCAAATCGCTTTGCTGACATCACCAGCTCCCAAATAGGCAACTATCTCCAGGACCAAAAGTGCAGAGGGAAAAGGTGTGATCAAGATATCACCATGACCCATGCAGCCTTCAGAAGCTGCGAGATACTTCTCTATTCTGGACCAGCCAATCTGCCTGCTCCTCCTGCTTCCTGGGATCCCATGTGATCTAGGCATTGGCAGATGCCAAAAACACAGTACTCTACACTTGTTATATCTTTGGTGCCGACCTGACTGCTCTAGGGGATTCTCTAAAATCATCTGAAGTGTCTAGCTTTGCTATCTGCAAGCACCTCTAGGGAGGCTCTCCCTGAATGCTTAGGAGACAACCAATACAGTCCTGAGCTCCTGGCCTTCACACCATCAGTCTTCTTACCGACTGTGCCTCCCACCCCTCCATTCTCTCTGGCCGGCCTGGCCGGCACCCCTCATCCTTCCAGCATCGCCCACTCTGCCTTCCCTGCTGCAATGCCTCCACTACCCCACTACTGCCCTACCTCTCCTTGACTGTGTGTGCCATGTTCAGGGACCACCTCATTCATTTCTGTGTCCTCAGCACAGAATCCGGGCACCTAGGAGGTCCTCAGTTTTTGCGGAATAAACTGTAATTCTTTATTAAGTCAAGAGGATATCTAAGCCTAAAAACAATGAGTCCTCTCAGAGACCACAGCTTCAATATTTATTTATGCATCATCATTATTTACGCATCATCATTCTCCTGGGAGAGAAAGATACAAACTTGGGCAAACAGGTACCCAAGTCCCTGGCCAGTAATGTGAACTGCTGGAAACACAATAAGCAAGCAGTATGGCAAAGCCCATGCTGACAGAGATGCCTGCTGATGGGCAGAAAAACCAGATGCTTCAACAGAAAACATTCAGGATCCCCACAGCACCAATTCTCTCTCCTTCGACATCCCTCCCCAGCCAGTATTTTATCAGAGTAGACAGTAAGTGGCAAAAATGGCTAGCTTAAGTTTTGGCAACTGCTCTCAATGAAGGCAGCAACCAGGGCCTCACACACCCACTTCCCTCAGGCTGGAGGCAGGATAGCAAGGACCCTGGGAAGGAGCAGAGGGGAAATCTGGGTGTGCCTATCACTATGCCCCAAGGCTGTGTAAGACAGAAGGCACCGTACTTGGAAGGATAAAATGTAAAGAGCAAATGTACTATGAAGAATAGAGTTTGAAAGCATCACTTATAAAAAACTCACATAAAAACTGAGTCCTTTTCCACAACTAAGGCAGGAGTGGTAAAGTGGAAACCGTATGTTTTATGAACAATGTACTTATACAACAAGTCGAGGTTTTTCTCTTCCTTCACTGAGGTGTAAATCAAGGCAGCTCCATCTAATCAATCTGCTTAAGGAAAACCAATTCACTACAAGAGGCAAAAGCACACACACTCACACACAATCCTCACAGTTACTACTTATAGGTTGATCAATAGAAAAGTGTTAAAAATTAAAAAATTAAAAGGATAATAGCCCTGGCCAGGTATCTCAGCTGGTTAGAGCATCATCCCAATAAAACAAGATTGTAGGTTTGATCCCCAGTCAGGGCACACATAAGAATTAACCAATAAATGCATAAATAAGTGGAACAACATATTGATGTTTTCTCTCTCTCAAAAAGTCAATTGAAACAAACAAAGGATAATAGCAGCAGATTAAACAGGTTAAAGGCATAAAGCACGTTGATACTATATGGGTTGTGCAGTTCATTTTTTAACTCGTAAATTTGTCTTCTGACTCATCCAATTGCTTCCCATAGTCAGGTTAATGGCTCCAAGGCTAGCCGGGAAAACACCCTCAGCATATCCAAGACACACAGATTCTTTCCCAGGCAGATGCTCACGTGGTTAATTTTATCATCAAGCACACCTTTTATGACAGATGGGTGCCTGCGAGAATCAGTTATCTCTGGACAAGCTAACGGGTCCAAAGGAAGCGACAGAAACATATCCCTCACTCCCACCTGAGGGTGGGACTACAGCACAAACTGCTACTGGATTTTTATAGGAACAGGACTCAAAGAATTACTGACACGGTATCATTCTCAGGGACAGTACAAAACACTTGTAGCATCTAAAACAGTACCATGCTGATAATTAACCTTTTCTGTCAAAAAAGCAAAGTTTAAAAAAATTCCCAAGATGAAAGTGACTGGGTAATAAAATCACCTGTCAGCTTTCTTCTTAAATATAAAAATCTGGCCTGACCTGTGGTGGCACAGTGGGCAAAGTGTCGACCTGGAATGCTAAGGTCTCTGGTTCAAAACCCTGGGACTGCCCAGTCCAGGCACATATGAGAAGCAACTGCTATGAGTTGATGCTTCCAGCTCCTCCCCTTCCCTTTCTTTCTCTTTATCCTCTTTCTATAATCAGTAAATAAAAAATCTTGAAAAAGTCTGAAATACAAAAGCCCAGCAAATATACAGCATTAAAAATAAAAGTGATCAAACTTAAGTACAAATCAGTGAGTCTCAAATTCCAACATAATAAAAAGATATATACAATTATCTCCCAGGCAGAGAACTATTCTGGATTCAGGAAGTACTTTATCTCCTTGAAGATGCCCCATCCGGAGGGAAGCCTGGATTAGCACCCTGAGAGGGAAGCCTGGGCCCCGGGCTCTGAAACAGCGCCCCAAGGATACACTGGAGGCAGAACCTCCGGAGATGTGACTGGATGAAGTCAAAGTGCTCGTCCCTGTAGTCATGCTCCTTCTCCAGGACACTCACGGCATCACACTGCAGGGAAGAAGGAAGGAGAAAGATGTTATCTTTCTGCACCTCTGCCTACTGCAGATTAGAACAGGAGTAAAGTATCACAGCTCCAAAGAAAGCCACAGACAAAGGTCCAAGCATTAATTAAATGAACAAGAGGGAAAACCAACAACATTTTCCTCTTTCAACCTGGGCCTCAGTTTCCATATCTGTAAAGTGGGGATATAATAGCCCTGATCACCTCAAAGGTATTCTAACAATCAAACAAGGTGCCCTGGCCAGTTGGCTCAGCAGCAGAGCATCGGCCTGGCATGTCGAAGTCCCAGGTTTAATTCCCGGTCAGGGCACACAGAAGAATCAACCATCTGCTTTTCCAGCTCTTCCTGTCTCCTCCCTCCCTCTCTCTCTCTCTTCCCCTCCTGCAGCCATGGCTCGAATGCTGTGAGCAAGTTGGCCTCGGGTGCTGAGGATGGCTTCATGGCCTCACCTCAGGCACTGATATGGCTCAGTTGCAAAGCAACAGAGCAGTGGCCTGATGGGCAGAGCATCACCCAATTGGGGACATGCCGGGTGGATCCCGGTCGGGGCGCATGCAGGAGTCTGTCTCTCTGCCTCCCTGCCTCTCATTTCACTAAAAAAAAAAAAAAAAAAAAAAGAAAGAAAGAAAGAAAGAAAGAATCAAACAATGTCACATCAGGAAACAGGCCCACTGGATGTGGCCATGCACAGCACACTCCAAAGGGCTACATTCCCTCAGAACATGTTGAGAACAGCACACCATGTAGTTGGGCAACACAGTGGCTCTGACTGAGAATAAAGTACTTTTGAAACCCAAAATGTGGGGGTTTTTTGTATTTTTTTTTTTCTGAAGCTGGAAACAGGGAGAGACAGTCAGACAGACTCCCACATGCGCCCGACCGGGATCCACCCGGCACGCCCACCAAGGGGCGACACTAACCACCAGGGGGCGATGCTGTGCCCCTCCGGGGCATTGCTCTGTTGCGACCAGAGCCACTCTAGTGCCTGGGGCAGAGGCCAAGGAGCCATCCCCAGCGCCTGGGCCATCTTTGCTCCAATGGAACCTCGCTGCGGGAGGGGAAGAGAGAGAGAGAGAGAGAGAGAGAGAGAGAGAGAGAGGAAGGAGGGGGTAGGGGTGGAGAAGCAGATGGGCGCTTCTCCTGTGTGCCCTGGCTAGGAATCGAACCCGGGACTTCTGCACGCCAGGCCGACGCTCTACCACTGAGCCAACTGGCCAGGGCCTGAAACCCAAAATGTTTTTAAAGCCATTTTTTATTTTGTAAATGACATCTTTGTTCCTCTCTGACTGAACTTAATTTCTATTCCCATTCCATCACTCCACAGGGTAAAAGAAGCTCAAATCTCGAGTTCCTTTCCTTCTTTCCCTAGGCTATAGTCCTTTCTGAAAATTATCTTGAGTCCAATAGGCTTTAGAGACCAAAGGCCAAAAGAAGTCTGCACTTCCATATTATTTCTTCATCATTAGTTCGGGCTAGAGGAACTGGTTACACAGCTCTACAAAAATTGTTTAGTTCTGAGTTTGAATCACTCAATAAAGCTGACAGTGCTTCAGCTACGAGCAAAGCGAGTGATGTTATGTTTCCAGCAGCAATGGTTAAAGACAATTATTTTCTATCCTGACATATTCAGTGTACTTAATAAATGCCAAACTAGCCCAACTCTTCCCTGGGAAGATGCCTCATTAAAGCCTCCCAGAGTGCCTTTGGATGGTGATGTTCACTGGCCAAACCCAGCCAGGTTTGCAGCTCCCTGACACACACCTTTGTGCACACCACCAACACTGGGATCCCCAGATTATGAGTCAGCACGTTGTCACCGAGAGGCAGGGCAACATTTTCTTCGTCAGGACCCGAGGTCAGAGGTCCTCTTCTCTGTGGGGAACCTTGACAACCTTCTTCAGGTTCACTATAGTCCTGAAAATCTTTCACAACTACAGGTGAAAAAGGAAAAGGAAATTACACACATACAAATACATACCAACTTTAGAAAACTGATAAAGGTAGGAACAAGCACAGAACATGAACAATTATGGCAAACTTCCTAACTGCCTTCTACGCAATGTTAGGGATTTGGGAAGGATGATGCAAAGTGCCAGTTCTGACATATTCTGTCGGAGCACTGTAATTTCAGAGCAGCAAAAACACTCCCTGGACCTCTTCAACTGTACCCAAGACTTAAACAGGTTTTTTGTTTGTTTGTTTGCTTTTTACAGAGACAGAGTGAGAGTCAGACGGACAGACAGACAGAAACGGAGAGATGAGAAGCATCAATCATTAAGTTTTTCGTTGAGCATTGCTACACCTTAGTTGTTCATTGATTGTTTTCTCATATGTGCCTTGACCACAGGCCTTCAGCAGACCCAGTAACCCCTTGCTGGAGCCAGGGGTCTTGGGTCCAAGCTGGTGAGCTTTATGCTCAAACCAGATGAGCTCGCGCTCAAGCTGGTGAGCTCGGGGGGTCTCGAACCTGGGTCCTCCGCATCCCAGTCTGATGCTCTATCCACTGCGCCACTGCCTGGTCAGGCTTAAACAGGTTTTAAAACTTCTAAGGCTCCAATAGTTTCCTATTAGGAAAAGCCACTTTTCTTATATATCATACATTTTCAAAATTCCAGAATAGTTGAATTGTGTTACTTCAACAGAGGCAACCACAAGAAACAGCTTATAACTTCTAAAACTCCTCAGTCCTCATTAGAATAAAGCCATCTGAATTCCACAAGAACATGCAGTTTCCATCCAGCTGAAGTATGTTCACCCCGAGTAAGGCTGGGTTTGCCTGGTACCTCCCCCATCTCCTCGCCATGCACACTCCTGTGGACTTGGTCTCATCTTTAGGAGATCCTGAGTCACATGTGCAGTGTGCACAGACCCGTTCTTGTCTAACACAGGGTCGCAGTAGAACATCCATTTCTTACACATACAGTCAGTCATCACTTTGGCCAAGGGTGCAACCCCATAGGAGAGGCTTCAAGCTAAACGGCCTTAGTTAAGCCAGGTGAACACAAAGCGCACAGACCTGCACCTTTCACAGGTGCTTCAAGGCTCACATGACAGGCCAGAGAATAAGGAAATGTCGGTTAAAGCTACTCTGAGCCAGAGGAGCAAACCCTTCTGTGCCCAATACGACTAACAGGCCAAAAGACCTTTTATGCTCATCCACGTGTTCATTAAGGAAATGAAAAATCTGGATTAAAGAGAACCTAGAGAAAGATACAAATATTCCTCGCCCCTCCCCAACACATTTCAAATATTTTAAAACAATGAGTTTTAATTCACAAAGATTCTAAATTATCATTACATAAATTTCTGGAATTATCTGGGAGCACACTATATAATACTGGGCAAACTGAAAAACACTGAAGTACAGATACAGTAACAGTTCACCTCCACAACTCTCCTTAATACAGTTTCATTGCCAATATAAACAATCTACTCTAGATCTGTACTACATTTGGGACAAAAGCAGGAGTTCCTGATTAACTTACTAGCATGATTGTTGAAGGATCCTGAAGGAATCAAAGGTTCTTATATTTTTTCTTTAAAAGCATTTTTAACAAATCTTCAAATCAATGAAAAATACAATAGCTTAACTGTCTGGTAATATCTATAACTGCCCAGGAACACATGAAACACCAAACTGTCTGGATAATATCTATAACTGCCCAGGAACACATGAAACACCAAACCCGGGCTTCTCCAAGACGGGGAGGGCAGGGCCTGGAACAGGTGAGCTAAGCAACTGGGGCAGGGGCAGGGTAGCCCTAGCGGTCTGCTTTCGGACCCTCCACTACCCAGTGTGCTACACAAACCCTGCTGCACTCCACACACGCCATGATGTACACATGGTTCGGAAGCCCTGGGTTAGATATTCTCTCTCTAAAAGAATGACTTAATTATGCTGTCCAACAACAGTAGGATGCACATGTGTGTTTTTCTTGTTTTTTTTTTAGAGACAGGGTGGGAGAGAGAGACAGAGAGACAGGAACACACAGCTTTTCCTGTCTGTGCCCTGACCCGAGATCAAACCAGCAACCTCTGCACTTCAGGATGACATTCCAACCAACAGATCTATCTGGCCAGGGCTTAATTTTTTTATTTATTGACTTATTTTTAGAGAGTCAGAGAGGAGAAAGGAGAGAGAGGAGAGGGGAAGGGAAGCATTCGTTTGTTATTCCACTCAGTCATGCATTCACTGGATGCTTCCCATGTGTGCCCTGACTGGGGATCGAATACACAACCTTGTCATTTCAGGACGACACTCTAACCGACTGACCTAACCGGCCAGGGTGCAAGTGTTTTGTTTTGTTTAAAGATTTTATTCATTGGGGGAGGGGGGAAAGCCCAGAGTTTTGAACCAGCAACCTCAGCGTTCCAGGTCGACGCTTTATCCACTGCGCCACCACAGGTCAGGCACACATGTTTTTAATCAAGTACTTTAGTAAAATGGAAGGCAGAACAAATATTCATAACAGAGGTTGGTGAAAAGGGGGAATAAAACCATAGTGAGGATTATGTAATTCAGATAATGAAATGTGCACTTCCCTTAGGGTACCCACCCACATCACAGTATTAACAACTTCTCTTTAGGCAGAGGGACAGCCAGTGGTCCACAGCAGCAGTCTCGGTCTACCTGGGGCTCCCCTTTAGCGTTAGATGAGAGGTGCCTACGAGGAGATCGTAGTGTGCTCTACTCCAGCTGCTGCCCCTTTCTCACCCTTTCCCTCCTGCCTCACTTCATTAGTCATCTGTTGGCCCCACCGTCCTAACCTTTTTCCTCTACTTGATATACAAGGAAAGCCCCGGGCATAGAGCAGGAAAGACCAGACTAATCTACACACAAGCACCATCTTCTAGTGGCTCTGGGGGTCGCTCTGCCGTCTCCTTCACCTAGATGGATCTTGCAGCCAAACAGCTGCTACAGACTCTACCCCAATGGGGAACCTAATCCTGAAAGAGTGGACAGCCATGGAACAGCTTTCAAACTCAACAGACTGGAGACTGGTGACAGACTGGAGACTAGTTGGGTAACAGTCCTTCATTCCTCCAATACAATACCTAGAGTCCCATTAATCTGGAAAGCCCAAGTCCTCTGAGTAAAAGGAAGGTCAACTGTTTTATTAACATGTAACCTAAAACCAGCAGTAACAAAGGCACTCCTTCAACAGGCAACATCTCAGAGGAGGGATGGGGAAAACAAGAGAGGTCAGTGGGAGGGTGCTCAGAGTCAGGAGGCATGGACAGGTTCCAGCAATTGCTAGGGGCCCTCCAGTGTCCCCTCTCCTCTTCCTCCTTCTAACGGAATTACCTGATACTTAGAACACATGGCCACACAGACATTTCCCAGCTTCCTTAGAAAGACAGCAGACATGTGCCCTTCAGCCCTTCCTTCCTCTTCCTTTACCCTGCTGTCTGAGACAGGAATATGAAGGCTAGAGCTCCAGCTGTCAAGAGGAAGAGAACCACACCCTAGAGAAGACAAAGCAATACACAAAAGGAACCAGGGTTCTTTTTCCTTTTTTAAAAATTTTAATTAATTGTAATTTATTGTACTGACATGAATTCAAGTGCAGGATTCTTGACCTGTCTTCCCAGAGCTGCTTTCCGGTCCTGAACTGCCTACCTCGATTTCATTACAGGGAGAAAAGCACACTCAGTCTTGTTTAAGCCAGTTATTTTGGGTTTTGTGTCACATGCAGCTGAATCTAATCCTAAGTGATACGTATCACTGATTAAGACCACAAAATAAGTTCAGAGTGTGTGAGAGCTCCCGGGGAGCAGGCATCTTATCTGTTATATGTATCTCCAACAGCTAGAGCAGGCCTGGTACAAGGCCAACACCTTCCCTATCTGGAACAAACAATATCCTTCATTTGATCTCTTTCTTTTTTTCGTTTCAACAAATCTTTACAAGGTTATAACTCTTAAGAAAACGTCAGTGTGTTTACCCACTAATCTAGGTACGATGCTAAGTGTGCCATGAAAGGAAAACTGCTCTTCAGCCTCAGAACTATTCTAAGTTGTCTTTAGGATCTCTATTTCAGGGGAAAGAGGTATTATCTAGTGGCTGAAGACAGACAAGCTGAGCTGCATACCAATCACTGCAACTCACATGCGGATGACCTTGGAAACACACATACACACAGCAAACCAAAGATTAGATGTAAAACTCCGTTTAAGCTACTGTGGGACAGAAGCAAGTTATGAAGTTATAACAGGAAGACACATGGCAAAAAATTTCATTTGAAAAGCACATCAAAATTTCTGAACCCTTCTGCCAGTAAGTGTGACGATCCCATGTGCCATGCCTCAGAAGCCCTCATTAATTCACTGAAGGGAATGATGTCATCCTTTGGAAATAAGCCAAGCCTGGCCTGGCCGAGACTGCGGCCACCGCCACCACAGCTCCAACCCCTGCCCCTCCCACTTCCCTGGCAAGTGGACAGAAGCTGATGTAACTGCACAGAAGCAAGGGAAAAGAAAACAAGCTTCTGAACCACATTAAAGAAAAAAAAACACAAAAACTTCTTTAATTTGAAAATTCTTTGTTTGTTAAAAGACTTGAATATCCTTAGTTTTAAAATAGCCTTTCATTTTAATGACAAAAAAAAAAATAACCTCCTTTTTTATATGAACTAAAATCTTATTTGCTGGACCCCAAAATGAGCTAAGGTGGGAGCTGAAAGATTTGTCTTTTATAGATCTTCCTTAAAACCTGCCAATTAAGAGGTTCCATAGGGTCTCAATGGATTCCCAGGCAATGGACTCAAGCTGCAGAGCTCACAGTAAGTCTCCATACCCATTGATCCTAACTCAGCAGGCAAAGAGTGACAGAAAAGCAAAATAATGTATAGAATTGATCACATACTGAGGGGAAAGGGAAAACCCTTATTTTAAAAGAGAACCAGCCCTGGCCAGTGGCTCAGTGGATAGAGTGTTGACCTGGTATATGGAAGTCCCAGGTTCAACCCCTGGTCAGGGCACAGGAGAAGCAACCACCTGCTTCTCCCCCACCCCTCTCCCCCTTTTCTCCCTCTTCTCCCACAGCCAGTGGCTCAACTGGTTTGAGAATGGCCCTGGGCACTGAGGATAGCTCCTGTGGAGCGCATCAAGCTCAGGTGCTAAAAATATACTGCTCACAAAAATTAGGGGATATTTCAAAATGAATATGAAGCTATAAAATATCTCCTAATTTTTGTTAGCAGTGTAGCTCGGTACTCAGACATCGAGCCCCAGATAGGGTTGCTAGGTAGATCCCGGTTGGGGCATAGGCAGGAGTCCACCTCACTATCACCCCTCCTCTCACCTAAAAAAAAAAGAGATAAAAATAAAAGAGAACCAATGAAGATAATAAGAAATATTAATTGATTCATTAATATTCTTCAACTGTGACATGATACAAAAACTGCTTTGAATACTTGACTACTGACTTTACAGGAGCAATTCTGAAATAAATGGTGCAAACAAAACACAAACACTCTGCAGGGGAAGCATTGCAGCCTCTTGACACTGAAAAGAAAGGTGACTGAAATTATCCAAAAAGACTACTGAATTTTCCCATTAAGGAAATCTTATGCCCTAGCCAGTTAGCTCAGTCACTTAAGAGCATTGTCTCGAAACAACCAATGAGTGAACAACTGAGTGGAACAACAAATGAATGCTTCCCTTCCCCTCCCCCCCCCCTTCCTCTCTCTGTCTCTCTAAGAATCAATCAACAAATAAAAAAATTAAGCCCTGGCCAGACAGTTTAGTCAGTTGGTACATTGTCCTGGAACACGGACGGTGCCAGTTCGATTCCCTAGTCAGGGCACCTGTAGGAACAGCTCAATGCTCCTGTATTTCTCTCTCAAAAAACAAAACAAAATCTATATACATATATGATATTATCTTATTTTACTTACACTTCCGTTCCAGCTCCCTTATTTCTTCTGGTGGAATTTTCATTTTATCAATGTGCTCACGTAAAACACTAGCCCATTTCTGTAGAGATTCCATCACAGTCCAAGGCCTAGACATGTCTGCAACAAAAATGACCAGGGTCTCCGGCAAGGATTCAGCAGAAACTGCAAATTTCAGCAGGCCTTTGTGGTATAGGTCTCCATCCAGAATCCACACATTACAGCGTGTGTGATCTAAGAAAAGAAGTGAGGCTAAGTTACTACCTGACAAAAACCACCAGCACAGCTGAAAGAAGAGCCTTGAAAAAAATTTGAAGGACAGTCACAAAATGCCACACAGAATACAAACAGAAATCTTGACCAGGAAAGGGCCCACGTGTTCAGTGGATAGAAACCCTTGGTCCAGGTGCCTGGTGAACTGTCTAGACTTTAAACTACCATAATATATTGTGTCCAGGTATAAAAAGATGTAATGTCTGAGGAGTAAAAAGTTAAATACACTTTAGCTTTCAATAAGAATCAAAAACTACTAATAAAAGCTACTAATGTTCACTGATCAACTGTTCCATAGTGTAAATATAAATAACCCATTCTCCTAAAACATTAGCAATCTGTGAGGCAGTGGGCTGTGTGCCACAACCTGTGTTTAAACTAACTCTTTTCTGGGTCAGTTACACTGAGCAGGACGCTCACATAATTAGAAGGGTGCCAAAAAGACAGGACACCTTTGTATTTATATGCTAAGATAAAATCATTACTTATATAAATTGAGATGTGAATTACTGGATGCCTGATGATTTAAGGAATTACAATTATTATTATTTTTAAAGGTTTTATTTATTGACTTTAGAGAGAGGAGAGAAAAAGGGGAGGTGGAGTGGGAAGTGTCAACTCATGGGTAGTAGCTGCTTCTCATATGTGCTTTGACTAGGCAAGCCCAGGGTTTTGAACCAGCAACTTCAGTGTTACAGGTCAATGCTCTATACACTGCCACCACAGGTCAAGCTACAATTATTTTTGATACAATAACATGGTTATTTTTAAAAGCCCTTATCTTTTAGACATACATATGAAGTATTTGCATATGTAATGATATGTCTGAAATTTGCTTATAATAATTCAATATGGAGTAAAGGAAGAAGAGGATGAGTAACAGTTGAAATAAAATTCATCAAGAACTGGTAACTGTTAGCCTGACCTGTGGTGGCGCAGTGGATAAAGCAACGACCTAGAACACGGAGGTCGCCGGTTCAGAACCCTGGGCTTGCCTGGTCAAGGCACATATGGGAGTTGATGCTTCCTGCTCCTCTCCTCTTCTCTCTCTCTCTAAATATGAATAAATAAAATCTAAAAAACAACCCAAAAAACAAAAGAACTGGTAACTGTTAAAGACAGATGGCAGATACATTCATTTGGGTTCATACAATCTCTCTATGTTGTTGTACACAGTTTTTGTTTTCCATTAATAAAAAGTTTAAAATGTTCACACAACTGTACAAGTGCTGACATTTAATGAAACGTGGTTCTAAAATCATAACTGGATGAACAACCTATAGAAGATAATTCTCCAAATTGCTAATATTGCATATTTTAAAAAAATTTTAGTCATCATTTTTTTGTGTGTGTGGCAGAGACATATAGAGTCAGAAAGAGGGATAGATAGGGACAGACAGACAGGAAAGGAGAGAGATGAGAAACATCAATTCTTCGTTGTGGTTCCTTAGTTGTCCATTGATTGCTTTCTCATATGTGCCTTGACCAGGGGGCTACAGCAGACCGAGTGACCCCTTGCTTGAGCCAGCGACCTTAGGCTCAAGCTGATGAGCCTTGCTCAAACCCGATGAGCCCACATCCAAGCTGGCGACCTCGGGGTCTCGAACCCGGGTCCTCTGTGTCCCAGTCTGATGATCTATCCACTGTGCAACCGGCTGGTCAGGCTAGTCATCGTTTTTGACAAAAACTTTTATTATAAAAATGTCTTGAGAAAGAACTCCTACTATCAAAATTATGCCATTAAACTTACTTTCCAAAAAATTTCAACACACTTTAAAAATTGGTGTGCTGTTAGCTCCTTTCTTTTGTATAATCAATACTATAAAAAAAAATTTCATGACTTTATTTCAACAGTATAATATGGTATCTATATCTAGCTACACTTTCAAAACTCTATTTTTCTATTAATTTTTTTTAAGATTTTTATTTATTTATTTTAGAGAGGAGAGAAAGAATGGAGGGAGCAGGAAGTTTCAACTCCCATATGTACCTTGACCAGGCAAGCCCAGGGTTTCGAACCGGCAACCTCAGCGTTCTAGAGCAACACTTTATCCACTGCGCCACCACAGATCAGGCATACTTTATTTATTTTATTTTATTTTTTAATTACACTCTATATTCAATGATTTTGTATGTTTTAGGTGCATCAAAATTCTAATACATTTTATTTATTTATTTATTTATTTATTGTATTTTTTCTGAAGCTGGAAACGGGAAGAGACATCTAATACATTTTAAATAGCAGTTTTGCCTACAGAATATATATTTATAAACCCATCACACCGCCTAACCAGGCAGTGGTGCAGAGGATAGAGCATCAGACTGGGATGCGGAGGACCCAGGTTTGAGACCCCGAGGTCGCCAGCTTGAGCGCGGGCTCATCTGGTTTGAGCAAAAAGCTCACCAGCTTGGATCCAAGGTCGCTGGCTTGAGCAAGGGGTTACTCAGTCTGCTGAAGGCCTGCGGTCAAGGCACATATGAGAAAGCAACCAATGAACAACTAAGAAGTCGCAACGCGCAACGAAAAACTAATGATTGATGCTTCTCATCTCTCCGTTCCTGTCTGTCCCTGTCTATCCCTCTCTCTGACTCTCTCTGTCTCTGTAAAAAATAAATAAATAAACCCATCACACCATATAATTAAAACAAACAAACAAAAACTACAGCTGAATGACATATATGCCCTGCCCAGATAGCTTGGTTGGTTAAAGAATCTTCCCAGGCCCTGGCCGGTTGGCTCAGTGGTAGAGCGTTGGCCTGGTATGCAGGAGTCCCGGGTTCGATTCCCGGCCAGGGCACACAGGAGAAGCGCCCATCTGCTTCTCCACCCCTCCCCCTCTCCTTCCTCTCTGTCTCTCTCTTCCCCTCCCGCAGCCAAGGCTCCATTGGAGCAAAGTTGGTCCGGGCGCTGAGGATGGCTCTGGCCTCTGCCTCGGGCGCTAGAATGGCTCTGGTTGCAACAGAGCGACGCCCCAGATGGGCAGAGCATCGCCTCCTGGTGGGCATGCCAGGTGGATCCTGGGTCGGGTGCATGTGGGAGTCTGTCTGACTGCCTCCCGGTTTCCAACTTCAGAAAAATACAACAACAAAAAAAAGATCTTCCCAATGCCAGAGGTTGCCAGTTTGATCCCTGGTCAGAGCACATATAGGAACAAATTGATGTTAATGTTTCTGTTTCTCTCTCCCTCTCCCCCATCCTTCCTCCCTCCCTCTCTCTCAAGTCAGTAATTATAAAAAATAAAAAGATTATAGTTAATCATGAGTTCAAAGAGGAATCTGCAAACAGGTAGCCTAGAAAAATCCCATAAATACAAAACCAAGAAGTTTTTAAGGAAAACTTAAGAAATCTGAAATAAAAGTTAACATGTATTTCAACTCAAAGGCAAATGAATATGGTTAATATGCTGTTTTGGCATGAAGTATACCTATGCTATCTTGAAACAAAACACTGGAGAGTCACAGAGTACACTACATTTTTCAAAAGGGTACTTACTATAGCTACCTCTGTGTCTTAAGCACTCAGCTATATGTGACACAAGCCACCTCTCGTTCTGTCAACCTACAAAATATGTATCATTACCCAACTCTAAAAATAAGGAAACTGAAGTGTAGAATGGTTCCATAAATCACTAATGACGACAGGAGTGGGATTCTGAACCACTTCTGCGTGGCCAGAAAGCCCAAGTTCTTTTCACAATAACCATGCTGCCCAACAAAAACAGGAAGCAAAAGACTCAGACATATGAGATCGTCTAGGCCTGCCTCAGTGGCCCAAGTCCCAGACTTACCCAGACAGACTAGATGGGCACCTGAATGCCTCTATCCATTTACACAAGGAGAACCCTCAGCACCAGTCTACCGCCTACCTTTCTTTCACAACCTTCAGGGAATGTTCGGCATGGCAAAGGAAGTGGGGGAAGTAGTAGCAGATATAAAGTCCCTGGGGTTTTAAGATGACAACTAAGTTACTATTAATATAATGCAGGTCTCCAAAGTTTTAACAAGCGATCCTTACTTATACCCTCTTAATAATGACTCTTGGAGATTGAAGAATTATTGTGCTAGACAAAACCTGAGTCTAGCTACTTCATTTTAGCAATAAAGAAACAGTGTAGCCTGACCAGGCGGTGGCGCAGTAGATAGAGCGTCAGACTGGGATGCGGAAGGACCCAGGTTCGAGATCCCGAGGTCGCCAGCTTGAGCGCGGGCTCATCTGGCTTGAGCAAAAAGCTCACCAGCTTGGACCCAAGGTTGCTGGCTCCAGCAAGGAGTTACTTGGTCTGCTGAAGGCCTCCGGTCAAGGCACATATGAGAAAGCAATCAATGAACAACAAACAACGAAAAACTGATGATTGATACTTCTCATCTCTCTCCATTCCTGTCTGTCTGTCCCTATCTATCCCTCTCTCTGATTCTCTCTGTCCCTGAAAAAAAATAATAAAATAAAATAAAATAAAAATGGCTTTAAAAAAAAAAAAAAAAAGAAACAGTGTACAAGCCCTGGCTGGCTCAGTGGTAGAGCATTAGCCTGGCATGTGGATGTCCCGGGTTCAGTTCCTAGTAAGGGCACATAGGAGAAACACCTATCTGCTTCTCCATCCCTCCCTCTCTCATTTTTCTCTCTCTCTTCCCCTCCTGCAGCCATGGCTCAATTGGAGCGAGTTGGTCCCAAGTGCTGAAGATGGCCCAATGGCCTCTGCCTCGGGCGCTAAGAAGAGCCTGGTTGCTGAGCATTGGAGCAATCTCCCAGATGGGCAGAGCATTGCCCCTAGTGGGCTTGCTGGGTAAAGCCCCATTAGGGCACATGCAGATGTCTTTCTACCTCCCCTCCTCCCACTGAATTTTAAAAATATAGTGGATCAGAGATGGTGGGACCTGATCCCCTATATAATTACCCTTACCTCATGATCCCTACTATTTAAATGGGTAAAGGAAAAAATAAAGGAATTGACTCAATATATTTTATCCTTACTCTACATAACTTTCCTACAAATAAAAAGACCTAGACACAAATGATTATTTTAGGAACAATTGAGATCTAACATACAACCTCGAAGTTTATAAAGCAGGCAACAGAGGAATGGTAACCAAAAACCATTACTCTAATCCAGCTCATAATTCCACTTATAAGAAAAAGTTGTCAAGTGGTATCTCTTATAGGAGTGCTTACCATGCACTAAATCATCCCAACTGCCCTATAGTAGAAACTATTACTATCCACATTCTAGAAATGAGGAATTAAGAGAACATTATTACCTCTGAGCCTGTATTCCTTCCACTGGAAAAAAAACCAAAAACAAACCAAAAAAAGGCAGGAAATTAGCACTTTTACACCGTCACAAAGACACTCAGAGTCTCCTGTGTCTGTTGAGCTGCTACACTCAGAATCACACCAATTTCAGGCCCTGGCCGGTTGGCTCAGCGGTAGAGCGTCGGCCTGGCGTGCAGGGGACCTGGGTTCGATTCCCGGCCAGGGCACATAGGAGAAGCGCCCATTTGCTTCTCCACCTCCACCCCCTTCTTCCTCTCTGTCTCTCTCTTCCCCTCCCGCAGCGAGGCTCCATTGGAGCAAAGATGGCCCGGGCGCTGGGGATGGCTCCTTGGCCTCTGACCCAGGTGCTAGAGTGACTCTAGTAGCGGCAGAGCGACGCCCCGGAGGGGCAGAGCATCGCCCCCTGGTGGGCAGAGCCTCGCCCCTGGTGGGCGTGCCGGGTGGATCCCGGTCGGGCGCATGCGGGAGTCTGTCTGACTGTCTCTCCCCGTTTCCAGCTTCAGAAAATACAAAAAAAAAAAAAAAAAAAGAATCACACCAATTTCAGATATTTCACTAGAACCAGGCAGAATAAGAATGGTGCCCAGGTCAGTCTGCCAAGCGTTTCTCTCACAGAAAAGTCCAGAGCTTTTAAAAATATCTCTCTTATTACTTTTACGTGCATCTGAAACTTTACCTTAAACATCTCATTTTAAGTGGGAGCTATTCAGAGCAGCAGCTAACAGTCCCTTTCCTCCATTTTCACTAAGATACTATAAAGCGGAAAGCCAGTAAAACCCTACAAAGACATATACTTCATCTACTTCCATGACTTATTCTCTTAGAACTGTGGACTCCAAGAAAGAAGATACCTACTAAGAAGGGCTCCTGGTGGCTAACTAGGCTCAAATTAAAACACAAAACAAGCCAGAGCCTAGCAGCCATTTCTATATAGGGGCCTCTCTTGCAAACCACACTTCAGGGAGAAGCCTGCACTAAGCTGCCTGCCTCCTACACTGAACTGCCTTCCTGGCGTGTGTTTATGTCATCTGAGCCAGTCTTTATTGAGTTCCTAGAATCCTATCTTAACCAATAGGACTGAGACTTTCCCAGTCCACTGGGAGCTATACACCTATTTTCCCACCAGCATCTCACTGACCAATGAGGGACCAGGGACAGGACTTCTGTCTACATAAGTCAGCCCCCCTCTGGCTTGGGAAGTGCACTTTTCCTTTTCACCAAAGACAGAAGACAGTGTTTCCCAGCTGAAGATGTCTTGTTAGGGCAGAGTGGAGCAAAGAGGAGCGGGTGGAACAGAGCTGAGGTGCCTAGCAGAAGAGAGGCCTCCTCGCCCAGGGCCTTCTCAGTCAAGAAGTCACACAGCCTGACCAGGCGGTGGCGCAGTGGATAGAGCGTCAGACTGGGATGCAGAGGACCCAGGTTCAAGACCCCGAGGTCGCCAGCTTGAGCACAAGCTCATCTGGTTTGAGCAAAAAGCCCACCAGCTTGAACCCAAGGTGCTGGCTCCAGCAAGGGGTTACTTGGTCTGCTGAAGGCCCGCGGTAAAGGCACATACGAGAAAGCAATCAATGAATAACTAAGGTGTTGCAACGCGCAATGAAAAACTAATGATTGATGCTTCTCATCTCTCTCCATTCCTGTCTGTCTGTCCCTGTCTATCCCTCTCTCTGACTCACTCACTGTCTCTGTAAAAAAAAAAAAAAAAAAAGTCACACAGCTTCATAACTAAGCTATAACTATAACAAGCTGTTCCACAGCCGAGTTGTATCACAATTGAGCTATTTTGCGCTAAGTCAAGTTTCATTCTTCAGCACACCCCAATTTGGGGAATCCTGTTGGCACTGAGCTAGCACCCCAACAACCACTGGTTGACAGAACTAAAGAGAAAACTGAGAATGCCTGGCCATGTGCAGGAGCTGCAACTAAGCAGTCAGAGACCTGCATTCACCCCTCATCATGGGCCAGCACTCCACTCACCATCTCGGTCCTCGTCATGGACGCTGAGGTAAAGATACTCTAAGCCTCTTCCTTTTTTGCCATGCTCAGCTCCTTGTAGTTTAGTCATGAGGGTTGTTTTACCAGAACCATCTTCACCTACAAATAATGGATGTAAGAAGAAAAAGCGTACTGTTTATTGTAGGCAAGGATGGGGAGTCTCAACATTCACACAAAGAACAACTTAGAATTTCCTGCAAAGCCTACTGTTGAGGTCTCTCACCTGCATTCAGAAACAAAGCAGGCTTTGCTCTAAGAGTGGTTGGTGTGGGGAGGGGTGATAAACACAGCAAATTCCAAGATCTAAAATGACACTCTACTGCAACTGTCCTTACTTTACAGGGGAAGGACTGAAACGGGTCTGCAAAACTTACCTACAATTTATAAGACATGCACCTGGAGAAATCAAAGTAAAAGGTGGTGTTGATTTCTCACAAAATAAACTTTTATTATCACAAGAAAGGCAAGAAATCTTCAAAATAGAATTAATCTTAAAAACCAGGAACTGAGAACTAAAAAGTCTGATTTGCTTCACAATCATGAAGAACGGAAGCTATTATTCACTTCCTCATCCCTCTCCAACCAACAATCATCCCCGCTCCAACAAAGAAATCGAACGTCAAGAACCACCACTAACACCACGGAACATCACTAAGCACTCCCGGTATTTCATAATATGGACTTAGAGAACATGAGAACTGAAAGGCACCCCACAGATCAAGGTCTCCTTCCCCATCCCCAATGCCACTACCTTACTCAGGCCCTCCAGATCTCATCTGGATCATGTTGTACCCAGCAGGTACTGTCAGATACCTGCTTATTTTGAGCCACCTGCCACTTCCCTTTCACAAAGCTTTGGAGAATTCCCTTTCTCCAGCACAGATCTAGTACTTTGACCCCCCCACCTCTTGAAGATCTCTAAGGCAGTGGTCCCCGACCCCCGGGCCGCGACTGGTACCGGTCTGTGGGCCATTTGGTACTGGTCCGCAGAGAAAGAATAAATAACATACATTATTTCCGTTTTATTTATATTTAAGTCTGAATAATGTTTTGTTTTTAGAAAATGACCAGATTCCCTCTGTTACATCCGTCTAAGACTCAGTCAACGCTTGTCTCAGTCACGTGATACATTTATCTGACCCACCCTAAAGGCCAGTCTGTGAAAATATTTTCTGACATTAAACCAGTCTGTGGCCCAAAAAAGGTTGGGACCACTGCTCTATGGTACAACAGTCACCACCAAAAGAAGACCATCGCTCCCCTCCTCGCAGTGATTCTGTGAGGGGAATGGAGGGGAAATAAAAGGCCCTTGAGAATCAGGAACCTTCAGGAAAAAGCATTAACTCTTCAGCCTTCCACAATCTGCCCCCAACTTACTTCAACAGTCATCTTCCACAAGGGACTTCTGGCAGCTTCCAAACTCCCACACCTTGTCACCTCTGCATTTCTGCAAGCACTAACCCTCTGTACCAGGGGAAGTCAACCTTTTGATACCTACCGCCCACTCTGTATCTCTGTTCGTAGTAAAATTTTCTAACCGCCCACCGGTTCCACAGTAATGGTGATTTATAAAGTAGGGAAGTAACTTTACTTTATAAAATTTTTAAAGCAGAGTTACAGCAAGTTAAAGCATATAATAATAATGACTTACCAAGTACTTTATGTCAGATTTTCGCTAAGTTTGGCAGAATAAATCTTTATGAAACAACTTACTATAGTTAAATCTATCTTTTTATTTATACTTTGGTTGCTCCGCTACCGCCCACCATGAAAGCTGGAACGCCCACTAGCGGGCAGTAGGGACCAGGCTGACTACCACTGCTCTGTACCCTTGCATACTGACACATCCTTCAAAACACCTGATACCAAAATCACCCTCTTTCAGAAAAGCACCAAGCACTATGATGCTCCCATAATTATCTGCCTATGCCTAGCTGGTATACTGCAGTTACCAATACACCTGTCTCTCCCTAGACAGAGATTCCGACGTGCTGTCTGACAGGTGTCTGTGCTGCCTGGTGCACACCCTACAGGTCCCACTCAACAAACGGGTTTGCTGTACCATCGAACCAAACTCCAGCACTTGTATGAGGAAACTGAAACCAGAGACGTTAAGGGACCTGACCCAGGTAACCCAGCAGTGAGGTCTGGAATAAGGCAGCAAAGCCCCTTGGTGAAGACTCCAAAGCCGGCTGTCCTTTGCAGGATCCCTTCAACCAGTCATGAAGATGGAAGAGCGGCTCCTGTGCCCTCTCTCCACAACTTCAACCCCAACCCCAAGTCACCAAGTTCCCCTAACTTCTAACTTCCACGTACACTCACGCCCCTCTCCACGCCCACAGTTGGGGAACTTCGAGGCTGTGAACGCCGGGAATCAGGGACATTTAAAGCAAGGCCAGCGTTGGAACAAATGACTGAGGAATGCACCGACAACCCCATGAGAGCATCACTGGGCTCTCCCAAACAGGCAACACCCAGCCTCCGGCGGGGTGGACCTGGCCACTCCCCGGCTGTCCAGCCGGGGTCCTCCTGGCGCGCGGCGGGCGAGGAAGGCGAGGACCTGCGGGCGGCGCCCGCCTCGCCCACCCCGGCACCCGGGCAACGCCCCGCCGCCGGCGCTCACCGAAGACCAGGATGTTCTTGCCGGACGGCAGCTTGGACCTGGCACGGGTGGACACCTCGCTCAAGATCGAGGACCTGTGGGGACAACAGCAAAGCGGTCAGCGCCGGAGCCGGCTTGGATCTGACTGGCCCAGGACGGCCGTCAGTCTGCCCGACGGCCCGGCCCAGCCCGGCCATCTCGCGGCCTCACCATAGGCTCTGGCCTTCCTCTTCCTCACTGGTCAGGTCGCCGGCGGCCGCCACCGCGGGCCCATTGGGGCCCAGCAGCACCTTCTTCTCCACCCCCACTGGCGCCATCTTGCCAACTGCAGCCACAAAGAGGGCCCTCCCCCGGGCCCGCCAAGGACCCGCGAGGACCCCGGCCGGGACGCCCGCCGCCCGCCGTCCCCTCGCCACGTCTCACTTCTCCCGCCCAGCAGGGTCTGTGCCTTCGGCCGCGCTCCGCCCGGGATGCGATGTCCGCAGGCTCTCTAAAGGTCGTGAGACCGCCCCGCTGGCGGGAGGCAGTCGGGAGGCGGCCGGGCGGCGGTCAGGCGGCAGCCGAGGCAGCTATGCGCTGGGGGGAGGCGGGAGCGGGAGCCGCGGGACAGGGCGCGCGGGCGGCCTCTGCTGGCCGAGGGGCGCAGGAGCACCCGCCCCGGGTCCTCCCAGCGCAGGCGGTTCCCGCTATGCTGTCGAGGGGCCGTCGGGGGCCGTGGTTAGCCGGATGGACAGACGCCAAAAGCTCAGTCTTTGGGATGAGAGTAATACTTAGCTCCATTTATCTAACTCTTCCACAGTCACATTATCTCCCTGAATCATATCTAACCGTTTTACAGATGAGGAACCTGAGGGTCTTAAAACTTAAGAAACCTGCCCAGGAACCCAATGGTAGAAGATAGCATCCCGGTACTTCCACTCTTATTCACCGACCTTAACCTGTTATATCACGAGTTTTGCCTGATCCTAATCAAGCCCCGCATTTTAAGATCGGCCTTAAACTAGACCCTAAATTCTCGTAAGAACCCTTTTCTCATTTCCTCCTTCATTGACCGTATTTAGAGTGTGAGGTGAGCTTTACCACAGTGACAATACCCTTGAATTTATTAACAGGTTTTTAAAAATGTGTTCAGGAAGCCAGCATTTGACACCAGAAACAGGTGGCTTAAATTTCCTTCCTTCAGGGAAGGGGAAGAAAAAGAAAGAGATGTGAAAAGGGAAGGGATAAGGGAGAGAAAGGGGAACAAAAAGAATAATGGAAGGAAAAAAATACATAGTTTGCCTATCAAGCATAAATTTAGGTGTAGCCACTACCTGAGGGCTCTTGCAGTAAACTTTGTGATAACAGGCTTACTTTACAAGGCATTTCTAAATATCACAAGGAAGTGAGTTAAGGCAAAAAAGCAGTCACCTCCAGTGGGTTTCAGATGAGTAACATTCTGATCCTGGCTCTGCCAAATGGATTACTGGAGCCAACAGACATATCGTCTGCTAACTTGAATGTAAGGTTCAAAAGGGACAATGGGAGTGAAAACCCATTAAGACTTCCACCTCTGGAAATCTGGAAAGAGTAGTCAAAGTGTTGTAAGTCATGAAAGGGAAAGCAGTGTCTCAATTTTCACAGGACAGAAAATGAAGTTGAAAACTACAGGCCAATGAACTTCTTCCTTTTTTGCAGGAATTTTGGGCAGGAGGATACTGCAGACATAGCAAATGCAGATTTCAATAGGGCATTTGACAATTTACATTATAAAGAAGAAAGTAAAATACAGGCAAGATTGAGGCTTGTTGAAGACCAGGTAGAGAGGAGGCTGCTAGGGATCTGCTCCAACCTGGCCCAGCCAATTCAGGGTGCCATTAGTGACTTGGATAAGAATGCAGCAGAGCCTGACCAAGCGGTGGTGCAGTGGATAGAGCATTGGAGTGGGGTGCGGAGGACCTAGGTTTGAAACCCCAAGGTTGCTGGGTTGAGTGTGGGCTCATCCAGCTCCAGCACGTTGTCGCTGGCTTGAGACCAAGGTCGCTAGCTTGACAAAGGGTCACTAGCTCTGCTGTAGCCTCTTCCCCCACAAGGCGCAGTCAATGAACAACTAAGGTGCCACAATGAAGAACTGATGCTTCCCATCTTTCTCCCTTCCTGTCTGTCCCTATCTGTCCCTCTCTCTGTCTCTGTCACACATATACACACACACACAAAAGAATGCAGCAGAACATTCATAGAAGTTGTGGATGACCTGAGTCAGGAAGGGATGCTGTAAAGCCAGTGGCCAAGGCCACCATCACAGCAGCCTGGCCCATGCAGGTTCGCATTGGATTCGGACAGTCAGTAAAGAAACAATGGAGCCATACAGGGCACCGCCTCTGGAGGAGTTGAAAGGAGTTAGGTCAGGGCTGTTTGGCAGCTGGCTTGAACCTAGTTTTGTGGTAAGAATTCTCCTTTTTCCGCCTCAGGTTTATCCGTATAAATTTTTGAGAAACTCAGGCCACAGTACTTAGTTTGCCTTCCAGGTGATGGGAAAGCGACAGTTCCTTGGAGGATCTAAGGCCAACGGAGCCAAGGCTCCATAGGAACAAAGTTGGTCCCGGTGCTGAGGACTGCTCCATGGTCTCCACCTCAGGAGCAAGACCCTGGAGCATTTGGAGAAGAGTTTGCTGCAATTTCCCGTTCTGCATTAGGATTAGATCAGTGCTTTTCTTTCTTTTCTTTTTTTTTATACATAAATTTTTATTAATTTTAATGGGGTGACATCAATAAATCAGGGTACCTATATTCAAAGAAAAAAAAAGAAAAAAAAAAAAAAAAAAAAGAAACAATGGAGCCAAAAACTGATGGGCCATCATTTTTAATCCTAGCTTGTACCTGGTGGGCACATAAAAACACACACTGGGCTCCAAAACCCACTCATATTCAGTGCTCACAAAGCCACTGACTTATCCGAGTTTCCTAGAATCAAAGGTTTCTAGCACACCAGACTTATTCACCTCTGTTCCCCATCTCCTTCCTTCTCCCAGATACAAACTCTGCACAAACTGGCCTCTCACTCAACACTCCACCATCTTGGCTGCTTTTCCTGGCCTCCTCCACGTGGCCTTTCTCTGCTCTCCTCTGCTCTCTCCTCTAATATTAATCTCAGGAACCGAGAGAGAGCAAGCTCCTGTTCTGCCCTTATTTTATAGTGTAGAAATCAAAACCTTTAATCCAATATACAAAATAAGAAAGTCTCTGATACAAAGTCACTTATCTGAGGCATAATTGGATTGTACCACCCCACATCAAAAAGGGTGGGAAAGGCTTAGTCCTAAAACCAAGCCCCAGGCTACAAGGATCCTGCCTGCCCACAGCCCTTAGAGACACACATTAATATCACCTGTGCCACGGCCTCCACGTGGGCAGCGCCATCTTTAACAAAGTGAGCATAATATATTTTATTTGCCCAACAGATGCCTAATATAATGAATGACAAACTGAGTGTAGGCTAAACCTACTAAGATGGAATTTAATATGAATGACTCAAGTCCTGAAGTAGGGTTAAAAATAAATGCATAAGAACAAGATAAGAATAAAAGCTGTAATCTATAAATCTTTATTAACTATAATCTGAGACTTAGAATGCAAAGAAGCATCTTAGGTAAGGTCCACAAAATCTCACTGGGCCTAGCAAAGAAGCTGATGCCCTATTCTGCCAGTCAGGTCACATTTCTTTCTGGACACAGTCTATAAACAAAGAGGTGTCCAGTGGTTGGTGACTAAACTCATAAAGAGAAATGACACTGTTGTGCTGAAGCATGAAGTAGCTGGGGTTCAGATGTAGATCAGAGGTCGGGAACCTATGGCTCGCAAGCCAGATGTGGCTCTTTTGATGGCTGCATCTGGCTCGCAGACAAATCTTTAATAAAAATAATAATAACGTTAAAAATATAAAACATTCTCATGTATTACAATCCATTTATTTCCTACTGCTCATGTTCATGGTTGCAAGTGGCTGGAGCCAATCACAGCTGTCCTCCGGGACAACACCAAATTTTTATTGGATAATGCCTAATGTACACGGGTCTTTGTATGGCTCTCATGAGATTACATTTTAAAATATGTGGCGTTCATGGCTCTCTCAGCCAAAAAGGTTCCCGACCCCTGATGTAGAGGGAAAAGGGGGGAAGTGATAGACACCCATCTTTAACTCTACCAAGGGCTGCCGTATGGAAAAGGGATTCAACTTTTGGTGGTTCTTCAGAAAGTGCTGCAGGGAGGCACATTTCATTTTAGGCAAAGGAAGAACCGACCATCAATTATTACCCTGTGAATTAGTAAATCACAGGTTTCTGAAGATACATGCAAAATTAAAGACAACCAGCAATGTCCAGATTGTTATGAAGCAATTCAAACCTCTGACAGGAAACTATAATTAAGGTCAGTTCCAACTCCAAAGGTCTGTCATTATTAAAATCATTTTTTATTCCCTGTTGATTTGGCCAGGTCTAAATTCCTACAGCCATACAGTCTTCTAATAGGCCATCATTTTTGGCTTTCCTTTTATTTTAGTTTATTACCATATATCTCTGAAGGAGGAAAAGCAGCTTATGCTAACCAAAAGTAGGCCAAGAGTTAGGGTAAAATTAAAGAAGGTTTTAAAAGGCAGTAGGTTATTTAAATATAGTGTCAGTGAGAAATACAAAACAGTGTCTAAGTTGCAGTATGTCATACTTTTGGGGATTTGTTAAAATATTTTTTTATTGATTGATTTTAGTGAGAGAGGAAGGGGGAAAGAGAGAGAGAGAACAGAAACATCAATCTGTTCCTGTATGTGCCCTGACCAAGGATCAAACCAGCAACCTCTTCACCCCAGGACGATTCTCTAAGCAACTGAGATATTCGGCCAATGGGGATACTTTTATAAGCAGTGTTTGATGATTCTGTTACACACATTATTTCCCAAAAACTGTTACCTAAGACCCACTTACAGTGGAAAAATATTTTTAAATCATATCTGAACAATGGTAAAAGACAACTTCTGCTTATCTAAGCTAATGAGGCTGAGGCAACGACAATATGTTTCCCCCTTTGACCTAAAACAACTTTCATAAATCTTGAGAAGTACGAATCAAAATAATATAGCAAGACTATATAAATCATCCCCATAGTGCTTAGGAAGCAGACAGATACTTTAAATACTGCAAGGGATTTTATTAATTGTAAATTATTCTTTTGCCTAAAGAAAATTTTGGATTTAAATGGAAATTTTTCATCTTTGGCTCATTGGCTCAGTGATAGAGTGTTGGCTCAGCGTGTGGATGTCCCAGGTTCGATTCCCAATCAGGGCATACAGTTCGAGAAGTGCCTATCTGCTTCTCCACCCCCCTCTCTCTCACTTTTCTCTCATTCTCCCTCCCCAAGCCGTGCAGCCATGGCTCAATTGGAGCAAGTTTGGTCTGGGTGCTGAGGATGGCTCCATGTCTTTCACCTCAGGCACTAAGAAGAGCTTGGTTGCTGAGCAACAGGTCAATACCCCAGATGGACAGAGCATTACCCCCTAGTGGGCTTGCTGGGTGGATCCTGGTCCAGGCGCATGCAGGAGTCTGTCTCTGCCTCCCCTCCCCAAATTAAAAAAAAATAGAAAATTTTCTTATTAAAGTTTTTCAATATGTGGATCAAGTACTGGAATTTTCAAATGTGGATCAGAATATAAGAAATTTAATAAAAATTATGCTTCATCTAAGTAGAAGTAGTCATGATCTAAAAAGGTCAAAGAAATTATACTCATAGGGAAATACCCTTTGGGACTAAAGAGCCTACAATAATGACATGAAGCAGTGAGCCAATGGGTACATAAGCACAGCAGAGCTTTTAGGCCCTGATACTTTATCCCTTGACAATAGTAACATTTTAAGTATAATGGAGGCTGCAACAGCATTCTTTTAGGATCATGATAGAATACAAAAAGAGAAAGAAAAATAAAAAATTGAAATATAACAGTTTGATTTTCCATTAGAAGAAAACTATCTTAGAAACAAACAATAAAAAAATTGTTTTAGGCCCTGGCAGGTGGCTCAGTGGATACAGTGTCGGCCCAGCATATGGATGTCCATGTTCAATTCCCAGTCAGGGCACACAGGGAAAGCGACTGTCTGCTTTTCCCCCTTTTTATCTCCCCCTCCCTCAGCCAATGGCTCAGTGGGCTTGAGTGTGGCCCTGTGCAATGAGGTTAGCTCTATTGGAGTGCATCAGCCTCAGGCCTAAAAAATAGCTCGGTACTTGAGCTTCAGCCCCAGATGGGGTTGCCAGGTGGATCCTGGTTGGGGTGCATGTGGGAGTCTATCTCCCTCTCACCTAAAAAAAAAATTGCTTTAAGCCCTGGTGGTTGGCTCAGTGGTAGAGCGTCAGCCTGGCGTGCAGGAGTCCTGGGTTCGATTTCCAGCCAAGGCACACAGGAGAAGCGCCCATCTGCTTCTCCACCTCTCCCCCTCTCCTTCCTTTCTGTCTCTCTCTTACCCTCGCGCAGCCAAGGCTCCATTAGAGCAAAGTTGGCCCAGGCACTGGGGATGGCTCTATGGCCTCTGCCTCAGGCACTAGAATGGCTCTGGTTGCAACAGAGCAACGCCCCAGATGGGCAGAGCATCGCCCCCTGGTGGGCGTGCCAGGTGGATCCAGGTCGGGCGCATGCGGGAGTCTGTCTCTCTGCCTCCCCGTTTCCAACTTCAGAAAAAAATAAAAAAAAATTGCTTTAAATGTTTTAAAAGTAAAAACAAACATATACCAAAAAAGAAATGAACCTGACCATAGAATTTGGAAGTATTCAAAGCAATTTTACAATTAGCCTTTAGAAAACATTTTAAGTAATAAAATGTTAAACATTGAGTTAGTGTATGGGAATCTCATTGAACAACTTGGGAAACTATTCTGTCTTTCTGTAGAGCAACTCTCACTGGGTAATACTAAAATCCAAATGTCTCACACTGTATTCATTGAAGTATAATGTCAAATAATGTTTAAAGGCGAATACTCTTTTTTTCTGACCTATGTTCTTTGAGCTTAAGGAAAAATAAAAGCATATTCCTTTTTTTTTTTTATTGAGAAGTGGGGAGACAGACTCCTGTATACACCCCAACCAGGATCTACCCAGCAAGCCTCCATACTACTACTGGTGGATGTTTTGCCCATCTGGGGCCATGTCTCCATTGTTTGGCAACCAAGCTATTTTAGCACCAGAGTCGAGGCCACAGAGCCATCCTAGCACCTGGGGCCAACTTGCTCAAACCATTTGAGTCATGGCTGTGGGAGAAGAACAAGGGGTGGAGGGGGGGAGAAGCAGATGGTCACTTCTCCTGTGTGCCTTGACTGGGAGTCAAACCCAAGTCTTCCACATGCTGGGCTGATGCTCTACTGCTGAGCCAACTAGCCAGGCCAAAATCATATTCCTAAACAAATGTTTGAGTTTATGAAGGAATTTTGTCTTACTAATCTACACTTTGAAAATGTATTTGTTTTATAAACTATTTTAATATTTTGATGATTTACAGCTCATCACATCACAAAAATATTTAACATAAAAACAAAACAAACTAAAAAGTATTTAATATAAACAGTATCCTGGTTTCCTTCCACATTCCTTGTCTCATAAGAGTTTAAGAGGATATTTTAATTTTTTATCTTCAAGGCACTGTATTTCAAGAGTCACACTAAAGAGTGACAAGTCTTCTTCCAATTAAGGAGCTGCACACTTGGGGCGTTTGGTCAGTTTGTGGTATTTCTGAGCAAGGTCAACAGACTTTCGTCCTTTTTGAAAGGGGAAAGACCACAAAATTAAATTCCAGTGATTTCCCATTTTCTTAACTCCACTTAAAATGTAATTTACTTCTTCTTCAGCAAAGTTTTTACGAATTTTTCTTTTTTCTGTAATTAATGAAAATTGTAGAATATGTTAGTGCCTGATGAAAAAAAAATCTTCTTGAGACCCAAATAAGTGCTTAACTTATTCGAAAGATGAGAGCTATATAGTGAGAAAATTTTATGCCTGGGTTACTCATTACATAGAAATCCATTTCAGTTTTTAAAAACTGAGTACCTTCTATTTAGATATTATCACTATGACTTCTTCAGTAATTGTAACTTTATCATATTGTAATATTACTTGCAACATCTTTCAATTAAGAAACACAACAGTTTATAAACATTTGATTGTTGATTCTCTTAACACTCCTAGCAGAACAGTTAACAAACAGCTTACCTACCTTATAGATACAGTCTTCCCAGAGGGCTCCATAACTTCATAGAATAGAAAAGAATATCAACACTTGTTACTTTAATTACCAGTCTTAATATTTTTAAAGAATAAGGGTCTTGCCCTGGCTGGGAAGTTCAGTTGGTGAGCATCATCCTGATCCGCCCAGGTTGCAGGTTCCATCCTGGGTCAGCACACATATAAGACTCAACCACTGAATGTATAAATAAGTGGAACAACAAATCAATGTTTCTCTCTCTGTCCCCCCTCTAAAATTAATAAATAAAGAATAAAGGTCTCCCGAAATTCCCTTTAAAAATAAGTTCCTTACCTATGTGGCTGCTCAGCTTGTTAAAACTAAAATAATAATAATTATAATTTTTTTAAAAGGCTGCAAAAGGAGGAAGAATGTTTTTAACTATCTAATTTTTAGGGACACTTTCTATAACAGAAAGAGTGCACAGTTAATGTCTGTAAACAAGAATATCTTCTAATCATGATTACTAGAAAATAGTTCTCTTGAGCTTTTTCATTTATTGCTAATTCATGCTATCATTGTAGGTAGATGCTGATGAAGAGGACCTTTTCTGTATATTCACTTAAGATTGCTATTTACTTTAGTAGAACCTGGAATATCCTTAGAAAATCTTGCCCTTGTATGTCAAGACTGTTAGCTATTTATCTACCTCTCCTAGGACAGGGGCCACAGTTCTGATCTTTTTTTGTTTTTTAGATTTTATTTATTCGTTATAGAGAGGGAAGAGAGAGAGAGAAGGGGGAGGAGCAGGAAGCATCAACTCCCATATGTGCCTTGACCAGGCAAGCCCAGGGTTTTGAACCGGCAACCTCAGCGTTTCCAGGTTGACCCACTGCGCCACCACAGGCCAGGCAGTTCTGATCTTTTAAAACAGAAGAATATCGGCCCTGGCCGTTGGCTCAGTGGTAGAGCGTCGGCCTGGCGTGCAGAAGTCCTGGGTTCGATTCCCGGCCAGGGCACACAGGAGAAGCGCCCATCTGCTTCTCCACCCCTCCCCCTCTCCTTCTTCTCTGCCTCTCTCTTCCCCTCCCGCAGCCGAGGCTCCATTGGAGCAAAGATGGCCCGGGCGCTGGGGATGGCTCCTTGGCCTCTGCCCCAGGCGCTAAAGTGGCTCTGGTCGCAACAGAGCAACGCCCCCTGGTGGGCAGAGCGTCGCCCCTGGTGGGCGTGCTGGGTGGATCCCGGTCGGGCGCATGCGGGAGTCTGTCTCTCCCTGTTTCCAGCTTCAGAAAAATACAAAAAAAAACCCAGAAGAATATCTTCCTTCCCTCCCTCCCTCCCTCCCTCCCTCCCTCCCTTCCTTCCTTCCTTCCTTTCTTTTTTGAGAGAGAGAGAGAGAGGAAGAGAGATGAGAAGTATCAACTTGTAATTGCATTACTTTAGTTGTTCATTGATTGCTTCTAATACATGCCTTGACTGGGGGCCTCCAGCCAAGCCAGTGAACCTTGCTCAAGCCAGTGACCTCAGGGTTTAGAACCTGGGTCCTCAACATTCCAGGTCAATGCTCTATCCACTGTGCCACCACAGGTCAGGCCAGAAGTGAATCTTACAGCAGAAGGCTGATACATAAAATGAAAATAATATCTGGTTATGAATTAATGGTCTTATTTAGAATGTAAGCTCCATGAAGATGGAATTTTTGTCTATTTTGCTCATCACTGTATCCCTGGGGCCTAAAACAGTGTCTGACACATAGTAGGTGATCAATAAATATTTGTTGAAAGAAAAAAAGTTATTATTGGTAAAAACTGTTCTAAAGCTTATCAATGAAATTACTCTGTACTTTTGGGTCTACTGGAAAACTCTGGTTATCTAAGAAATAGATTATTTCAGTTTCACTTGCTAAATGATTTGAACTCATTGTAATCAGTATTGGTTGAGTTATGATAACATTCAGGATATTAGGTTACAGAGTTGTTCACGTAAAGCCAATCACCATTTTTCCATTGCAACTGCAATCTCATTGACGCCTACACTTAACATCTGTGCCCAAGTCCTCAAAGGTTACAGCAGCCGAGTAGCAGGCAGTGTAGAAGAAAGCAGCTCTCTATACCACAAGGCTCCTCTCTGTGGCTACTTCATTGCTCCTCTTGACATTGCCCATTAAGATACCAATCCATCTCAAAGAAGAGTCTTGTCCCTGAGGCTCTTCAAATGCTCAGATGCTGCAACGGTCCCCTATGAAAAGCATCATCTCAAATTTGAGTGTAATGTATAACCAAATGAGTGGTGAAGGCCATCTCTAATACAAAAGAGAAATTTACCAAAGTGAGGAGGAATGGCAATATATCAAATTTCCCTGCCTTGCTTGTAGAAGAGATTTAAGACCAATCTAATCACTAGGCTCATCAAGATGCCCTTCTATATTCTAAAAAAAGCAGGCCAAATTATTCACTGTTTGGTTTTAGCTAAAGCAAACCTAACTCACAAAAAAAGATGTAGGTATTTATGAGCTGAATGTCACAAAACAGTATTTAGGATCCCTCTATATAATCAGTCTAGTCATAATTATGTACATTTCATGAGGCTCTACAAATGATTTTACTATGTAAAATAATTATAGAATATTTTTCATCATTACATATTTGCCTTTAAGACATGTTCCTGAAAAAAAAAATGTTAATTTGATGCCAACTCTTTGTCAAAAACAAGATTTCCAAGTGCAACATGTTTCTATGGAAAATTACCAATTTTCTAATAGTTCCTACAGAAAATATTATTTCTAAAAGTGGGCTACCCTATAGTGGTAGTACTTAAGCTTAATTTACACTTACATGCAGAACTTTTAACCTAAAAAGAGACCCAGACATAAAAACTTTGAGATTTCTTTTAAGGTTTTATCAGTGAAAATGGCCAAATGAAAGTATGTGGCAAAATGTTTCCTGGATGTAACAAATCTGAATGTCTTTGCAATAAATAACAGTGGCTCTATAGACATTACTAATTTCCAGCTTGCTTTGACAAGTAAGGCACTCAACTGCTTATCCTTACTCTGCAGGTACTAATTTCATATGAACAGAAAAAAATAGTATTGTTCAAGTCTCTGTGACTAATTTGGAATGGTGATAAATCTGAAATGTTAACTCTGAAGTTAAATAAAAGTTCCTGTAAATTAATTCATTGTTTAAGAAGCATTTTGATTTTGAAGCAGAGCTTTAAGGTTTATACTGTCTATTTAATTTTGGTTATTTGAAATGCTATAGCTATGAACCAAAACCTTTTGCAAAATCTCTCTGAAGCACCTGTACATAGGAGAATAATTTTGTTTCTAAAAAACAGAAACATGATCTAGACTAGAGGATTGAACAAGGGTTTCTAAAGAAAAACAGACTTGGCCCTGGCTGGTTGGCTCAGCGGCAGAGTTGGCGCGGTGTGTGGAAGTCCCAGGTTCGATTCCCGGCCAGGGCACACAGAAGAAGCACCCATCTGCTTCTCCACCCTTCCCCCTCTACTTTCTCTCTGTCTCTCTCTTCCCCTCCCACAACCAAGGCTCCATTGGAGCAAAGTTGGCCCAGGCGCTGAGGATGGCCCGATGGCCTCCACCTCAGGCGCTAGAATGGCTCCCGCGGCAACGCAATGAAGCAATGCCTCAGATGGGCAGAGCATCGCTCCTTAGTGGGCATGCTAGGTGGATCCTGGTCGGGCACATGCGGGAGTCTGTTTGTCTGCCTCCCTGCTTCTCACTTCAGAAAAATACAAAAAAAACAAAACAAACCAAAACAGACTTGCAGTTGATCTTAAGCTCTGCCATTTGCCAATTCAAAGCGCCTTAATGTGGGAACACAATAATACCTACCTTACAATGTTGTTATAAGAATTAAAACAAATAGTAGCTCTAAAACACCTAGTACATAGTAGGTGCTTAATAAATATTAGTTTCTTCCTACTCCTTCTTTAGCTGGGCAAGCAATGAATGAGCAAGCAACATGAGGAAGGGATGCCTCTTTTCTTAGGAAATATGACTTTCATTAGAGATAAGGATTACTATTTAAGAGCCATCAATAATAAAACAGAACAATCATTCAACTGTTTTCTTCTTTCTCAAAAATATATGAAGTTTGGTTTATTTTAAAAATTAAATATGGCCCTGGCTGGTTGGCGCAGTGATGAGTGTCAGCCTGGCATGTGGATGTCCTGGGTTTGTTTCCTATCAGGGCACACAGGAGAAGCAACCATCTGTTTCCTCACTCTTCCTCTTTCTCTCTCTCTCTCTTTATATATATATCTCTCTCTCTCTCTCTTCCCCTTCCACAGCCATGGCTTGATTGGTTCAAGCTCATCAGCCCAGGCTGGTGCTGAGGATAGCTCCATGGAGTCTTCGCCTCAGGTGCTAAAAATAGCTCCTTTGTGAGCATGGCCCCAGATGGGGGTTGCCAGGTGAATCCTGGTGGGGGTGCATGCAGGAGTCTGTCTATCTTCCCTCCTCTCACTTGGAAAAATAAGAAAACTAAATAAATAAAACAAATAAAAATTAAATATTTCAGGGTGATGGGTGGAGGCTTGACTTGGGGTGGTAAACACATAATACAATGTACAGATGATGTGCTGTAGAATTGTGCACCTGAAACCTGTATAAGTTTGTTAACCAGTGTCACCCCAATAAATTCAATAAAAAGGAAAAACATTAAATTTATTTACTTATTCCTCCCGTAGTAGTAGGTTCATTACTGTGTTGTTTTCTTCTTTGCGGAGTCAGCAAAATTTCTGAAAAATATATATAGGAAACATTTAGTATACTTAGCATATCAATCTCAGTAACAGCACATCAAATCCATTAGTATGATATTTCCCTTATTTTCCCCTTCTAATAGGAATCCTTAGGTGGATTAGGAAAATTTTTAAAGCATCAGAGACTAAATCTGCTCCCTGGATACATCTTAAATCACTGGTTTTTCAGAGACAGATTTTCTTTTCAACAAAACTTTACCCTCTAGCTTTTAAGTATATGTTCTAGATAATAGTTCAGAAGGTATAGTCATAATTACAGGTTTTTAAAAAAATTATTCCATTGATTTGAGAAAAGAAAGGGAGGGAAAGGGAAGGAGAGGGGGTAGGGGCAGAGAGAGAAGCATCATCTTGTTGTTTCACTTTGTTCCATTTAGTAGTATATACTCATAGATTGCTTCTCTATGTGCCCCGACGGGGGACAAACCCGCAACCTCTGGTGCACAGGGTCAGTGCTTTATCCACTGAGCCACTCGACCAGGGCATAATTGCAGTTTTAAAGCTGCTGAATTAATTACTTTTGTTACAAATAAGTGATTTCCTTAGTTCACTTTTATATCTGTCTTCAGCTTCCACAATGACTCTGTGACGATCACACTGGTATGGGCAAGAGTGCAAGAGCTTGCTAAAATTTCGGCTATTCAGGGATATTCCTACTGCTATGCAACCTAAAAGGAAACAAATTAAAGTGATGTATAGATGTCACAAAACATCTAAAAATCTATGAAGCAAATATCTTTATGGTGGTAACTGAAGTGAAACCAGGAACTTAATTATAAATACGTCAAGAAGCTCAAAGTCTTATGACAGATGTAAAGACAAAAAATACAATACAGTGATATAAGTGTTACGATAGAGGTATGACAGAGTTACAGTGATATAGAAAAGAAGCATCTACTTTGGTCTGTTTCTAAGCAGGAGTCACTGCTAGGCAAGGTATCCAAAAGAAGTCATATTTTTAATGCCTTATCATGGAAAATGTCAAACACATAAGAGTAAAGAAAAAAAGCTTAATGAACTACTACGTATCCATCACCCAGCTTCAATAATTAACTCATGGTCAGTCATATTTTATCTATACCCATATATTCTGCCCTGCCCCTCATGTACACACTTGATTAGGAAACCTGGAATTTGCATTAAGGTATTATTTTGTCTGTAAATACTTTGTATGCATCCCTAACAGATAAGGACTCTTTTTTTTTTTTTTAAAAACAAAACCATTATCATACCTAAGAAAAGCATGCTTAATTTAACATAATCTAATATCCAATATTCAAATTCCCCCATCATTTCAAAACTTACTTTTTACAGTTGGTGTCCTTGAATCATGATCCAAACAAGGTCCTCTATTACATTCAGTTGATATGTCTTTTGAGTTTCTTTTAATATATCAAGTCCCCTCTTTTCCTCCCTATCATTTGCTAATTGTAGACACTGGGTCATTTTTACTATGGAGTTTCCCAAAAGCTGGGTTTTGCTAATTACATCCTAGTTGCATCCTTTAAAATGTTCCTGTGTGCCTAAAAATTAGTAATTAGATCTAGATGATTGATCAGATGCAGATTCAATTGTTCCTCACAGGTAGTATTGTATACTTTGTACCGCATAACACTAAGAGGCACATAAAATCTGACTACCCTTTTTTTTTTGACTACCCTTTATTTATTTTTATTTTTTTAATTCATTTTAGAGAAGAGAAAGAGAGAGAAAGAAAGGGGGGGGAGCAGGAAGCATCAACCTCCATATATGCCTTGACCGGGCAGGCCCAGGGTTTTGAACCGGCAACCTCAGCATTCCAGGTTGACGCTTTATCCACTGTGCCACCACAGGTCAGGCTTGACTACCCTTTTTTAATGTTAAGATTGGGCCTGACCAGGTGGTGGCGCAGTGGATAGAGCGTCGGACTGGGATGTGGAGGACCCGGGTTCGAGACCCTAAGATCGCCAACATGAGTGCAGGCTCATCTGGTTAGAGCAAAAGCTCACCAGCTTGGACCCAAGGTCGCTGGCTCGGGCAAAGGGTTACTCGGTCTGCTGTAGCCCCACGGTCAAGGCACATATGAGAAAGCAATCAATGAGCAACTAAAGTGTCGCAATGCGCAACGAAAAACTAATGATTGATGCTTCTCATCTCTCCATTCCTGTCTGTCTGTCCCTGTCTATCCCTCTCACTGACTCTCTCTGTCTCTGTTAAAAAAAAAAAAAAAAAAAATGTTAAGATTGGTCAGGAGGTTTAGGTGATGTTAGCCATACCCATCAATGAAAAAGTTCTCCATCTGCCTATCACTTAATGGTATTAGTGGCCCATTCCCAAGGGACTAGGAGAATTCATCCAGGCAGAAAGTTGGCTGGCATGAGGACATTTCTAGTACAATAAATGTGTACAAAAGCACAAAAGTGTGAAGAAGCATAGTGTGTTCAGAAAATCACAGGTACTTTGGTGTGGCTGGAGTATAAGGTATGACAGAAGTGTGGGAGAAAAGTTGAGGCTGGTCAGGGTTGAAAATGCAAGGTCAAGAAGGGTAGTTTTTTTCTCTTCTTTTTTTAAGTGAGAGGAGGAGAGGCAGAAAGAGAGACTCCCACATGATTCACCTGGCAAGCCCCCTCCAGAGTGATGCTCTGTCCATATGGCATTGCTCAATTGCTCAGCAACTGAGCTATTTTTTAGCACCTGAGGTGGAGGTCACAGAGCCATCCTCAGCACCCAGGGCCAACTCACTTAAACCAATCAATCCATGGCTGTGGGAGGGGAAGAAAGAAAGAGAGAGAGAGAGGAAGAGGAGGGGTGGAGAAGCAGATGGTCACTTCCCTGGTGTGCCCTAACCAGGAATCAAACTGGGGATATCCACACACTAGACTGATGCTCTACCACTGAGCCAACCAGCCTAGGCTTTTTACATAAATTTAATGGGGTAACATTGATCAATAAGAGTACATAGGTTTTAGCTAAACATTTCTATAGCATTTGAACTGTTGATTATGTTGTGTACCCATCACCCAAAGTCAAATAATTTTCTGTCCACTGTATATTTGTCCCTCTTTACTCTCCTCCCTCTCACCCTCCTCCCCAAGAAGGTCTTAAAAGCCATGCTGAGGATTTTTAACTATCCTAAAGTCAATGAGGAGGAACTGAAGGATGTTCATTAAGCAGGGAAATGACATGATTCCATTTGTTTTATAGAAATTTCAGCTGAAGGTAAGAGAATCAGCTGAGGGGCTACTTCAACAGTCCAGAAATGAGAGGATTCTGAAACAGAGCATTTGCAATGAGAATGCAGAGATTTCTGAAGTGAAATGGGTGAATGAGCTATTGGGGTAAGGGAGAAGTTAAGGGTACCTCAAATAACTTGGCAGTTGATTGAATGGCAAAGTCTAGAATAAGCATGGCACACTTCTGGTAGACTTAAAGAGAAAAAAATGTGCAGTGAAATTTAACTAAGTGAGAGCAGGGCAAAATTCCACAAAATTTTGAAAGCCAGGCAGAGTGATTCAGTGAGTTACAGAGAAGCACTGAGGGTTCTTTGGCATGGTGATATAATAAAAAGCACATATTAAGAAGAGAAGTTAAAAAAAGAAGAAGTTAACAGAAATATATACATTATACTATAGTTGTGGGTTGGTGAGACTTGACACTGAAGACTCCTAGAAAGTTGCTGGAGTAACTTAGGCATGAAGCAAAAAGAATTTATATGGGAAAGAAAAAAATAAAAAGAACCAGCCCTGGACAGTTGGCTCACTGGTAGAGCATTGGCCCAGTGTGTGGAAATCCCAGGTTCGATTCCTGGTCAGGGCACACAGGAGAAGTGCCCATCTGCTTCCCCACCCTTTCCCCTCTCCTTCCTCTCTATCTCTCTCTTCCCCTCCTGCAGCCAAGGCTACACTGGAACAAAGTTGACCCGGGCGTTGAGGATGGCTCCGTGGTCTCCACCTCAGGCACTAGAATGACTCTGGTTGCAACGTAGCAGTGCCCCAGATGGGCAAAACATCGCCCCCTTGTGGGCATGCCAGGTGGATCCCAGTCGGGTGCATGTGGGAGTCTGTCTCTCCGCCTCCCTGCTTCTCACTTCAGAAAAAAAAGAAGAAAAAAAGAACCAAATTGGAAAGACTAGAAATAGGGGATTTAAGGAGAAAAAAACATGTATATCTGATTCAAAGTTTATAATCTGGGAGGCCAGAAGAATAGCAGCAATAATAGAAATAGAGTGGTTGGAGGAAGGGCAATGTAAGAGGGAGAAAGATGCTGTGTTTTGAATATATTAAGCTTGAAATAAAAACAAGATGATGACATCAGTATGTCCTGGAAATGGAAGAATGAGGTTATAACCCAAGGTAGACGCCAACTGTAGAGATATAGCTTTGAAAATCATCCGTAAAACGACAGTTGATGCCACAAAAGTGTATGTTGCAACAGAGTTGAGTAAGTGTGTAGACTATGTCTTGGGGGGTATACTTGTAGAAATTTGGAAGAGAAAGATAAAGCAGTAAAGGTGATTAAATGGAGCTGTTTTAAACTGTAAACTTCTTGAGGTGAGGCATGAGTTTTATTCATCTTTGATTCCACTGCTTGCCATAGACCAAGCACTCCCTAAGTGTCTGTGAAATGAATGAATGAATAACCACTGAGGAAAGAAAGGAACTAGGAAAAAGCCATTACAAACAAAGTGAGGGAAAAAAGGAATTTAAGAGTTACACAGCATCTACTCTGCCAACTGGAATACTTTCTAGTAGAGGTACCCACACTTTCTCACTTCATGGTATCCTTAAAGTCTTGGTGATTTTTTATGGCATCCATAGGCCAAAGAAATGCCAATCAACCAGTTAGGTCCAAAACAACTCAATAAGTACATATGTTCTATCAACTTGGTAGCCACTTGAAAAAATAGACACCTAAATTGGAAGAAAAAATATTTCTATTTTATTCTTATTAATTATGATTATTTCCTAATGGCATGTGTGCACCTATTGGGTATAGCATAACTTCTCAAACCCTGTGTATGGCCAGTAGTCACCGCCATTATGCCCATGCACATGCAGGTTCTCATTAGATTTGGGCAGATGGTAAAGAAACAGTGGAGCCAAAAAATGGTGGGCCATTCCTTTATTCAAGTTTCGTACCGGCCGACAAGCAAACACACAGAGAAAAGCACTTCCCTTTCACTCAGAGCTCACAAGGTTACTGACACATTCTCCGGTTCCACAACCAAGAGAATTTTCTCCGGTTTTTCCTAGAATCAAAGGCCCCACCAGTCTCAGAGGAGCTCGCAAAAGCCCTCACCTCTGGTTCCCCATCTGGCAACATGGCTTCTTACTCTGCAAAACTGGCTTCTCTCTCTCTCCCTGCCATCTTGGCTTCTCTCTCCTTCTTCTTCTCCTCTCCTTTTAAAACCTTTCTGGCACCAAAACCTCTCCTCCAGCACACATTAGCATAATAAAGGCTATTCCCAAGCAGGAAGGTAATTAACAATTTCACAGATCACATACCCGGTGTTGCCTGGCACCATTTTTAATAATAAAAGTGAGCAAACTCAAATAACACAAATTTTACAACCTCATTTGCACAACATCCTGGATTCACACTAGAAACTGCCACCTTCATTTCCTGTTCCACACTGATCTTCATGTGGTGCTTGATTTTTATCACAACTATCATTAAAAACCCACCTCCACAAGGAATGGTATCATCAAAAGGAATGTAGTACAATCTGATGTTGAAACTGTGAACTACTTTGAGCTAGTAGTTCATGTGGTGTCCAAAAAATGTTGACTATTTTGTGTTTCACTTGAACAATTTTAAATACTGTGTAGTGCCCTTGTGAGTTTACTACATACCCTAGGAAGCCTGGGGGAACAGTTTGGGAACTGAGGCATTAAACTATTGACAGAAGAAGATTTCAAGGAATGGTAGTCAACGGTGTAGAGATACTAGAGAATAATAATTTTTTCTTTTAAGTCATTGGTTTGGGAGTGGAGAGGATGATGCTTCAAGTAGCCTTTAACAGTAATGTTTAGCAGAAGAGCAATAAAGAAGCCAGACTGCAGGGAGTTAAAAGGGGAATAAATACAGTGAGAGAGAAAGGAACAAGAGCAGGAATCTGGTAAGACACAGGAAAAGAAGAGTAGGTGAATACTTGAAGCAATAGCAAATCACACAAAGTATTGGGTTCTTTTTATTTTTATTTTTATTTTTTTGTGTTTTTCTGAAGTCGGAAATGGGAAGGCAGTCAGACAGACTCCCGCATGCCCCCGACCGGGATCCACCTGGCATGCCCACCAGGGGATGGGGGCGATGCTCTGCCCATCTGGGGCGTTACTATGTTGCAACCAGAGCCATTCTAGCACCTGAGGCAGAGGCCATGGAGCCATCCTCAGCGTCTGGGCCAACTTTGCTCCAGTGGAGCCTTGGCTGCGGGAGGGTAAGAGAGAGACAGAGAGGAAGGAGAGGGGGAGGGGTGGCAAAGCAGATGGGCACTTCTCCTGTGTGCCCTGGCCGAGAATCAAACCCAGGACTCCTGCACACCAGGCTGATGCTCTACCACTGAGCCAACCGGCCAGGGCCAAGTATTGGGTTTTAAGATAAGGAGAAATTAACATAGTTAAAGATGAGACAAAAGGAGATAATGGCTAGAAAGGGAATGAAGAGAAAGACTTCACAAGTATTAAAAGAGGGAAAAAAGAGATGGGGTTCAGAGTATAGCTAGGTATCAGTTTTAGAGTAATAAAATTAAACTCGACATCTAATACTGTAGAATAGTAATATTTTGAGCCAATGTGCTATAGCCTCAATTTTCTCATAAAGCACAGTGCAAGAATAAGAGTAAAGAGAAAATACCAGGGTATGAAGGAATAGGAGAAGGGATGGAATAAGCACTATGGAACATTTACAAGTGCCCTGTAGAAATAACTATGTATGGTGCCAGGTTGGGTACTTGCACTATCAGGGGAATCACTTTGTAAACTATGTGACTGTCTAGCCACTATGCTCTCCACCTAAAACTAATATAAAATAATATTGAATGCAAACTGTAATTGAAAAATAAAAATTTTAAAAGAGAGCTCTGCAGAAAAAATAATGGGGCATGGGATGCTGGAAACATTTATATATTATTTAATACTTAAAGCCTATAATGTATAGAGCATAATCCAAAAATGCATGTATGTTTATTAGCTTTCTGAAAATATAAAAAAAAATGTTTACCTTATTCAGTAAAGTTAAACTTATAGAGACATTACTTGTTACAAAAAGAGAATAATAAAGTAATTTAAAAATATTAGCTCTGTTGATTCATATAAACAAATACTGGGAATACAGGAAGGTACAGATAGAAGGCAATATTTTGAATGTTTTATGATACTCCAAATGGTTATTTTTCCAAAGGAAATTAAGTTTAAATCACACAGGCATAACTACTACAAATTCTACTCAACTAATATCAAATAAAGCTTTAACTATGAAATAACTATAATTAAAAAAAATATTTACCTGAACATCTATACTTGACCTTTTTGGAACAATTGTCAGCTGATAGAAAATTGATGACTTCTTTATTTATTATATCTGAACATAATGTAAATGGATCTGTAAAAAAAAAATTTGCAAAATGCAAGATTTTTTTTAATAATGAAAAGGACCTGATATTTACAAGATTAATTATCAAGATTTTCATAAACTTTAGTCTAGTATTACACAGCCAGTCATCCTGATAGACAACAAAAGAGTTCTGGATATCAATAAAAGGTGACTGAGCATCTATACCAGAAAGAGAGTCAGAAGTGTGGCCTATACACTAGAGGGCAGATATATCAATGTACATTTTTAGCTATAGTAGTCACCTAAATAGGTGTTTTCTTGAAAAATCAAAAAAGAAACATTTATTATCATACCTGTGACTGGTAACTGCTGCTTTCTATTTTTGACAATGGGATTTGGATGTTTAAAAACATGGTCACTAAAAGAAAACAGATACCAGATTACTAAAAATAAACATACTGTTTGGTGTATGTACAAATGTTTCTGTAAACAATGGTGTGATTCTGAGTGGCAGGCAGAAGAAGCTGCAGCCAGGATCTACCAAAATCTACCAAATTCTGCTAACATAGGGTCTGAGATGGTTGGTTATAACCTTGTTTCTAATAGTGGAGTTGGACAAGACACTAGAGGGCAATAATATTGATGCCAACAGAAACATGGAAGAAAAAGTTATAAAAGAGAAAAATAGGAAGAAATGAGGTCAGAAAAAGGAAAGAACTGAATGGGCCAGAGGGTAAAAGGCTGGCCCAAGAATGTATCTCACCACTTCCCACTTCTACATTCCTGAGAAATCAATTAAAATTAACATCAAGAATGGTTTCAAAAAGGAAAATGGGGTGGTAATAATATAATCCATCTTTCTAATACTTAGTTTACCCGGCAACCTTCCCAAAACCTAGTGGCATCCTCTTAAATTACCCTCCTAACACAGTAGCCGTCAGAAGAGCAGAACACAAGAAAAGGTTTAAGAAAAGATACAATCCCAGGCTACCTGTGAAGGAGAAAGGACATAGGCTGGAGGTGAGATTCACAGAACAAATGAAAAGGCAAGCCTAAAGCAGATTTTCATCACGCCCTACTTCCTTTTATCAAACTAAATTTACAAACTGCTTTTTTGCTACATTGCTGATGGATTACTGGGGAACAATTATCTTTCATTTTCTGTTGCATGAGGTTTTAGAACTGTTTCTATATATTTCTGCATCGCTGATTCCAAATCTGAAATCCATTTTATGGTGCAGCTCTAGTTTTTATGCAATTTTAATTTCTTTTTGTTACAGTGAATGGCATGCATTGGTTTTTAAATTGGAGTTAAAGGGTAACGACTCTTGGATTGAACATAACCACAAAGCAATTAATGTTTTACAAACATCACTTTTACATAATTGTAGTTGTTTTTAAATGTAAAAAATTATCATCTGATAAAAACACCCCCTTATTTTGTTTTAAGATTGAATCATGGCTTCTTCGAGTAGGCATAAATGTAAGAATAGTCTTGACACCTTCTGTTATATATGTGGCTGTTGTTACACACTTCAACATCAAAGGCACAATATTTCATCATTTGTGACACGTGCATATATTGCCTATTTTCAGCGGTTCCAATTGGTATTCAACTCATCTGCGAGATTATAATGACATAAAAATTGTCCTCAACTTTCTGAAGTATGAGGAGCATAACTGGATCATTTGTGTGGATTTTAAAATGGTAAATTTCCTGCTAGGACAACAGAGAGGTTCACGAAGTATCCTTGCTTTCTGTGTTTGTGGGACAGCTGAGCTCAGAAGAAACACTGGACACAGGAGTGGCCAAAACGAGAAGCTCTGGAAGTAGGGATGCAAAATATTGTGAATGAACCTGTAGTTCATCAGGACAGGATCATTTTCCCCCCACTTCACATCAAACTTGGCTTAATGAAGTAGTTTGTTCAGGCTTTGAATAGAGAAAGTGAATGCTTTCAACATATTATTTCTGCTTTCCCTACCTTGTCTTTCGAAAAGATAAAGCAGGTGTATTCAATGGACCTCAAATTCGAACCCTCATATGTGACGAAGAATTTGCCAGGAAGATGAATAAGGAGAAGAAAGCAGCATGGCAGTCTTTTGTGGCAGTTACAAAGAACTTCCTTGGCAACAAAAAGGATGCTGTTGGCTTTCCGCGACATTGGATGTAACATGAGTGTTAAGATTCACTTCCTGAATAGTCACCTTGATAAGTTTCCCAAAAATCTTGGAGCTGTTAGTGATGAGCAGACTGCTGAGCATCAAATGAGATTGTCCTTAACAAGTACACAAACGCAAGAGCTACAAACGCAAATTTTTTCCTGAATAGAATTTAAATAAGTTTTGCACAAATTTTATGATTAAAATAAGTGTTTTAATATGTTCTATTTCAAAATTGTAGACAAATTCTGATGCAATCATATCTTTTAGTGTATTAGTGTATTTACAGCATTATATAAATTATTATATTTTCACAAAGATGATGCCCAAGAAGACATTCTACTTCAGGGGCCAGGAACCTATGGCTTGCGAGCCAGATGTGGCTCTTTTGATGGCTGCATCTGGCTCACAAATCTTTAATAAAAAATAATAATAACAGCCTGACCAGGCGGTGGCGCAGTGGATAGAGTGTCGGACTGGGATGTGTAAGACCCAGGTTCGAGACCCCTGTTCTACATCATTATGTTAAACTAAATGTTGAAAATTTTACAATAAGATAAAAACCTAAAATCTTGAATTGCAAAAAAACTGTAGCTTACAGAGGAAAACTAATGTCATATTTGAGATCAGCACACTCGAATTAGGTAAGAACAAGTGTTTTTGTGGATGCAACAAAAATTTTGTTCCCCAGTGCAATGCATGCATTGTCACTTAACACATACTTAAGGTTTCACTATCAGTTTTCTGAGTATCCTTTCTAAAATTCAAATCTGATCATATCACTCATTTTAAAATTTGCAATGCCCCACTACACCCTATGAGGAAGAATCGAAAATCCTGAGTATAACATGCAAGGCCCTAAATGAACTGGCCCAAACTTCCCATCCAAACTCCTTACCCAACATTTCCTACTTAAGACTTCTCCCAAGATAATGTTTTATCATTTCTGTATGCCAGTGTTTAATTAGCCTAGCACATAGTACTGTACAAAAAAAATTTTGCTGAATAAAAATTTAGAAACAATCATTAAACTATACCTTGATTGAGAAACAAAATCTTTTTGTTCAAAGGTTTCTTCATGTAAGTTTTGATTGCAGTTTGAAATGTTTTTACATAAAGTCTTATTTTGCCCACTCTCCCTGTAACAAGCATTAATTGGATTTGCACTCTTAAACAGGGCTTTTATTTGGTCTTCATTTGTACATGATTTAGGCATTAATCCATGAGACTTATAACTCTGAAGTTTTCTAGACTGGCTTTCATCCTTATCTTCTGCGTGGGAGCTGCCACCAATACTATCTGTATGGGGGTGTTTCAACGCATTTTGAATATTTATTTTCACAGATGAAACATTATCCTTATATTTTTCTCTTTGTATTTTTTCCTATAATGTAAAAATAACAAGTAAATAACTTCAAATAACCCATTTGCTGTATAATCTAATTTACACTCCCTTTAAATAATGCAGAAAAATAATGAATGTCAATAGAATATGCATGAAGTACCATATGATTTCACTTATATGTGGAATCTAATGAACAAAATAAACCAACAAACAAAACAGAAACAGACCAAAGATATGGAAAGCAGAATGATAGGTGTCAAAGGGGATGGGAGTTAGAGGGCTAGATGAAAAAGGTGAAGGGATTAAGCAAAGAAAAAAAAGCTTATAGACAAAGACAACAGGGTGAGGATTGCATGGGGAAAGGGAAGAAGTGGAGGAGTGTAGAGGGAGATAAATGGTGATGGTGGAAGACTTGACTTAAGGTGGTAAACACACAACACAAGACATAGATGATGTATCAGAATTGTGTACCTGAAACCTGTATAATTTTATTAACCAATGTCATCCCAGTAAATTCAATAAAAAAGTAAAATAATTAAAAATTTAAAAGAAGGATACACATGATAAAAGGGGCAATTTACATTAAAAGAAAAAGGGAGTTTATTCAAATATTATTTGGAAACAGCTGGGTGGCCATCTGGGGAAAAAATAAATTGGATCCATAGCTCACAACATCCACAAAAATAAAGTAAAAATGAACTAACTATTGATATATAAAAATGAAATTATATCATACATGTTCTAAAAGAAAACATTTTAATATTCTCAAGGGGAAGACGATCTTTCCAACTATTACACAAAATCAGTAAATCATAAAAGAAAAAAACCAATCTACTTTACCAGATAATATTTTTTAAGTTCTTCTAGAGACCAAGAATAATATAATATAAAAGATTAAGGGGAAACTCAGAGGAAAAGGGCCAGAAGCAAAACCAAATAATAATCAAAACACCTAGAAAAAAGATACAGACGTCATATCTTGGGCTACAGTAAAATTTTACTACTAATATTTACAAAAAACTACTACAATAAAGTATGGGAAAGATCAACAATAGTATAGAAAAATAAGCAAAAAAGATAACAATGCACAGGAAAGGAAATATAAATAGCTCTTAAACATATGAAAAAGTGTTCCATCCCCCTTATAAATAAGATAAATAAACATTAAAGCTACACTGAGATATAGCTTTCTTTATCTATGACACTGGCAAAGATCAAAAGAGTGCAGAGAAATGCTCTTGTACATTACATGTGAGAGGACAAATTAGTATAACCTCCATGGAGAAACAGTTTGACAGTATCTTTCATAACAGAAACTATGCATATCTATAGACATTTTTACATGTACAAAATGTTGATGTTATTAACCACAGCATTGTTTGCAATAGCTAAAAGTTGAAGCTAGCATATTCCTCAATGGAATGCTCTAAAATTGTACAAATAATAATAATAATAATTTAAAAATAATAAAGAGGCCTTCACATTTTAATTGATTACATCAATTAAAAGGCAGAAATTGTCAGACAAGATAAAAAAGACCAAACTATGTGCTATTTACAAGAAACCCATGCTAACCACAAAGACATAGGTTACAAATAAAAGAATAAGCTCATCAACTGAAAAATGGATGAATGTGATATATCCATACAATGGAGATTTGATCATAAAAAGAAATGAAATACTGATACATGCTAAAACATGATGAGTCTTGAAACCATTATGCTAAGTGAAAAAGCCAGTCACAAAAGACTACACATTGCATGATTCCATTAATATGAAATGTTCAAAATAGCAAGTCTATAGAGATAGAAAGTAGATTGGGGTCCCTTATGGCTGGGGGTGAGGGAGACAGAGAAATAGCTAAAGAGTACAAGGTTTCTTTCACTCATATATATATTTTTTAATTTTATTTTATTTATTCATTTTAGAGAGGAGAGAGAAAGGGAGAGAGAGACAGAGACAGGGGGGAGGAGCTGGAAGCATCAACTCCCGTATGTGCCTTGACCAGGCAAGCCCAGGGTTTCAAACCGGCGACCTCAGCATTTCTAGGCTGACGCTTTATCCACTGCGCCACCACAGGTCAGGCTCACTCATATTCTTTTTAAGAGAGGGAGAAAAATAGAGAGAAACAGAGAGAAATATTTGTTTTTCCATTTATTTATACACTCATTGGTTGACTTTCTTTTTTTTAAGTGAGAGAAGGGAAGATAGACACTTGCATATGCCCAACCAGGATCCCACCCAGCAACCCCACCTGGGACCGATGCTCAGACCAACCAAGCTATCCTCAGTGCCTGGGGCCAAAGCTCAAACCAATTGAGCCACTGGCTGTGAGAAGGGAAGAGGAAGAGAAAGAGAAAAGGAGTGGAGAAAAGAAGCAGATGATTGCCTGACCTGTGGTGGCGCAGTGGATAAAAAAACAACAACCTGGAAACACTGAGGTTGCCGGTTCAAAACCCTGGCTTGCCTGGTCAAGGCACATATGGGAATTGATGCTTCCTGCTCCTCCCCCTTCTCTCTCTCTCTCTCTATCTATCTATCTCCCCCCTCCTCTCTAAATAAATAAAATAAAATTTAAATTTTTATTTATTTATCTGAATAAATAAATAAAAATTTAAAAAAAAGAAAGAAGCAGATGATCACCTCTTATGTGAGCTGTGACTGGGGATCAAACCTGGGACATCTGCTCACTGGGCTGACACTCCCTATCCACTGAGACATTGGATGATTCTTGTATGTACCCTGACCAGGGATTGAACCTACAACCTCAGCATGTCAGATGATGCCCCAACCAACTGAGCTACCCAGCCAGGGGCCAAGGTTTTTTTCTGAACTGATTAAGTTGTTCTAAAATTGACTGTAGTAATGATTGCACATATCTGTGAATATGCTAAACGCTACTAAATTGTACACTTTTAATGGGTAAATTGTATGATATGTGACTACATCTCAATAAAGTTATTTTTTTTAAAAAGAAATGAGCCTGGCCTGACCTGTGGTGGCGCAGTGGATAAAGCGTCAACCTGGAAATGCTGAGGTCGCCGGTTCAAAACCCTGGGCTTACCTGGTCAAGGCACATATGGGAGTTGATGCTTCCAGCTCCTCCCCCTTCTCTCTCTCTGTCTCTCTCTCTCTCTCCTCTCTAAAAATGAATAAAAAAAAAAAAAAAAAAAAAAAAAGAATCCAGTTAAAAAAAAAAAAAAAAAAGAAATGAGCCTGACCTGTGGTGGTATAGTGGATACAGCATCGACCTGGAATGCTGAGGGCACCAGTTGGAAACCCTGGGCTTGCCTGGTCAAGGCACATATGAGAAGCAACTATTGCAATTTGATGCTTCACACTCCTACCCTACCTCTCTCTCTCTCTCCTCTCACTCTAAAATCAAATAAAATCTTAAAAAAAGAAATGAAATACTTATACATACTTCAACATGGATGAACCTTGAAAAACTTATGCTAAATAAGAGAAGAGAGTCACAAAAGACACATATTACATGACTTGATTTATTTAAAAAGTCCAGAATAGGCAAATTACTAGAGACAGAAGATGGATAGCAGTTGCCTAGCCTGGGAGGTGGGGGTACGAAGGATGATTGCTAAAAGGCAGGTATAGGGTTTCTTTTTGGGGTGATGACAATGTTCTAAAATTCATTGTAGTAATGGTTGCAAATGCAGTGAGTATACTGAAACATGTACTTTAAATGGGTCAATTGTATAAAATGTGATTGATATCTCAATAATGCTGTTACAAAAAATGTATATATACAGAAAGATGTTTACTCTGGAGTTATTTACACAGGTGAGATAATGAATATATAATATATAACATATATAATATATATATAAATAAAGACAAGTTAAATCTATTATGCTAATCAATGACATTGACTATGTAACTAATCATTTAAAAGAATAAAATTGCTACACTATCTAAGTCAAACACTATTTAAAAATTTTTTTATTTATTGATTTTAATTTTTTTTTTTTTTTTTTTTTTTTTTTTTTTTTTTTAGAGAGGGGGGGAGAGAGAGAGAGAAAGAGAGAGAAAGAGAAGGGGGAGGAGCAGGAAGCATCAACTCCCATATGTGCCTTGACCAGGCAAGCCAGGATTTTAAACCGGCAACCTCAGTGTTTCCAGGTTGACGCTTTATCCACTGCGCCACCACAGGTCAGGCTATTTATTGATTTTAGATAGAAAGGAAGGGAGAGAGACAGGAACATTTATCTATTCCTTTACATGCCCTGACCGGGGATTAAACCCACAACCTCTGCGTATTGGGATAATGCTCTAACCAACTGAGGGGCCTGGACACTATGTTTTGTTTTATTTTAAATGTATGCACACATGAAGACACAAAGCATACATACACAGAAAATATGTGGAAAGGTATGTATATGTGCCTATATACACACAAATACATATGCATATACATAGGGAGAGATTATTATCTTTCCATTCTTTTCCTTGAACTTTTATTATATAAAATGTTAGATTTCTTGGCTCTATCTATCATGTCTCTTATTTTTTAGTTATCATTTCTAATTTTTAAAAATCTATGTTTAAGGCTGATTAAAAAGTATTACCGCCTGACCAGGCAGTGGCGCAGTGGATAGAGCATCGGACTGTGATGCAGAGGACCCAGGTTCGAGACCCCAAGGTCGCCAGCTTGAGCGCGGGCTCATCTGGTTTGAGCAAAAAAATGCCCACCAGCTTGGACCCAAGGTTGCTGGCTCCAGCAAGGGGTTACTCGGTCTGCTGAAGGCCCGCGGTCAAGGCACATATGAGAAAGCAATCAATGAACAACTAAGGTGTTGCAATGCGCAATGAAAAACTAATGATTGATGCTTCTCATCTCTCTCCGTTCCTGTCTGTCCTTGTCTATCCCTCTCTCTGACTCACTCTCTGTCTCTGTAAAAAATAAAAAAATAAAAAATAAATTAAAAAAAAAAAAAGTATTACCACTGAATTTCAATTTTAAAACCATTAAAATTTTTTAAAAACTTGGCAAAAAAAATCTTTTACCCTCTGACCTATATTGTTCAAAAATACTTGAAAAAAGTTCTACATTCTTTGACACAAAGGAGCTAACCTCATTTCCTTCGCTTTCAAGCTGTTCTATTCTGTGAAGAATTTCCTTTGCTTTCTTCCAGTACTCTTCAATAGTCTTCTCTTTCATATTTATGTCTTCTGCTTGTTCTGCTTCATTTTCATCAAAAGGATATTCTCTTAGAGACAATTTTTCAGCTTTGCAATATGAGAAAAAATAGTGAGTTTATCCATTACTAAAAATGTTACCTTAACACTTTAAAAAAGAACAACTTCATAGCCCATACTTCCTTCTCTACCGTTCTAGATTCTCTCAACTGCCCAAGTGGTACTGAAAATAAGGGGAAAGCAAGCGCTTCACAGAGGCCCGAACCCAAAGTCATAAAATAGACTTTATGTTTCAGAATTATAGGAAAGTGATTGGCATAAAAATATGCAATGCCAGGTACATAAACGCCCTCAGGTGTGTGAATACTGGTTTTAAAGCAGTTTTTTTTTTTTTTAATGTTTAAAATTTTTTATTTTTTTTTTACAGGGACAGAGAGAGAATCAGAGAGAGGGATAGATAAGGACAGGCAGACAGGAATGGAGAGAGATGAGAAGCCTCAATCATTAGTTTTTTTTGTTGTTGTTGTTTTTTAAATGCCATTTTTTTTAAAGATTTTATTTATTCATTATAGAGAGGGGAGAGAGAGAAAGAGAGAGGGAAGGGGGGAGGAGCAGGAAGCATCAACTCCCATATGTGCCTTGACCAGGCAAGCCCAGGGTTTTGAACCGGCAACCTCAGTGTTTCCAAGTTGACGCTTTATCCACTGCACCACCACAGGTCAGGCCTCAATCATTAGTTTTTCGTTGTGACACCTTAGTTGTTCATCGATTGCTTTCTCATATGTGCCTTGACTGTGGGCCTTCAGCAGACTGAGTAACCCCTTGCTGGAGCCAGACACCTTGGGTCCAAGCTGGTGAGCTTTGCTCAAACCAGATGAGCCCATGCTCAAGCTGGCGACCTCAGGGTCTCGAACCTGGGTCCTCTGCATCCCAGTCCAACATTCTATCCACAGCGCCACCGCCCAGTCAGGCCTAAAGCAGTTTTTAAAAGATGTTTTCATAAAGTAGTTCCTTCTTATAATCTTTTTTTTTTCTTTTTTTTTTTTTACAGTGACAGAGAGACAGAGAGAGGGATAGACAGGAATGGAGAGAGATGAGAAGCATCAATCATTAGTTTTTTGTTGCGACACCTTAGTTGTTCATTGACTGCTTTCTCATATGTGCCTTGACCGTGGGGCTGCAGCAGACCGAGTAACCCCTTGTTCAAGCCAGCGACCTTGGGTCCAAGCTGGTGAGCTTTGCTCAAACCAGATGAGCCTGTTCTCAAGCTGGTGACCTCAGAATCTCGAACCTGGGTTCTCTGCATCCCAGATCAATGCTCTATCCGCTGCACCACCACCCAGTCAGGCCTTCTTATAATCTTTTAACTTCTCTTTTCACATGCAGCAGCAATTTTTCTTCCACAAAGACCAAAATTCTTTCCATGACCATTCCCTTTGGTGCTCCAGCCACACTGGCTATCAATTCCTTCAATGTACCACCTCCTCCCATCACAGGGCCTTTGTGCCTCACTGTTGCTTATCCTGGAGATAAGCCCATAACAAACTCCCTCCTTTTCACCTAATTAACTCCATATATTCAGATCTCAGCTCAAGAATCATATCCTCCTGAGAGCTTTTCTGCTCTACATCTAGGTCATAGTCCTTTGTTATAGGACCTAAGAGCTGTGCTCCATCTATTCTAAATTCTTAGGTTAATTTATAATAATACATTCATTTTTGAGACTATTCAACTATTACCTATTTCTCTAATTAAACTAAGTTCTGTGAGTGCACAGACTGTTTCTTTTTTCTTTTTTTTTTACAGGGACAGAGACAAGAGTCAGAGAGATGGATAGATAGGGACAGACAGACAGGAACGGAGAGAGATGAGAAGCATCAACCATCAGTTTTTCGTTGCAACACCTCTGTTGTTCATTGATTGCTTTCTCATATGTGCCTTGACCACGGGCCTTCAGCAGACCGAGTAACCCCTTGCTCGAGCCAGTGACCTTGAGTCCAAGCTGGTGAGCTTTTTGCTTAAGCCAGATGAGCCCGCGTTCAAGCTGGCGACCTCAGGGTCTCAAAATTGGGTCCTCCGCATTCCAGTCCGACGCTCTATCCTCTGCGCCACCGTCTGGTCAGGCTGTTTCTTATCACTATGTCCCTAATGCCTAGCACAGTGCCTAGCAAATAATAGGCACTCAAACTTTTTATTTTTCAAGTGAGAAGAAGAGAGATAGAGAGATAGATTCCTGCATGTGCCCTAACCAGGATCCACCCAGCAGCCCCCCAGTCTGGGCAAGATGCTTAAATCAATCGAGCTATCCTCAGTGCCTGGAGTTGACACTTGAATAACTGAGCTACTGGCTATGAAAGGGAAAAAGGGAGAGAAGGGGAAGAGGGAGGGGAAGAGGGAGGGAAAGAGGGAGAGGAAGAGAAGCAGACGGTCGCTTCTCATGAATGCCCTGACCAAGGATCGAACCTGGGATAAATGCTCAATCCACTTAGCCAAATGGCCAGGGCTGACATTTTTAAAATAAACAAGTGAATGTACTTTGTTTAATGATTTAATCCTGTTACTCACAGCTCTCAAATTTAAGCCTTACAACTAAATTTGTCCACACTGCATAAAATATGTGAATTATCTATACTGTTGCTCTCTTTCACATAGGTTTTCTATATGCTGAAACCCTCTAGTTGTCATGTCCAAAATACCTACTTTGCTCTTCAGATGTAAGAAGAGCCTGGGAGTAAAAGGGACTTGGCTCACAAAAGCAGATATAAATTCCCCTTCATAAACTTTGGTTGGTATTTTCTTTCCTTTTCTTTTTTACAGAGAAGAGAGAGAGAGAGAGATAGGAACAGACAAACAGAAACAGAGAGAGAGATGAGAAGTATTAATCATCAGTTTTTTGTTGCAACACCTTAGTTGTTCATTGATTGCTATCTCATATGTGCCTTGACCGTGGGGCTACAGCAGACCGAGTAACCCCTTGCTCAAGCCAGCGACCTTGGGTCCAAGCTGGTGAGCTTTGCTCAAACCAGAAAAGCCTGCGTTCAAGCTGGCGACCTCGGGGTCTCGAACCTGGGTCCTCTGCATCCCTGTCCAACGCTCTATCCACTGCGCCACCGCCTGGTCAGGCTGGTATTTTCTTAAAGTCACAGTATACTTACTAATTTTTTTGCAGTTGTAAAGCACAAAAGTGGCAGCTTTGTTTAGTTCCTCATTCTGAGATTCAGTTAAGGCTTGTATCATGAGTGGAAGCCCATTGTTTTTAAAAAGGTCATACTGATTTTCCTCTGGAAGAGATATAAAAAATTACAGTAGAAGATAGTTATTTTATCATAAACTATCTGCACGAGATCATAATTCTTCCTTGTGATAATTACAAACATATTTCAAATTTAAAATTGTAGAAAAACAAATAGTTTCAAAAGTATATTCAATTTAAGAAGTAATCAACTCATAAAATAACCTAGATTGCCTATGTGATGATCTCTGAAATATAGCCACAGAGTAGTATCAAACCTCACTTGGTTTTTAAAAAGGTACAGTTCCCAATAAAACCTCAATAAAAAATAAAAGTTTAAAAAGTATACTAAATACAGAAGTTAAGAAAGAGAACAGAGAAATAAACTAATAGAGTGAATGAAAAATGAGGAAAAGAAGAGAGAACAGAAGAAGCGAGAGAGCAAACAGAGTAGGGTGGGAAAGTGGGAGAGGGAGAGACAGAGGAGACTGGAAGAAGAGAGAAGGAGAGAGGAAAGTGAAAAGAGCAGGAAAGGAGGAGAGCAGACAGAGGGGGAGTGGCAGGGAGTGAAGAGAGGAAGAAAAATGGAAGGAGAAAAAAGAGAGGTGGGAATGATCGGTAGAGAAAGAAAAGATAGAACTTTTGAAGGTAAGACCTGTGCAGCCGTGTGAAGAGTGGATTGAAGAATGGAGAAGGAAGGGAACACAGGGAGCGACCTACTGCAGTAACATTGGTGAAAGATGTGCAGGGGCTGGGGGCCTTGGGAGGGCAGCACTGGAACTGGGTAGAAAGGGATATACGGAAGGGAGAACAGAAGTAGAACCACAAGTCTTAGGGTCTGACTAAATATAACGGATTAAGAAGGATGAGGAGCAAAATGACTGGTGACTGAGAGAAAGACAATATTTTTAAGTTTTTCATATGACTAGAAGGGAAAAAAAAACCCCAAAATGTATTTCCACTCCTGTTTTAATAAGCATACTAAGTAAATCCATTATTACCACAATCCTCTGTGCAATGACCAAGAGTTAGAATGATGCTAAATTTTTCTCCTGAATCCAGACTTTCATGAAGCAGTAATGCCAGAAGTTTTGAAACAATGTGGTACTTGGATAATATTTCCCCAAAAGTAGCTATGAGGATAAAATAGAAAAAATAAAAATAAAAAGAGTAAGCATAAACTTAAAACTTATAACTACACAAATATTATTTCTCATAGCTTACATATACTATTTTTCAGACCTAATCCTAGGAGAACAATCTTATATATCTACATAACATCTTATATGTGCATATATATGTCTAAATATAAATAAATGCATTTAATAAGATAGTGGCTTAGATAGCCCTTTTTAATCCCTCTTCTCATATTAAAGATATTTTACTAGCCCTGGCCGGTTGGCTCAGTGGTAGAGCGTCGGCCTGGTGTGCAGGAGTCCCGGGTTCGATTCCCGGCCAGGACACACAGGAGAAGTGCCCACCTGCTTCTCCACACCTCCCCCTCTCCTTTCTCTCTGTCTCTCTCTTCCCCTCCCGCAGCCAAGGCTCCATTGGAGCAAAGATGGCCCGGGCGCTGAGGATGGCTCTGTGGCCTCTGCCTCAGGCACTAGAGTGGCTCTGGTTGCAAAAGAGCAACGCCTCGGATGTCTGGTTGCAAAAGAGTGACGCTCCAGATGGGCAGAGCATCGCCCCCTGGTGGGCGTGCCGGGTGGATCCCGGTCAGGCGCATGCGGGAGTCTGTCTGACTGCCTCCCCATTTCTGGCTTCGGAAAAATACAAAAAAAAAAAAAAAAAGATATTTTACTAAATTAAAATTTTTTGAATAGTTTCTTTTTTTTCTTTTTTTTTACAGAGACAGAGAGTCAGAGAGAAGGATAGACAGGAACAGACAGACAGGAATGGAGAGAGATGAGAAGCATCAATCATTAGTTTTTTGTTGCGACACCTTAGTTGTTCATTGATTGCTTTCTCATATGTGCCTTGACCGTGGGCCTTCAGCAGACTGAGTAACCCCTTGCTCCAGCCAGCGACCTTGGGTCCAAGCTGGTGAGCTTTGCTCAAACCAGATGAGCCCGTACTCAAGCTGGCGACCTCGGGGTCTCAAATCTGGGTCCTCTGCATCCCAGTCCGATGCTCTATCCACTGTGCCACCGCCTGGTCAGGCTGCACAGTTTCTTCTTAATTATCCTGCAGAATTTTGGTAATATAAAGCAATCCTAAAAGCTGAATATGCTTATTCTCATCTTATACATCTCGTCTTATCCAGATTAGACAGTAAAGAACTTTTCATGTGACAAATTCCTCCCACTACTAACTGGCCATGATTCTACTGATGTTAATGATGGAGTGAAGCACACCTGAAACTGACATGTGATGAAATTCAAAAAGTCTGCCATTTTAGACTATATACTTCTCCTCATAGTGTTTTTAACAGAGCTCACCAAAAGTCTAATAATATGTATAGCAATAATAAGGTTGTGAATTTCTTGAGGCCTACACCTTAAGCACCATTTCTAGTGCTCACATAGAGTCCAATGCATAGCAGGCCCTCAATAAATGATTTCTTTTAAAAAATCTACTTATTTTCCAGTTCTCTGTGAACGTCAAAAGTTGATTTTTACAAACGTTTATAGATTATCATTCCTCTGTGTTTGTATAAGTGAGAAGCAAGTACGGGTTCAACTCTGGTTCTGTTACTCACTAGCTATGGTTGAGTAGGTCAGATCTCATACTTAACCAAAAAGACACATACCTTAATTCCTGACATAATTTTTAAAAAATCTATCAGTAGAGTTTTCCATTCCTTATGTCCCCTAAATGTCCCTTGATTTTTCATCTAATCTCTTTAATTTAATACCACTTTTTAAGTGAAACAAAGGTTTAGAAATTAGAGAATCATTTGACTTGAAGTCAGAAGACCTAGATTTGAACCCTTAGGGAAATATAACCTTCATGGGAGACAATTCATGTTAGCGTTCAAGCTACTATTTCAACACTCACCATGTTGAACTCAAACAAAATGCAATGGTGGAAAAACTCTATAAGCATTTTTACTCACGATTATCAGCAATACATGCATCCACCGTCTTTGTCACCACTACTGCAAGCTTAGCACTGGAAAGAGTCTTGTGTGAGTCAGATTCCAGCTGCACAAGAACTTGAGACAATACATCCAGTCCACCCATAGACATAAAGTATTTCTGAACATATGCTTAAGGAATAAAGTAGAACTATTAATACTCCAAAGAAAACAATGGTATGGTTTCATTCACTTAATCTGCACTAAATATAACATTAACTACACCCCACTTGTGGATACCAAAATTCTCAGTCATCTCTAGATTACTTATAATACCTAACACAATGTAGATCCTATGTTAATAGTTATTATACTATATTGCTTAGGGAATAATGATAAGGAAAATAAAGTCTGTACATGTTCAGTACAGACACAATCATCATAGGCCTAACTACACAGTACATGTCAGAAACAATTTAGATTTGTCTACAGAAAGATCTTAGAAAATCTTTGTTAAATTAAATAAAAAGGGCAGTATTTTTCAAATATTTTTATCAGCAATTGGTTGAATCTGCAGACACAGAAGCCATGGATACAGGTCTAACTGTAATTACTAAAAAAATCTCAATATTAAAGAATGAAAATATCCAATTGTTACTTGCGCATAAACATAATCATAACATAGATTGCTTCCTTATGTCAGAAACTCATTTCAACACAGTATATGTATAGACAGTATGTTTTTTTTCTGTGTGTTAGATACCCCTTTTGCTTCCTTTAGCAAGAACTGATATATTTTACAGAAGTGACATTATTGGCCCTGGCTGGTTGGCTCAGTGGATGGAACATCGGCCCAGCATGTAGACATCCCAGGTTCAATCCCCAGTCAGGGCACACATGAGAAGCGACCATCTGCTTCTCTTCCCTTCCCTCTACCCCTATCTCTCTTCCCTTCTTGCAGCCAGTGACTCGATTGGTTTGAGTGTCAGCCCCAGGTGCTGAGGATAGCTCAGCTGGTCTAAGCATCAGCCTCAGGCGCTGATGACAGCTCAGGTGATTTGAGCATCAGCCCCAGAAAGGGGTTACCAGTTGGGTCCTAGTCTGGGCACATGCAGGAGTCAATCTCCCCACCTCTCAACCCCACAAAAAAAAAAGAGTGACATTATTACACCCAAATCCTTTGATAGAGCTATAAAGAATAGATTCATTGATCTAGCTTGGTACTCCAATTCACAAGCTAATTTCTGAATTCCAACATAACTCATTCCTCAAATGGTTTAATCTACAAATAGCAAAGTAATTTAACTGTTTCAAAAGAATACATTTCATCCATCTTAATGTATGTGCTGCTGAAGCAAGCACTCATCTTATTTAAGCCTGATTCTTTTACTTCTTAGAGCATAAAATTATAACATATTGAGAGCTTTCTTTCTTTCTTTCTTTTCTTTCTTTCTTTCTTTCTTTCTTTCTTTCTTTCTTTCTTTCTTTCTTTCTTTCTTTGTTTCTTTCTCTCTCTCTCTCTCTCTCTCTTTCTTTCTTTCTTTTGAAGCTGGAAACGGGGAGAGACAGTCAGACAGACTCCCGCATGCGCCCGACCTGGATCCACCCGGCACGCCCACCAGGGGCCACGCTCTGCCCACCGGAGCCATCCCCAGCGCCCGGGCCATCCTTGCTCCAATGGAGCCTTGGCTGCGGGAGGGGAAGAGAGAGATAGAGAGGAAGGGGGGGGTGGAGAAGCAAGTGGGCGCTTCTCCTATGTGCCCTGGCCAGGAATCAAACCCGGGTCCCCCGCACGCCAGGCTGACGCTCTACCGCTGAGCCAACCGGCCAGGGCAACTTATTGAGAGTTTTGACAACTATTCTAAGCAAAGAGTCAGTGAAAGATATATAAAGATACACACACACACACACACACACACACACACACATTTTGTCCTTCTTTTCCAAGTGAGAAGAGGGGAGATAGACAGACTCCCATATGCACCACGACCAGGATCCACCAGGCAACCCCTATTTGGGGCTGATGGTCTGAGGCCATGCTTACAACCTAGCTATTTTTAGTGCCTGAGGTGGACGCTCCATGGAGCCATCCTCAGCACCTGGGCTGATGCTCTCAAACCAATCGAGCCATGGCTGTGGGAGGGGAAGAGAGAGAAAGGGAGGAGTAGGGAAGGTGGTAAAGTAGATGGTCGCTTTTTCTGTGTGCTCTGACCAGGAATTGAACCCAGGACATCCACACACTGCACCAATGCTCTACCATTGAGCCAACTGGCCAGGGCCAATATATATTTTTTAATTCATTTTTTTTTTTAGAGAGGAGAGGGAGAAACAGAGAGAGAGAGAGAGAGGAGAGACAGAGAGAGAGAAGGGGGGGGAGCTGGAAGCATCAACTCCCATATGTGCCTTGACCAGGCAAGCCCAGGGTTTCGAACCAGCGACCTCAGCATTTCCAGGTTGACACTTTATTCACTGCGCCACCACAGGTCAGGCCCCAACATATTTTTTAAAAGTCTGAATTTTGCCTGACAAGGCGGTGGTGCAGTGGATAGAATGTCGGATTGGGATGCAGAAGACTCAGGTTCAAGACCCCGAGGTCACCAGCTTGAGCGTGGGCTCAACTGGTTTGAGCAAAGATCACCAGCTTGAACCCAAGGTTGCTGGCTTGAGCAAGGGGTTACTCAGTCTGCTAAAGGCCCACGGTCAAGGCACATATGAGAAAGCAATCAATGAACAACTAAGGTGTTGCAACAAAAAACTGATGATTGATGCTTCTCATCTCTCTCCATTCCTGTCTGTCCCTATCTATCCCCCTCTCTGACTCTCTGTCTCTGTAAAAAAAATAAAAATAAATAAAGATACCTTATAAAAAAATAAAATAAAAGTCTAAATTCTTTTGTTCCCCTGCTGAAAATGATTCTGATCAGAATGTATTCATTTCTGTGTATTCAATAGTTCCCTAAAGCCCCTATTTCAGCAATGAGCTAGTGATTATAATTCTGCCATAATCCTCTTCCCAGACTACCCTAGTATCACAAATTGAGCCAAGATGTTTTAAATACAAATATTACTTTTCTGTATTGTTTCATAAAACTCAAAGATCTTAATATACAAACATTCATGTTAAGAATTTTCTACATTAGCCCTGTCCGGTTGGCTCAGTGGTGAAGCGTCGGCCTGGCGTGCAGGAGTCCTGGGTTCGATTCCCGGCCAGGGCACACAGGAGAAGCACCCATCTGCTTCTCCACACCTCCCCCTATCCTTCCTCTCTGTCTCTCTCTTCCCCTCCCGCAGCCAAGGCTCCACTGGAGCAAAGGTGGCCCGGGCGCTGGGGATGGCTCTGTGGCCTCTGCTTCAGGCGCTAGAATGTCTCTGGTTGTAGTGGAGCGGCGCCCCAGATGGGCAGAGCATCGCCCCCTGGTGGGCATGCCAGGTGGATCCCGGTCGGGCGCATGTGGGAGTCTGTCTGACTGCCTCCCTGTTTCCAGCTTTGGAAAAATGCAGAAAAAAAATTTTTTTTCTACATCTGAGAAAGTAACTGTTAGGAAATGTTATTTAAGGATAAGCAAACATTTTCAATATTAAAGAGACCCCAAAACAAGATTCTTTACTACAAAGTATTTTCATTAAAAAAACCTTGAAAAATATAAAACCAAACAAACAAAATAGAAACAGACTAATAGATAGAGATTATACGGATGGTTGCCAGAGGGGAGTAGGGTTGGGAGACTAAGTGAGAAAGGTGAAGGGATTGAGAAATACAGATTAGTAGTTACAAAACAGTCATGGGAATGAAAAGTACAGCACAGAAAACATAGTCAAATAACATTGAAATAACTATGTGTGGTGTAAGGTGTGTACGGGAAACATCAGGGGAAACACTGAAAAGTATATGATTGTCTAACCACCATGCTGTACATGTGAGACTAATACAAAATAATATTGAATGTAAATTGTAAAAAAAAAATAGCTTCTAGAAAAAATCCTAAATCAAACTATACATGAATTATATAGAAAAACTTTTCCTGTATCTTTTGAGATTATTGTATAGCTTTTCTTCTCTAGTCTGTGAATATGGTGAATTTTCTAATGTTAAACCAATCTTACATTCCTAGAATAAATCCCACTTGGTCATAGTATATTATTACCCTTTCTATATATTGTTAGATTTGATTTGTTTATATTTGGTTAAGAATATCTGCATCTATGTTCATAAAGGATAATAGCCTATAGTTTTTAAAAAATATATTTTTTCTTCTTTTAAAAAATTTTTACTGATTGATTCTAGAGGAAGGAAGAAAGAAAGAAACATCAATTTGTTGTTCCATTTATTTGTGCATCCATTGGCTGATTTCATTTGGTTGATTCTTGATTGTGCCCTGATCGGGGATCACTCGCAACCTTGGCATGCTGGAACGATGCGCTAACCAACTGAGCTACCTGACCAGAGCTACTTTTCTTACAATGCCTTTTTCAAGTTTTATATGAGAATAATGATGGCCTTAAATAATGTGTTGGGAAGTGTTTCTTCCACTTCATTTTCCTGGAATAACTTAAGTAGAATTTTTCTTTTCCCTTAAATGTTTGGTAGAATTCATCAGTGAAGCCATCAGGGCCTAGAATTTCCTGTGTTAGGGTTTAATCTAAAAATTTGATTTCTTTAAAAGATACAGGAATATTCAAGCTATCTATTTCTTCTAGAGTGAGCTTTGGTAGTTTCTGTGTTTCAAAGAATTTGTTCAATTCATGTAAGTTGTCAAATTTAGTGGCATAAAGTTTTTTTTAACTATTCCTTTATTATCCTTTTAATATCTGTTAAAATCTATAGTGATGTCACCCTTCATACCTGATATTGGTGATTTAGGCCTTCTCTATTTCATGGTTAGTCTGGCTAAAGAATCCATTCAAAGAACTAGCTTTTGGTTTTATTGATTTTTCTCCATTTTGTATTTTTCTATTTTATTGGTTTCTGATTTCTTAATTATTTCATTCATTATATTTTCTTTAGGTTTAACCTGCTTTGTTTCCTGTTTCTTAGGTGGAAACTAAAATAATTAATCTGAGACTTTTCTTTTTTCTTTAAGGAAGACAATGCTATAAATATCCCAAACACTGCTTTTGCAATATCCTACAATTCTTAATATTATTTTTCAGTTGTACCATTCAGTTAAAAATATTTCTAATTTCCTGATATTTATTCTTTGACTCAAGGTTTTGTGTTTTGTTTGTTTAGGTTTAATTTTTTTTAGTACTGAGTTGTATAATTTCCAGCTATTTAAGACTTTTCTAGATGTTTTATTTTCTTTTAAAAATTTTATTCTTTATTGATTTTAGAAAGCAAGGGAAGGAGAGAGAGAGAAGGAACAAGATCATAGTTGTTTCACTTTCAGTTGTTCATTGATTGCTTCTCCTATGTGCCTTGACTGAGCAAGCCCAGGTTTTCAAACAGGTGACTGACCTCAGCATTCCAGGTCAACACTTTATCCACTGTGTCACCATATGTCAGGCATATTTTTATTTATTTTTAATTTAATTATATGTGGTCAGAAAATGTATTCTGTGGGTATTCAGTTTTGCTTGGTAGTTTTATTTTGTGAAGGGATCTGGGGAGATTTAAAAATATACTGTCACAATCATCTTTGCAATAACTTCCTAATAGACCTACTTTTAAGATTTTCCTATCTGTGATAGTCTTAAGGGGATCCTAAGTGACCCAACTTACTGGTATAAAATTAATCCATTAATTCAATTAATTCAATAGGTGTGTTTTTTTTTCAGAGACAGAGAGAGGGATAGATAGGGACAGACAGGCAGGAATGGAGAGATGAGAAGCATCAATCATTAGTTTTTCATTGTGAGATCTTAGTTGTTCATTGACTGCTTTCTCTTATGTGCCTTGACAGTGGGCCTTCAGCAGACCGAGTAACCCCTTGCTCGAGCCAGCGACCCTGGGTCCAAGCTGGTGAGCTTTGCTCAAACCAGATGAGCCTGTTCTCAAGCTGGTGACTTCAGGGTCTCAAACCTGGGTCCTCTGCATCCCAGTCCGACGCTCTATCCACTACACCATCGCCTGGTCAAGCTAATTCAATAGGTTTTTATGTATTGGAAATAGTTTCTTCAAGTATAACTTAGAGAAAAAATACTTACTGTTATTTGCAAGAGTGAGTCCAATAAATGAACAAATAGGGCGAATTATTTCAGGTTTCATGCAATTTATTAGCCAGTCATTAGCATCAGGAAAAAGTGAAGAGCAAAGCATTTGATTTTCATCTGAAAGAAGGCAAAGTTAATCATGTTTTAATATATTTGGAAAATATCAATTTTCATTTATTTTTATCTTTATTTTTATATTTAAATATTTGAGGTAATTACCATTTTGAGGATTGTTGACACAGACACACAAAGTACTACACACTGATGACCACAGCTGATAACTCTGGAAAATATTTTTATCTGACAAATTCAACTCATATTTTGAAAGAACTGCCCTATTAGATTAAAAAAGAAAAGTAAATTAATACAAATGTGTTATGGTCTTTTTTTTTATACAGGAACAAGGAGAGAGTCAGAGAGAGGAATAGATAGGGACAGACAGAATGGAGAGAGATGAGAAGCATCAATCATCAGTTTTTTGTTGCAACACCTTAGTTGTTCATTGATTGCTTTCTCATATGTGCCTTGACCATGGGGCTACAGCAGACCGAGTAACCCTTTGCTCGAACCAGCGACCTTGGGTCCAAGCTGGTGAGCTTTTTGCTCAAGCCAGATGAGCACGTGCTCAAGCTGGCGACCTCGGAGTCTCGAACTTGGGTCCTCCACATCCCAGTACGACTGCTCCACCGCCTGGTCAGGCTGTGTTATGGTCTTAAGTAATGAATAATTAGTAACAAGAAATTTATATTTGCTTACCTAAATAACTGTGTCAGAACTTTAATACAACCTGTTTCTCTCACAAGTGTTTGTCCAGTCCCTTAAAAGAATAGCCACATATTACATGAGTATGACTTCTGTTTAGAGAGTTTTACAGAAGCAGAATACACTTAAGTAGCATTTTAATAAGTAACTTTCAACTACTTTAAAGTATTACAAGTATAACACAGAATTACAGTAAATAAAATCTAATCAAGATTGTGGGAAATATGTTGCTTATGCTTAGAGAATGACAGTACTCAAATTTCTTTTAAAAATTACATCATATCTATTTTGCATGGTTCTATGTTGCAAGAACAAAATATGCTCCAAAATTTTTAAAAATTCAAATAAAAAATAGAAAAAATATAACCTAGAAGCATTTTATTTTATTTATTTATTTATTTGACAGAGACAGGGAGAGAGAGAGTCAGAGAGAGGGATAGATAGGGACAGACAGGAAGGGAGAGAGATGAGAAAGAAGCACCAATTCTTCGCTGTGGCTCCTTAGTTGTTCATCGATTACTTTCTCATATGTGCCTTGAATGGGGGACTACAGCAGAGTGAGTGACCACTTGCTCAAGCCAGTGACTTGGGCTCAAGCCAGTGAGCTTGGTCTTCAAGTCAGCAACTTGTGGGCTCAAGCCAGTGACAATAGGGTTATGTCTATAATCCCACACTGAAACCAGGGACCCTGCGCTCAAGCTGGTGAATTCATGTTCAAGCTGGATGAGCCCACACTCAAGTTGGCAACCTCGGGATTTCTAACCTGGGTCTTCTGCATCCCACTCTGATGCTCTATCCACTGTGCCACTGCCTGGTCAGGTATAAACCTAAAAGCATTTTTTTTTTCCGAAGTGAGAAGCAGGGAGGCAGTCAGACAGACTCCTGCATGTGCCCGACTGGGATCCACCCAGCATGCCCACCAGGGGGCGATGCTCTTACCATCTGAGGCATTGCTCCATTGTGGTTGGAGCCATTCTAGCACCTGAGGCAGAGGCCATGGAGCCGTCCTCAGTGCCTGGGCCAATTTTGCTCCAATGGAGCCTCGGCTGTGGGAGAGGAAGAGAGAAATAAAGAGGAGGAGAGGGGGAAGGGTGGTGGACAAGCAGATGGGCGCTTCTCCTGTGTGCCCTGGACTTGCACACGTCCTGGGCCAACATTCTACTGTTGAGACAACACTCTACTGTTCAGCCAACCAGCCAGGGACAAAACCTAGAAGCATTTTAAATGCTTATAAAATTTCTAATAATTTGAAGATTTAAATAATCAATGTTAAAAAATAACCTTGACCTGAACAGTAGGTATAGAGGAACATGCTACACTATCTTTGTAACTTTTTTGCAAATCCAAAGTAATTCCAAAATAAAAACTAAAAACAAACAAACTAAAAATCAACTTTAGCCAAGAGCTATATGAAATTTAAGGTCATTGCTCACTGATAAACACTCTAGTGAAAAATCAACCAACCTAATTCATTAAATGCCTCTCTTTCGCTTTTTTTTTTTTTTTTTTTTTTTTTTTTTTTTTTTACAGAGACAGAGATAGACAGGGGCAGACAGACAGGAACGGAGAGAGATGAGAAGCATCAATCATCAGTTTCTGGTTGCGCGATGCGACTTCTTAGTTGTTCATTGATTGCTTTCTCACATGTGCCTTGACCGTGGGCCTTCAGCAGACCGAGTAACCCCCCTGTTGGAGCCAGCGACCTTGGGTCCAAGCTGGTGAGCTCTTTGCTCAAGCCAGATGAGCCCGCGCTCAAGCTGGCGACCTCGGGGTCTCGAACCTGGGTCCTTCCGCATCCCAGTCCGACGCTCTATCCACTGCGCCACCACCTGGTCAGGCTCTCTTTTGCTTTTAAAGCAGTTTCTTTTCAATGTTAATTAAATAATACAAATCACTTTACTATTTGTTAAAATTAATAAATATTGGAACTATTAATAATAATAGTTCTGGCCAGTTGGCTCAGCAGTAGAGCATCAGCCCAGCGTGTGGAAGTCCTGGGTTTGATTCCTGGTCAGGGCACACAGGAGAAGCACCCATCTGCTTCTCCACCCTTCCCCCCTCTCCTTTCTTTTTATCTCTCTCTTCCCCTCATGCAGCCAGAGCTCCAATGGAGCAAAGTTGGCCTGGGCTTTCTAAAATGTCTCCCGTTACAGAGCAACATCCCAGATGGGCAAAGCATCACCCCCTAGTGGGCATATTGGGTGGATCCTGGTCGGGCGCATGTGGGAGTCTGTCTGTCTGCCTCCCAACATCTCACTTCAGGGGGGAAAAATATATATATATGATATATATGTTGATTAAATGCATACTCCTTTCTTAAAGCTGATAGTTTTCAGTAATTAGCAAGAACAAGAGACATTGATATAAGGACCAGAATTTTAAAAATTAATAATGATTGTTCCAATTTATTATTTTTAATAAATGTTTCTACAACATAAAAGAATGTACTTACTGTTATTTGAAACCAGAACCAAAATAACATAGACAGACATTCTTTTCAAGCTTGTGTTTGAATCATTATTAGATAAGAATCCAATTAAGTCTTCAAATAATTCTGAAGTACACAAAGTCTGCTGACAGTAAACTGAAATATAAAAATTCAGAAACCGGCTTTAGAAAACAGAGGAACAAATAAGACTTGTGTTATTTTTTAAGACTTCTCTAGAAATAAAAGTATCTTTCCAAAAAGAAAAAATAATAGCTACATAAAAGTAGGCAGTTTTTATCATAAAATAAACAGGATTTTTTAAAAAAGAATTTGAACACAAAGATATAATCAATATTTTTCCAGTGTCTAAAATCAGCTATCAGACTCTCTCTCAGAGGCAAGGACAATGCTTTATTTATCCCCAATGCCTAGTACAGAGCTTGATTCTTAACCAGTACTGAAGAAATATTTAATGAATGAAAATATAAGAATATAAAGTTGTTTAACAAATTGATGTTTTAGATTCAATTTATTTTATATTTGAAGTTTTTATATATTTTTCAAAAATTTATTTACTGATTTTAGTGAGTGGAAGGACGGGAGGGAGGGAGGGAGGGAGAAGAAGGGTAGGTGAGAGAGAAACATCAATCTGTTTCGGTATATGCCCTGACCAGGGTTCAAACTGGCAACCTGTGTGTATCAGAACGATGCTCTAACCCAGTGGTCTCCAACCGTTTTTGGGCCATGGACCAGTTTAATGTCAAAAAATATTTTCACAGACCGGCCTTTAGGGTGGGATGGATAAATGTATCACGTGACCAAGACAAGCGTCAAGAGTGAGTCTTAGATGGATGTAACAGAGGGAATCTGGTCATTTTAAAAAATAAAACATCGTTCAGACTTAAATATAAATAAAACAGAAATAATGTAAGTTATTTATTTTTTCTCTGCGGACCGGTACCAAATGGCCCACGGACCGGTACCAGTCAACAGCCCGGGGGTTGGGGACCACTGCTCTAACCAACTGAGCTATCCAGCCAGGGCTCAACCTCATTTAAAGTATACTACAGAAAATGTTTTTGCCAACATGAATTTGTATACCCAGAGCATATTTATCCATATACAAGATGGTTGTTGGTTATCTTCATATTTTGATTGATTCAGAGACCTGAATATATAGAAAATGAACAAAATAGAAAAACCAGGTACGGACCCACCACGTATGAAAATTCATTAAGTGATGATGGTACTATCTCAAATCAATGTGAAAAAAAATCTACTACTTTTTACTAAGAAGTGTTATGACCTGACTGTATAGCTCCGCTGAGCATCATCTGAAAGTGCAGAGGTTGCCAGTTTGATCCCTGTGCAGGGCACATATAGGAACCTATGTTCCTGTTTCTCTCTCCCTTTCTCTCACTCTAAAATTAATAAATAAAAAAGTTAAGAAGTGTTAAGCTAGCTGGAGTGCTATTTTATATATATATAAAAGACAAAACTGGAACCATTCATAACACCATACTTCAAGAAAATTAAAAAAGGATCAAAAATGTAAAAGTAAATTTAAAATTCATACAAGTACCAACAGAAAATGTGGATAGATTCCCCTATAACCTGGGACTATGGAAAACTTTCCTATTGCTCAAAATACCAAAGCAAAAAGGGAAAATAAGGATGAATTTTATTTTCATTAAAATTAAATAACTTATGCATGATAGAAAAAAATAAAGTAAAATAAAAGGTTCTAAGGAATGCCAAGGAGACTTGTGAAAGCTCTTTTTTTTTTTTATTGATTTTAATTTATTGTGTTTACATAGATTCTAGTGTCACCCCAATGAAAGCTTTTGAAATGGACAAAATGATTACTGAATGTTCGATCTAGCATACCCTTCTAGATTATCTGTGCCTTTCACTGTTTTTGAGATATTTCACGACTCTGTAAATTGTAAAAAAACAAAACAAAACAAACAAAATCCCTGATAGTCTTGCAGTTACTCTCGTTGACAGAAATGCAAAACATGTTAGACAACAGAATGAAATTAATTATTGCCATGCAAATATTGACCAGTTATGTGCCTATTTATAAATCTATTTCAGTATTCCAAAATGCCTATGTTGGTTTCTGCCACAGTCTTTAAAACACTTGTAACATTTTACTGATTCCTTCATTAGTTAATAAGTTAAACATATCGTTGGCATACATTAATTTAAATAAATAAAATACCTGGGTAAAATGATCCAGATACATAAAGATGAAATTTAATTCTAAATTTATTTTTAATAGCTTGTTAAAGTATAACACTGCTTGATAGATAATGAAATAAAATTTTTATATTTTACCATCTTTTTCTGCAACAGTTCCTAAGGTATATAAGGCTGCTTCTTTTACCATGCTATGTTCACTTGACTTCGCAAGATTTTTTACGAACATTAAACCACCAATTTCCCGAAAATATACACCTGCATTACCTATAGGATATGAGGACAAAAAAAGAAATAATATTTACTATGATTCTTTTTTAAAGATAAAATAAATCACATAACTATATTTATATACTATATAACATAACATATAGAACAACTGGGAAGAAAAGAACTATGCATATTTCACATGTCACAATACTAAAGAACTAGAATCATAGCTAAAAATTCACTATCATGTCTTACTGTTTTGTTGACAAACTGAATAAATAGTGACCAAAGCTTCCTTTTGTGAAAAAGGGTTGTCCATTTGATATTTTAGACACTCCAATAATAAGTTCAGGTCAGTCTTCATTTCTAAAAAAACAAAAATTTCATTATTTTAAACCAAACATTTCAAACATTTCCATTTAAATTTCACTTTTTAAATACATTCTTTTTAATGTTTGCTTTTAAAATAAGTATGCATTACTTTAACAGTCTAATAAACAATAAAGACAAAAAAACTTGAAATAATCTTAAAATTATTTGATCTTCCCCTTTCATAAAATATAGGAATAAAAAGTCAAAGAATTATTCTCTTTAAATAAAGCTACCATTTAGAAATGAACTGCATAAAAATGAAAATATAACTTGTTAGAATTTCTGAGATGCTATTAAAGCAGTATTTAAGAGGAAATTTATAGCACAAAATGCCAGTCTTATAAAAAAAAGGGTCTCATATTAATGACTTTGTTTCTACCTTAAGAAACTAGAAAAAGAGTGAACTAGCCCTGGCCGGTTGGCTCAGCGGTAGAGCGTGCGGGGGACCCGGTTCGATTCCCGGCCAGGGCACATAGGAGAAGCGCCCATTTGCTTCTCCACCTCCACCCTCCTTCCTCTCTGTCTCTCTCTTCCCCTCCCGCAGCGAGGCTCCATTGGAGCAAAGATGGCCCGGGCACTGGGGATGGCTCCTTGGCCTCTGCCCCAGGCGCTAGAGTGGCTCTGGTCGCAGAGTGATGCCCTGGAGGAGCAGAGCATCGCCCCCTGGTGGGCAGAGCATCGCCCCTGGTGGGCGTGCCTGGTGGATCCCGGTGCATGCAGGAGTCTGTCTGACTGTCTCTCCCCGTTTCCAGCTTCAGAAAAATACAAAAAAAAAAAAAAAAGAGTAAACTAAACCCAAAGCAAATAGAAGGAAATAAATTATAAAGATTAAAGATAAAATCAATGAGATAGAAAATAGAAAAACAATAGAGCTAGTTGTTTGAGAATATAATAAAACTGATGAACCTCTAGACCACTGGTAGTCAACCTGGTCCCTAGCACCCACTAGTGGGCATTCCAGCTTTCATGATAGGCAGTAGTGGAGCAACCAAAGTATAAATACAATATAAAGATAGACTTAACTATAGTAAGTTGTTTTATAAAGATTTATTCTGCCAAACTTAGCAAAAATCTGACATAAAGTACTTGGTAAGTAATTATTATTATATGCTTTAACTTGCTGTAACTCTGCTTTAAAAATTTTATAAAGTAAAGTTACTTCCCTACTTTATAAATCACCATTACTGTGGAACCGGTGGGCAGTTAGAAAATTTTACTACTGACAGAGATAGAAAAGTGGGCAGTAGGTATAAAAAGGACTACCCTGCTCTAGACAAACTGATTAGGAACAAAGGAGAGAGATGGCATCACCACAGATTCCACAGATATTCAAAAGCTAATAACGGTTATGTATAACTTCATACCTATAGATTTAATGATTTAGGAGAAATGGAAAAATTGCTTGATAGACACAAATTACCAAAATGCACCCAAGAAGAAAGAGGTAACCTACATAATTCTATATCTATGAAGAAAATTAAAACCAAGATTTAAAATTTTCCTATAAAGAAAACTCCAGGTTAAGATAGCTTCATTTGTAAATTCTTCCCAATAGTTAAGAAATAGGCCTGACCAGGCGGTGGCGCAGTAGATAGAGCATCGGACTGGGATGCAGAGGACCCAGGTTCGAGACCCTGAGGTCACCAGCTTGAGCACGGGCTCATCTGGTTTGAGCAAAGCTCACTAACTTGGACCCAAGGTCTCTGGCTCGAGCAAGGGGTTACTTGGTCTGCTGAAGGCCCACTGTCAAGGCACATATGAGAAAGCAATCAATGAACTAAGGTGTCACAACGAAAAACTAATGATTGATGCTTCTCATCTCTCTCTGTTCCTGTCTGTCCCTATCTATCCCTCTCTCTGACTCTCTCTCTCTCTCTGTCTCTGTAAATAAAAGATTTTAAAAAGGGAAAAAATTAAAAAAAAAAAGAAATAGTATTGATTCTACACAAACTGTGGAGATTTGACAGTCATGACAGTCATGATTTCAATCAATCTTTCTCATAAAGCATTCTTTTAATGTCACCTACCTATCCTCTAATAGGCCCTCATGTTTCTCCATACCTTTAACTATGTCACTAACTATACTTGCTTCCTGATATAAAATGAAGAGGGCTGAGCACAAAGACCAAGGTGCAGAGCGCAAAAACCAAGATGGTATGGGGCATCATGTACAAAAGAAGACCATGCACAAAAGGGCCAAGTACAACAAAAAAATAACTACCCATGCCTAAAAAAGGAATTTAATCACCCCATGTCACAACCTATAAATACAGAAGGCTCCTTCCCAATTGGGGAGAAGGTGCCATTAGAGCTCACCCTCTCCATTCCCTGATCAAAGAATAAAGTTTCTGCTCTGTTTTATGGAACTTGGTCTTGTTCTATTGGTTTGAACAATACTGGGCAGAAGAGCCCTGATTTGGGTCCCAGCATCTGAAGAGTCGGTAACACTATGGCTACCTTCCAAAATACCACATTAGATTCCTAACTTTCCATTCACCTTTCTGAAATGTTTTTCTGTCTTTTTTTGAGGGCCTGCGTTCTCAGCCAAACCCTTACGTGATGGTCTGCATTAAGGGAAACACTATTCCCCATTCTTTTCTCTTTTAATATTTTCTGTTTAATCTTCTCTATGCCCATGGATTTAATTTCCATTGTTCTAAAGTAACTGAAATCCTCCAGGCATACTTTAATGGTAGTTCTCTCAGGTTCCCAACTCTTCTTGTACCTATATATTTCCATTTAATCAGCTATCATATGGTATTCTAATAATCTCCATTATTCTAATTTTCCCATTATAATATCAGTTTCCTGAAGTGAGTGTGACAGGCACAGAGTAGGTACATGATTAAATGTTTATGAAAATTGCTCAATTATTCTTCCCTTTCCTGAATCCTGTCAGATAATCTGTACTATATTCCACAAATATATGAAACTAATTCCAGACTTAAATTCCATGAATTTCTCACCTTGTATATTCTTTGTGTCCTCACTTCCCATGCTTCTATGTTTTCTTTTTACTTATATTTCACCTATAAGATAAAGAAATTTTCTCAAGTTAAATTAATATTTGAAATATAAAGATGATGTATTATAGAATTGTACACTTGTCTGACCAGGCAGTGGTACAGTGAATAGAGTGTCGACCTCGGACACAGAGGAACCAGGTTCAAAACCCCAAGGTTGCCAGCTTGAGCACAGGCTCATCCAGCTTGAGCATGGGCTCATCAGCTTGAGCGGGGATCACAGACAGGACCCCACGGTTGCTGGCTTGAGCCCAAAGGTCACTGGCTTGAAGCCCAGGTTGCTGGCTTGAGCAAGGGGCAACTGGTTTGGCTTAAGCCCCCCACATATAAGAAAGCAATCAATGAACAATTAAGGTACCACAACAAAGAATTGATGTTTCTCATCTCTCTCCCTTCCTGTCTGTCTGTCCCTATCTGTCCTTCTCTGTCTCTCTCATTAAAAAAATAAATAAAATTGTACACTTAAAACCAATGGCCCTGGCTGGTTGGCTCAGCGGTAGAGCGTTGGCCTGGCGTGCAGGAGTCCTGGGTTCGATTCCCGGCCAGGGCACACAGGAGAAGCACCCATCTGCTTCTCCACCCCTCCCCCTCTCCTTCCTCTCTGTCTCTCTCTTCCCCTCCCGCAGCAGAGGCTCCATTGGAGCAAAGATGGCCTGGGCGCTGAGGATGGCTCTGTGGCCTCTGCCTCAGGCACTAGAATGGCTCTGGATGCAACAGAGCGACGCCCCAGAGGGGCAGAGCATCACTACCTGGTGGGCACATGCTGGGTGGATCTCGGTCCGGCACATGCGGGAGTCTGTCTGACTGCCTCCCCATTTCCAGCTTCGGAAAAATAAAAAATAAAATAAAATGCACTCTTCAATTAAAAAAAACAAACAAACACCCAATGTCACCCCAATAGATTTAATAAAAAATTATTTTAAAAAATATTAAAATTTTCCATCAAAAAATAAATAATAAATAGATGTTTGAGAATTCCAGAATTATAAATGCAAAGGGGCAGGGAAAGAATAGTTTTCCTAAAGCCAGAAGAGAAGGGGTTGTATCTACACCTTATTCGATGTGTAACATAGGGTGTTCTTTAATTCTCTGAGGTCCAGTTCCCTCATCTGTAAAACTGGAAATTCCTACTTCATAGAGTTGTTACAAGAATTGAATACATACAAATATGCATGTGGCATTCTCAAGTACTATAGGCACTCAATACATTTTATCAAATTAACACATGAATTGTTGGTTAATTTTGGGGAGGGGGAAACTAAATTTAAAAACAGACCTAAAAAATGGACTACTGCCTGACCAGGCTGTGGCACAGTGGATGGAGTGTGGGACTGGGACACAGAAGACCCAGGTTCGAAACGCTGAGGTTGCCAGCTTGAGCACTGGCTCATCTTTGAGCAAGGCTCACCAGCTTGAGCCCAAGGTCTCTTGCTTGAGCAAGGGGTTACTCACTCTGCTGTAGCCCCCTGGTCAAGATACATATGAGAAAGCAATCAAATGAGAAACTAAGGTGCTGCAACAAAGAATTGATGCTTCTCATCTCTCTCCCTTCCTATCTGTCTGTCCCTATCACCAAAAAAAATAAATAAATAAATAAAAAAAATGGACTACTGGCCGTGGCCAGTTGGCTCAGTATAGATTGTTGGCTGGTGTGGATGTCTGGGTTTGATTCCTGGTCAGGGCACACAGAAGCAATGATCTGCTTCTCCTTATCTCCCTCCTCCCTCTCCACTCCTGCAGCCATGGCTCTGCTGGTTTGAGCCCACTGCCCTGGGTGCTGAGGATGGCTTAGTGGAGCCTCCACCTCAGGCACTAAAAATAGTTCTGTTTTGAGCATGGCCCCAGATGGGCAGAGCATCAGCCCGGATGGGAGTTGCCGGGTGGATCCCACTCCAGGCACATGTGGGAGTCTGTTTAACACCCCTCCTCTCATTTGGAAAAGAAGAAGAAAAAAAAAGTTTTTAAAAAAGGACTCCTGTATCATTTGTGGGGGTTTCTGCTTTGTGAGGAAGTTTAAGGAACATTTCTTTAGTTTTAATTAAACTATTACACTTTTTAATATAATTTTATTTTTAAAGAGGGATATTTTTAAATATAAATGTCTTGAAATTTAAACTGACAACATACACTACCTTTTATTCCTTTATCTTTCCTGTACTATTTTCTAATAAATGATTACTTTGCACAGTGAAATTAAAGTTTGCCAAGTACCAATTACCTGCATTAATACAATCTATTCACTAGCTAAGTGTTCAAAACCCATCCACAGCAAAAGACAAATTATAACTTTCTTTTTTTTTTAAGTATTTTTAAAAGATTTTATTCATTTTTTTCCATTTTTTAAAAGATTTTATTTATTCATTATAGAGAGGGGGGAGAGATAGAGAGAGATGAGAGAGAGAGAGAGAGGGAGGGAGAGAGGGAGAAGGGGGAGGAGCAGGAAGCATCAACTCCCATATGTGCCTTGACCAGACAAGCCCAGGGTTTTGAACCGGCAACCTCAGCGTTTCCAGGTTGACGCTTTATCCACTGCGCCACCACAGGTCAGGCCTAGATTTTATTCATTTTTTAGAGAGAAAGGGGAGAGAGAGAAAGGGGAGGAACAGGAAGCATCAACTCCCATATGTGCCTTGACCAGGCAAGCCCAGGGTTTTGAACCAGTGACCTCAGCATTCCAGGTTGACACTTACTACACCACCACAGGTCAGGCGACAAATTATAACTTTCTTGCTTAATAATTTTAAACTTTCTTGTTTGATAATTTAAAAATGGGCCCTGGTCGGTTGGCTCAGCAGTAGAGCGTCAGCCCAGCATATGAAGTCCCAAGTTCAATTCCCGGTCAGGCACATAGGAGAAGCTACCATCTGCTTCTCCACCCCTTCCCTCCCTCTTTTCTCTCTCTCTTCCCCTCCTGCAGCATGGCTCATAGTCAAACAAGTTGGCCCCTGGCCCTGAGGATGGTTCCATAGCCTGCCTCAGGCACTAAAACAGCTTGATTGCTGAGCAATAGAGCAGTGGCCCCAGATGGGCAGAGCATCCTGGGGTAGGGGGCTTTGCCTGGTGGTTCCCAGTCAGGGCCCATGCAAGAAAGAATCTGTCTGCCTCCCAGCCTCTCACTTAAAAAAAAAAAAAAAAAAAAAAAAAGAGAGAGAGAGAGATAAAATATAGTCTATTCCCAAGAACAAAAACATCTGCCCAATAAAGCATTTGAGTGAATAGATGCAATTATGTAATGAACACCAAGATTTCAAAATTATTTACTTTATTCTTACAGAAAAAAAGGAGGGGGGGGGAATTCTACCTAACAGGAAAAAACTATCCCATTTACAGCTTTCACTCAATCTACTACCAAAAATAGTACTAACTCAAATTCAAATTTAAGCAAGAAAACTAGCTGAACATTAATTATCCTTTTATCTGAACTAGAAAATATTGACATGAAATGCTTTTTTTTTTTCTCTCTGTATTTTTCTGAAGCTGGAAACCGGGAGAGACAGTCAGACAGACTTCCGCATGCACCCGACTGGGATCCACCCGGCATGCCCACCAGGGGGCAACGCTCTGCCCACCAGGGGGCGATGCTCTGCCCCTCCAGGGCGTTGCTCTGTTGCAACCAGAGCCACTCGAGCGCCTGGGGCAGAGGCCGAGGAGCCATCCCCAGCGCCCGGGCCATCTTTGCTCCAGTGGAGACTCGGCTGCAGGAGGGGAAGAAAGAGACAGAGAGGAAGGAGAGGGGGAGGGGTGGAGAAGCAGATGGCCGCTTCTCCTGTGTGCCCTAGCCGGGAATCAAACCCGGGACTTCTGCACGCCAGGCCGCCGCTCTACCACTGAGCAAACCAGCCAGGGCTTAAATGCTCTTTGAAATCTAAATATCACGCCCAAAATGCCAGAAAGGTAAATAACATCTTTCTGTGTAAGGCTGAAAAATCCCACCATTAAATACCATCGCTAAGCTGTTGACAGTGGATACCCATCTTGAACTCATACATGGTAGAAAATTCCCTCTAAAGTAGAAGAGGCAAGGGAGAAAAGGCCAAACAATATGCAGAGACATGTAATATACATTATCTGTTACAATAGTTTAAGTAGGCTGAGAGGTAACTGTCAGTCAGGTCCAGGGACCAGGCTGAGGGTGGCAGGAGGCAGTTCACTCTACAGGACTGACACCCCCAGCCTCAGAGGGAGGCTGGAGAGGCCCCTCGCACCCGCCCCGCTCACTCGGCCCGGTTCGCACGGCTGCACAGGTCACGAACGCCGGGCCTGGCTCACCTAAAGGGCCGGCAGGACTCCTGAAGGCCACAGGCCGTCCCTCGGGCTCTTCCGAGACCGGGTTCTCCCACTCCTGCAAAGGACCGGGTGCTCGTTCAAGGCCCCACCACGAGCGAGTCACCAGCAGCGGGTGGGCCTGAAAATAGCCCAGTTACCATGCCCGCCTCACCCACCAGTTGCTTCGGGACGCTCTCCCCACGAGCAACCACCTCACCAGTGGGCCCGTCCCTCCCTACATCACCAACACCTGTGGAGGCGCCTGCCAACTCTGAAGTACAAGCGGGTGGAAAACTGCCAGACTCGAGACAGCTGACTAAATGGTAGGGGCCCGTGCTCTGTCCCACCAGCTGCCGTGGGACTGCGGCCGGGGCTGTGGCCTCCTCAGAAGGGCCCCTCCCAGCATGTTCAACCCACCCCCTCACGCGGGCCCGAACACGGAGGCGTTCAGCATCTTTGCTGCTGTGAGGACCACCTGGTCTCCCTCAGGAGGGAACAGAACGGCTCCAGGGCGGGGCTGGGGGAGGACCCGAGCATGAAAACTCAGGGAGCGACCTCTTTACCCTCAAGTGGCTGCGCTCTGGACTCCCGGCCTCTATCCCTTACCGCCTGCCTACCAAGAGGCCAGAGCCCGTTTCCCACCCAGAGGGCGAAGCTCACTTCCGTGGGCGGGACTTCCGGCGGAGCGTCCCAGGCAGTCTCTCCTCTCAGCATGGATTAACAAACATGTGGAATGACGTCTTTAAGTGGTGGAAAAGTTCCAATTTGAAGGGGAAATCCTCTAATCTCACCGCTCCCGATGAGGGCTTCCTTTGTTTAGAGGGGAGTTCACCCCAAGGAGTCAGCTGGGCGGGCTCCGTGATCCAAGAGGCTGGCTTGGGATCATGGCCTCGAGGGTAGTGTGGGGCCTGAGCACATGCGTGCAGGCTGCCTGGGGGAAATAGGCCCTAATTCCTCTCTTCCAACCTCCCCCTAACCTTCCTCCCCTCTCCTACATCGCATCCTGTCCTTGTTTTCTGATACAAATAATACATCTGTAATATTTGCTTTTAAAATTCTATTAGTTTTAAATAGTAATGGTCCTAAAATGTCCACAGCTAAAATCTGCACAGGGATTAAATTCATTAAGACTGTAAGAAAAAATATTTAAAGCTATTTATAATGAAATTAGGATTTTTTTTTTTAATTTTTATTTATTGATTTTTAGAGAGAGAGGAATGAAAGAGAAAGAGAGAGAGAGAGAGAAGGGGGAGGAGCAGGAAGCATCCACTCCCATATGTGCCTTGACCAGGCAAGCCCAAGGCTTCGAACCGGCAACCTCAGTGTTCCAGGTCGACGCTTTATCTCACTGCGCCACCACAGGTCAGGCTGAAATTAGGATTTCTATAAGTAACTTTGAAACAGCAAGCCGAAAATAATGAACTCAATTAGAAAGCAGTCATTTCCCTGGGAAAAATGACTGCTTCCTTCACACACACACATATAAACACACTACACACACACACACACACACACACACACCCAAACAACACCATATTATTACAAATGAGAAAAATGTTTATTAAGCAAACAGTTTAACAGTTCTCCCTTTGCAGGATGTTAGAGTAGAGCACAACCTGAAGGCAATTATAGTTTCAATTAACACACTACATACGGTGTTGATTCTACAACTGAAAAGTTGCTGAAGTTTGTGACACGCCACTATAAATATAAGTATTATTAAAAATTACAAATTGTTTGGTGATTATTTTGATAACCTCTTGAGCAGCAGCTCCTGCAAGAAAAAAGGAGAAAGGTAAATCTTTGAAAAAAGGGGAGAAAAAAAAGTTATATAAAAATATTCAGTTCTGTAAAGAAAACTGTCCCTTTTTCCAAAAGCAAAGGTGTCTAAAAATAATCCAAAACAGACATGATTTCCTAAGTCATATCAAAATAAAGTACTACAATTTTTTATAACTTATTAAAATAAAAGTTTTGTTTCATACATTCATATGTCAGTTTTAAAGAATGAAGTATTTCTAATTATGGTGGTTTAGAAACATTAACAATATATATTAAGTAAAAGATGTTAAAATAGTAGTATGGTTGAATGCATTTTAAAGGAGACATATAGGCAGAAAAGATTCTCAAAGGACACCCTTCGGCTTTACTTCTTTTTCTTTTTTAAATTTATTGATTTTAGAAGAGAAAGGAAGGAAGGGAGAGAGAGACAGAAACATCAATTTGTTGTTACACTCATTTGTGCATTCATTGGTTGGTTCTTGTATGTGCCCTGACCAGGGATTGAACCTCCAACCTCAGCATATTGGGATGATGCTCTAACCAACTGAGCTATCCAGCCAGGTGTCTGCTTTCCATTTATAATAAAAAGAGAATAAAGGTATATTTGTTCTAAATACATTTATGATTTGGAAAGAATCTCTACTGCCAGACTGCTGTAACTACTCAAAAAATAGAAGACAAAACAAAAATTAAGAAAAAATTTCATCTTTAATAATTTGAAGCTTGAGCATTCACAAATATTCACTGATTCAATACAATGTGAGACTCTGTTGTGTACTAGATATTGTTCTAGGTACTAGGAATACAGTAAGAAACAGACAAAAATCAGTGCCCTTACAGATCTTTTTAGTAGTGAGGCAGAGATCATTTACAAATAAGTAAAATGTATAGCATGTCAAATGACTCGAAACGCTAAGGAGAAACAACAAAGAAGGATATGAGTGGGAGAAAAGGGCATCAGTTTTAAATCAGGAAATGAGGGATGGCCTCATAGGGAAGATAACATTTAAACAAAGACCTGAATGAATTGAAGGAATAGAAGGGCATTCTGCCACTTATATTTAACATCCTGCTTCACTGACCTCCCTCATTAAAGCAGCTAAGAAAACACAACTTGATTATTATGTAACAGATGCCAGTCTTCTCATCTTTGGAACTTACCCCCTATGAACGCAGCAATGGTGTGTGGCTCAGCAGCTCCATATCGGCAACTACAGGAAAGAATGGAGACACGAACTTAGTTTAGAGCTAATGAGAGATACAGGTATTATCTCCTATATGGCTTTAAAAATACTCACAATTCATGGACATAATCATCTTTCACCATTACTGACAGTCCATATTCCTGAAGGAAGCCAGTGAGACAAGACTTCAACTTTCCTGTATCTTCTTCAATTTGATAGTTAGATACCCCTAAAAATAATCATGTAAAATAATTTTCATTTCAAAATGAATGGATACCTCCTTTATTTAATCCAGTTTCAGGTGTCCTAGTCAAAACAGTAAAGTGTGAAACTGAAGAACAGAAATAACAGGAAGTATGAGACCAGTATTTGCAAATACCATGAACTTGTAACAATCTAAGAAATCACCAAAAACCTATTAAAATTCAAGTTAGATAAGCCTACTTTATTCACTACTCCATATCCAGTATCTAGAAGAACTTCTAGCACACAGCTAGGGCTCAATATTTCTTTGATAGGAGAATTGAATGAATGAGAAAGTGATGTCCTATTTATACCCTTTATAAAATTATGGTGTTTATTACCCATTTCTAGATTAAATGACACTGAGGGCATAAAACTATAATAAGTAACCTTTGTTGAGCATTAACAGATGCTGGATACTGTTCTAAAACACCATATGTATATTTAATCCTCACAACCACCTTATAAACTAGGTACTATTACTCCCATTTCCAGATGAAAAAACTGAGACACAGAGTAAGTTATTTGCCTGAACTACTTAGTTCATAAATAGCAAAACTGGGATACAAGAGCAGGCAGTCGTTAATGATTATAATGTCTCCAAAGATAGGCTATTTTTACTATTACAATTGGAAGAAAAAATAAAATTACCTCAACATTCAGGTATTATAAAAAACACCAGTATTTCTTTTTTTATTTTGTATGCATGGATTTTAGAGAGAGTAAGGGACACAGAGAGACAGAAACATCAATCTGTTCTTGTATCTGCCGACTGGGGATCAAACCGGCAACCTCTGTGCCGCAGGATGATGCTCTAACCAAGCTATCCAGCCAGGGCAACATCAGTATTTTTTAACCACTCTGGTTTAAAAATAATCACCACTACTCTTCCTCAAAATAGTAATATCTACCCTTTACTGATTACTTTCACGGTGCTAGGCACTATGTAAAGTTATTTTTACATATTACATATTTGACCCTAACAGTTTAATAGAGTAGATACTATTATTGCCATTCCATAAATGAGACCTGAGACTTGGAGGGAAACAGTGACTCACTCAAGGTCAAGAGACAGTAAGTGAGAGCATGGATCTGCACCTAGGTTCAAAGCCTATGCTCTGTCAGGGGACCCCAAACTTTTTATACAGGGGGCCAGTTCACTGTCCCTTAGACCGTTGGAGGGCCGCCACATACAGTGCTCCTCTCACTGACCACCAATGAAAGAGGTGCCCCTTCCGGAAGTGCAGTGGGGGGCCGGATAAATGACCTCAGGGGGTTGCATGCGGCCCACAGGCCATAGTTTGGGGATGTCTGCTCTATGAGGTAGCCACCCTCCCAAGATGGCTCCTCAATGTACACCCCTTCATGCTCTCATGTAGTCCTCTTCTGTTTTGTTTTTGGGGTTTTTTTTTGTGACAGAGTCAGAAAGAGGGACAGATAGGGACAGACAGACAGGAAGGGAGAGAGATGAGAAGCATCAATTCTTCATTGTGGCACCTTAGTTGTTCATTGATTGTTTTCTCATATGTGCCTTGACCGGGGGGCTCCAGCAGACCGAGTAACCTCTTGCTCGAGCCAGCGACCTTATGCTCAAGCTGGTGAGCTTTGCTCAAACCAGATGAGCCTGCGCTCAAACTGGCGACCTCGGGGTCTCAAACCTGGGTCTTTCGTGTCCCAGTCCGATGCTCTATCCACTGCGCCACTGCCTGGTCAGGCTCTTCTTCTGCTCTTTTTAAAAAAAATTATTTATCAATTCAAGAGACAGGAAGGAAGGGGGAAAGGGTGAAGAGGAAAGAAAGAGAGAGAGAGAGAGAGAGAGAGAGAGAGAATTGATTTGTTGTTCCACTTGGCATATGGGGCAACACTCTATCCAAATGATCTACCAGCCACAGCAGTCCCTTTCTACTTTAACTCTAAGCCAGCCCCGTGAAGCCAATAGAACACAACATAAGCGATAGTGTGTGGCTTCTAAGAATAAGTCATAAAAAGCCTTACCTTCCACCTGGGTCTTTTGGACGCTTAATTCTGGAAAAGCCAGACACCGTGTAAGAAGTCTACTCTTGGACTGCCATGCTAGAAGGAAGCTCCAGCTTGTCATGTGGCAATAGATGATTGACAAGCCCCCAGCAGTTCTAGTTATCTCGACTAAAGTGCCAGATACCTGAGTGAAAATGTTGTCTTGGATGTCTAATTCAGTCAAGCCCTCAGAATGACTTCAGTCCCGGGCATCATGCAAGATCCCCAATGAGATCTGCTGAACTGAGCCCAGCTAATTCCCCAAATCATCAGATAATAATTTGTTGTTTTTTGTTTGTTTGTTTGTTTGTTTTTGCATTTTTCTGAAGCTGGAAACGGGGAGACGGGGAGAGACAGTCAGACAGACTCCCGCATGCGCCCGACCGGGATCCACCCGGCACGCCCACCAGGGGCGATGCTCTGCCCACCAGGGGGCGATGCTCTGCCCATCCTGGGCGTCGCCATGTTGCGACCAGAGCCACTCTAGCGCCTGGGGCAGAGGCCACAGAGCCATCCCCAGCGCCCGGGCCATCTTTGCTCCAATGGAGCCTTGGCTGCGGGAGGGGAAGAGAGAGACAGAGAGGAAGGTGCGGCGGAGGGGTGGAGAAGCAAATGGGCGCTTCTCCTATGTGCCCTGGCCGGGAATCGAACCCGGGTCCTCCGCACGCTAGGCCGACGCTCTACCGCTGAGCCAACCGGCCAGGGCCTAATTTGTTGTTTTAAATGACTAAGTTTGGGGATAGTTTGTTATGCAATAAATAACCAAAAATAGATTCTAATCAAATAATACAAATAAAGCAATGCATATTTTGTTTATTCATTTTCTTCTGGTAAGCTAGCTCATTAAGACTGTAACTCAGCAGGAGCATATCACATCAGTTGGGGCAATAGATTTTATGATACACCTAGAATGTACTGTTATGTAATAATACTGCATAATTAAAATTATCATCTTAATAATTGGACAACTGAAAATCTTGGAGATTATGCTGATTTCCCAATTACACTTATAGACAACAAAAAGTAGATAGTAAGCAAATAAGTCTCTATATCTTCAGAGTTCTGAATTCAGAAGTCACTGGAATACTTCTTATGGCTTTCCATTTCCACTAAATTACACTCAACGTGAGTCTCAGAAGTACACTGGAAACTGACAGAAAAAAATGTTTCTTTCTATATGCATTATGCCAATTAATAAACTCTTCCCCTGTAAGTTCTACTTACAAAACAAATGGTAGTTCCTTAATGAGATAAACTAGATATAAACTATTTACAATGTAAAAATCAAGGACCAATTATAAATACCCAAGAACACTTCAAGATTTAATTCGAATGTTTATTCAAGATTTTATTGTATTGATCATTCTATTTGCTATTCTTACCTGGATATCTACCATGCTGTTTATGAAATCTATCCACAGCCCGTAACATTAAATATAATACTATCTCATTATCTGGATTGTCCATGCTGGAAACTGAAAGAAAAAAATTCAGTATAATTTTGGTAATTCATGACATAAAAACAATGAAGAACTGAATTTATTATATACTCAAATTTCAGGACACAAGGCAATTTTATCACAAAACTTTAATATTTTGTGACAAAACAAAGTGATAAATAACAGTAAAATAAAGGGAGATATGTTAAGATACTCAGTTGTCTTATGGACTCTAAACTATAGTCACCATAATCTCTACTAAAGTAGCAACATGCTGACTTTAGTTAGCTCTTCTACTTCTCACACAACTTAGTAACCTATTTATGATTTTATATATGTATTAAGTTTTATATTTTGAAATTATGACTACTTGGGCCTGACCTGTGGTGGCGCAGTGGATAAAGCGTCGACCTGGAAATGCTGAGGTCGCCGGTTCGAAACCCTGGGCTTGCCTGGTCAAGGCACATATGGGAGTTGACGCTTCCAGCTCCTCCCCCCTTTCTCTCTCTCTCTCTCTCTCTCTCTCTCTATTTCCCTCTCTCTCTCCTCTCTAAAATGAATAAAAAAATAAAAATTGAAAAAAAAAGTTTAAACAAAAAATTATGACTACTTAGATAGATTTATAAAATAAAATTCAGACCCTGGCTGATTTGCTCAGTGAATAGGGCATTGGCCTGGCATATGGACATCCCAGGTTTGATTTCTGGTCCAGCACACAAGAGAAGTGACCATCTGCTTCTCTCTCCCACCCTCTCCCCTTTCTCTCCCTCTCCCCCTCCTGCAGCCAGTGGCTCGATTGGTTCGAGCACTGGTCCCAGGAACTGAGGATAGCTCAGTTGGTCTAAGCTTTAGCCTCAGGTGCTAAAAATAGCTTGGTTGATTTGAGCATCGGCCCCAGACAGAGGCTGCTAGGTGGATCCCAGCCAAGATGCATGTGGAAGTCTGTCTCACAATCTCCCCTCCTCTCACTTAAAACAAAAAGAAGAATAAAATTTAGAGTATAAATATTTCCATTATCCTTTATATTATCACCATGTACTCAATACTTTCATACACAAAATACTGATATCTTTAAAATTAAAACGATATAACCTAGCACCAAAAAGTTATTATACTTACTAATTTCATCTCTGTTAACTGTAGACAAGCCATATTCTTCAGCTAAGGATCGACATCTTATCAATCGAAGAAAAGCAGAATTGCTGCCTGAACACAGAAAAGACATTGGAGAGGTAACTGGTTGAGACACATGAATATTACAAATCACAGATCACTTTTAGAACAGGAAAATGTGTGTATACTCATCACAGACATAGAAATGTGAATAAATGTCTTCTATTTGGCTCTAACAGCACAGAAGGCTCTACAACAGCGGTTCTCAACCTGTGGGTCGTGACCCCGGCGGGGGTTGAACGACCAAAACACAGGGGTCGCCTAAAGCCATCGGAAATACATATGAACCGCTGTTCTAGTGGGACAAAATGTGGAGGCAGAAGACAGTGTTACTGATGATCCTGACCCTGTGCAGGGTTAGGCTAATGTATCATAGTTTCTAACAAAAAATACATATGTATTTCCGATGGCTTTAGGCGACCACTGTGTTTTGGTCATTCGACCCCCGCCGGGGTCGCGCCCCACAGGTTGAGAACCACTGCTCTAGAACATAAGTCATCTTAAATTCATGTCCTTGGAACTACAACCGGTTCAGCACCAAATAAGCAGGTGATGGCACCTCTCAGAGCCTCAGAATGGGGATAATACTGTTTACCTTTGAAAGCTGTTCTGTGGATCAGAAATATCTAGCACATTACCCGACAGCGCTCAAGGAATACTAGTTTTTATCATTATTATGGATAAGTAATCCTAAAAGAAAGTGTTATATATATTGTGCTTTTGGTTTATGTAAGGTAAAAAAAAAACAACACACTGTATTACGGAAATTTTCAAACATACCCCAAATTAGAAAGAACAGAATAAACTCTCCAATACCCAACATTGAGCTTTTAATCTGGTATCATATGATTTAGGAGAACAAATACATGCAGAAACAAGGTGCAAGATTAATAATGGAACAAAAACTAAGCCTAAACACACATTCTGGAAGAGTCATGATATGGAGAACTTGGATAAATATATTTTTAAGGTTGATAAGCATACAAAATATAGACTTTGGCAGAAACTAGGGTAGTAGCTCAGGGAAAATCTTCAGGCAGCATGTAGAACAGATTTTATTCTTTTCTTTTTTGAAGTGTGTGTGTGTGTGTGTGCGCGCGCGCGCGCACACACACACATGTATTTCCATTGATTAGAGGAAGGGAGAGGGAAAGTGAGTGGGGAAGGGAGGGAGAGGAAAGAAGAGAGAGAGAAACATCAATTTATTTCACTAAGTTGTTTTATTTAGTTGTGTATTCATTGACTGCCTCTCATAGGTGCCCTGACCAGCGGTTGAACCTGCGACCTCTGCCGCTGAGTCAACACGTTATCTCCTGAACCACCAGCCCAAACAGATTTTATTATTCTTTTAGTCTTTTATCTTTTTCAATGCAGGGGGTGGGGTTGAGGAGGGGAGAAAGAGACAGACAGAAAGGAAGAGAGATGAGAAGCATAAACTCATAGTTGTGGCACCTTAGTGGTTCATTGATTGCTTTCTTCTATGTGCCTTGACCGGGGGGCTCCAGCTGAGCCAGGGACCCCTTGCTCAAGCCAGCAACCTTAGGCTCAAGCCAGTGACCTTGGGCTTCAAACCAGAGACCTTTGGGCTCAAGCCAGCGACCCCATGCTCACACCGGGTGAGCCCACGCTCAAGCCAGCAACCTCAGGGTTTCAAACCTGGGTCCTCGGCATCCCAGGTTGGTGCTCTATCCACTGCACCACCCCCTCTGGTCAGGCTCTTAAACTAAATCTTTAAAAAAAATGCTTCAGGTCTACTGAGGAGTTATTAAAAACGTATCAGGAGCTCTGGCCGGTTGGCTCAGCGGTAGAGCGGCGGCCTGGCGTGCGGGTGACCCGGGTTCGATTCCCGGCCAGGGCACATAGGAGAAGCGCCCATTTGCTTCTCCACCCCCCTCTCCTTCCTCTCTGTCTCTCTCTTCCCCTCCCGCAGCCAAGGCTCCACTGGAGCAAAGATGGCCCGGGCGCTGGGGATAGCTCCTTGGCCTCTGCCCCAGGCGCTTGAGTGGCTCTGGTCGCGACAGAGAGACACCCCGAAGGGGCAGAGCATTGCCCCCTGGTGGGCAGAGCATCACCCCTGGTGGGCGTGCCGAGTGGATCCTGGTCGGGCGCATGTGAGAATCTGTCTGACTGTCTCTCCCCGTTTCCAGCTTCAGGAAAAAAAAAAAAAAGGTATCAGGAGCCTAGCTGCTCTGAAACTAGATGGCAAAATTCTTAAACCCATCCAGTCATTTAACACAGAACAAAATGAGTAGTTAAATCAATACTGTCAATGTACATGTGACTCAAGACTTCATGGTCAAAGCCTTCAGATACAACTTCCCCAAACTACTCAAAATGAATAAGCTGAAAATAATTCTGTATTAATGACAGTTTTCAATTCTTTGACCTTCATGTCTTTTTAGCATTGCCATAAATAGATATGTTCTACCTCTAACCCAGTCTTAAAATACTCTCCATTTATTACATTATAAGAATAAATCCCTGGCTAGTTGGCTCAGTGGTAGAGCGTTGGCCTGGCGCGCAGGAGTCCCGGGTTCGATTCCCAGCCAGGGCACACAGGAGAAGCACCCATCTGCTTCTCCACCCCTCCCCCTCTCCTTCCTCTCTGTCTCTCTCTTCCCCTCCCGCAGCCAAGGCTCCACTGAAGCAAAGTTGGCCCAGGCACTGAGGATGGCTCCATTGGCTCTGCCTCAGGTGCTAGAATGGCCCTGGATGCAACAGAGCAACGCCCCAGATGGGCAGAGCATTGCCTCCTGGTGGGCGTGCAGGTGGTTCCTGGTCGGGCGCATGCGGGAGTCTGTCTTACTGCCTCCCTGTTTCCAACTTCAGAAAAATACAAAAAAAAAAAAAGAATAAAAAACCTTACCCAATAATTATATTTATCTATACTATGAGGCCATGGAAAAATTTTAACTTCAGCCATTTAAAATTCCTGGAAACATTCCCTGTGGCACATTTTTTCTGAAGCAAAATAAGAAAATTAATTCAAGGAGACTTACATAGTAATTTTAATTCTTTCTCTGAAATGGACTCTGGTGCCTGTAAAGAGATAAAAGCAGATTTTGCTTCATATAAAAGAGAAGCTTAACAGAGGGTACAGCACAATGCTGATCACTACGAGATGGGGAGGCTTTCTCAAAGTGCTGGGAAAGCACCTTGTTTCCTTAAAACAGTCTTCCTCATTAGGCAGGTAAGTGAGAGATCCCTCTAAGGAAGCACAGAGCCAGTGCCATGCCCTCTGTCTCTACCTGACGTGGCTGGAGCTGTGCGATCAGGCCTCCATGGAGCTGTGCTGCCCATGGAAGGCTCCGTGTGCCAGCAGCTTACCTGGCCTATAGACTGCAGCAATTTGGCAACATGATTACCCACAGCAGCAGCATCTTCCTTTGCTTTCTCACGGTAACTGGAAAAAAAAAAAGCTACTATTAACATTTTTCTTTTTTTTAAGTGAGAGGAGGGGAGATAGTGAGAGAAACTCCTGCATGCACCCCGACTGGGTTCTACCCGGCAACCCATCTGGGGCTGATGCTCAAATCAACTGAACTATCCTCAGTGCCCAGGCTGACACTCGAACCAATCAAGCCACTGGCTGTGAGAGAGGAAGAGGGAGAGAACGAGGAGGAGGGAGAGAGAAGCAGATGGTCGCCTCTCACATCTGGCCTGATCTGGAATTGAACCCAGGACGCACATATGGCGGGCCGATGTTCTATCCACTGAGCCAACCGACCAGAGCCTCCTATTAAAAAAGTTTAAAAATCACCAAGAAGCAATAAAAAAATTGTTTTCCCTTTTATGAAAAAATACTGGTCTGGGACATATAAAATGCGAAAATGCCACAGACACAGTACCAGAGCACCTGTTAGTGGTTGGGGATCTTCCTAGTGTTGCTGATACTCTTGGAATACACTAATATCTGGGTCTCCTCTGTAATTAACAGCACCCAACTTAAAAACTTCCCTCCATGATCTGTAATCCATGCTTCTCGGGCAGAAGACATGACAAAACACGTTACTGAAGAACATTGTTTTTCTCCTTGCAGTAAAGTCCAAGGAAAGTTAAATACCTTGAAACTGTCCATCTATAAATTCATGTGAAACTTTAAAGTCCTATTTACATTTCATCCTCTGAAGATGATCAGTGCTAAGCTAACTAACTCCAATGTGAGGTCTTCCTTGTTTCTAACCTCAGTTGACTTTCCCCAAGTTTTAAGTAACTTAACTGGAACTTTAGGCTAGAACAAAAAGATTTGTTAAACAATGACTGAGATGAAGAGTGCAAACTGTTAGAGAACAGAAATCTTTCTGGTGTGACATTATTTGGCCCTTGAGGAAATCAAGCCAGTCTCCTTGGATTCATCAGCACCAGGCCCATGGAGCTGTGCTGGCCATGGAAGGCACTACATAAGGGTAATATCCATTAACAACCATTCTTATGAACCCAGTCTATCTGGGTTCAAGCTAGTGATAGCTCAATAGTAGGTGTCTGTCTATAGTCATGAACTCTTCAAATTATAAAACATTACTAATAGAAAATTAATCCAAACTGAAGACTTCAAAGTTTTAAGTTACAAATAAAAGATAGTATAGGGCCCTCATCAAGAGTATAGACATAGGTTTCATGGGTTCTGCTATTTACCAGTTGTCTGACCCTGAATAAATTACCATTTTTAGGCCTCAGTTTCCTCATCTATAGAACTGGGACAATAATAGTATCTCTCTCACGGGGTTGTATTAAATTATCAATAGTTAATACACAGAACAGGCCTGACCAGACGGTGGTGCAGTGGATAGAGCGTTGGACTGGGATGCGGAGGACCCAGGTTCGAAACCCCAAGGTCACTGGCTTGAGTGCAGGCTCATCTGGTTTGAGCAAGGCTCACCAGTTTGAGCAAGAGGTTACTCAGTCTGCTATAGCCCCCCAGTCAAGGCACATATGAGAAAGCAATCAATGAACAACTAAGGAGCCACAACAAAGAACTGATGCTTTTCATCTCTCTCCCTTCTGTTCTGTCTGTTCCTATCTATCCTTCTGTCTCTGTCACACAAAAATAAATAAAAAATTAAAAAAACACACATAGAACAGTCCATAGCACAGAATTAAGTTCTCAAATGTAAGGTTTTAAATACATTAAAAAAAAATCTGCCTCCTGGGAGGGTATATGAGAACTCTCTGTACTTTCTTTTTTTGAGTAAAAAAGACAAATTTTATTACACATAATATATATGGATATATATAAAATCAAAGATCCTATTTACTTAAAATTTATATGGATAGAGAGATTCTGCAAGGCTGTTCGCCAAACTGCTTAGGTAGTTACATACATACTTTTTGCATTTTTCTTTTTTTATTTATTGTGTTTACATAGATTTTAGTGTCTCCCCGAATACATCCCCGCCCCGTATTCCCCTCAATTTCTCCCTTGCGCCCCTCCCAACAGCTCCCTCCCCCCGTACTTTCTATTCAATTTTGCTGTGAACCTAAAACTATTCTAAAAATTAAAATCTATTTTTCAAAAATCTTTCCCCTAAGTTCTTTAGCTTATTTTTAAAGCAATTATAATAGACTTTCACGTGATTTCTGATAGACTAGTAAAATATGTTCATCTCTAATATAAACATATCATTAAAAATATATATTATAAACATATAATAAAATATAAAATTAATTTTTCTATTACATAGTTTGAAAACAGTGACTTACACATTTTGCAGTTTTATATATTTGCTCGAATCAGCAATCATGTCAGGAATTGTGCCTCGGACAGGTAAATTTCCTTGACCTTCTTTAGACACAAATTCCTTTAAGGCACGAGCTAAAATCCAAAATGATGGAGTCTAAAAGAGTAAAAGAAAAAAATTAGTATTAAGTGGCATTTGGATTTGACCCAAAGCTTAATGTGGCTCTATTTTTACTTTTTGTTGTTGTTACCTGTTTGGTGATATTTTTGCAGCGATCATCATTAAATATATCTTCAATGCTGCTTGGGATCTATCAAAGGAACGTGAAACATTTAGTTATACCAAGAATTTGCCCACTTTCATTTTCACTGTTATTTCTCTGAGCCTGTTATTTGAATTCTCAAATTTTAACCAAATACAGACTTCTGATTTGCTTACACTTTTATTTAGAATCAGTGCCAGATGGAGATTTGATGAGGAAAGAGAATGGAAGAAAGTTCCATCCTGTATACTGTTGTTAGCTTTAAAGACTGTCCTGTTCTCTTCCATCATAAATGGAATATAAGAGAAGCCAAGGTAAATCTTATTATTTACATTTGAAAATATAACAAAGATTATAGACGTTAATGTCAAGCTAGAGTTGTAGTCCTTCATGTATTTCCATCTTGTCAAAAATTTGAAACCCTTATCTTACACCCTAATTAGTGGCTGCTAAAAGAGACAACCACTCTAACAAAAACTATTTAAGTTAAGGAATTTTTATGCCAACAAAATCATGAGACATTAATAAAAACTTTAAAAATTATAGGCTTTAATTATACTGTTGTGCAGAAAAAGAAATTTCTTACTGGTAATGTCCTAATTGGTCTCCCTGCTTTCATTATCAGTCTTCTACAGTCTCTTCTCACAAGAGCAGATCATTTTTTTAGATATAAATCAGGTCACTCCACTGCCCTGCTCAAAATGTTTCCATGACCTGCAAGGCTATTATGACCCGGCCCTTTCTGCTTCTCCAAATTCAAATCCCTCCCACCACTATCCTCCTTGTTCACGTCACGCCAATCACCCGGGCAGTCTTATTGAACCTTCATCCCACTTCTGGGCCTTTCTTTTCACATGTGCTTCCTCAGCCTGAAAAGCTCTTTCATCAGATCTCTGCATGTTACTTCATTCAGGATTTTGCTTAAACGCATCTCTTTGAGTCTCCCTGGTCCCCACCGGATTCCAGAACCCCCCTGCTCCCATCATGCTCTAGCTCTTGTTCTGCTCTAATTTTGTTCATAGAACCTGATGCATTTATCTCTTTGCTTAGTTCATTGTCCCCCAAGTCATGATAACCTTGTTTTTTTTCCTTTTAATTGCTGTAAATTTTACATTCAATGAAATGAGCAAATCTTAAATGTAAAAAGTCAATGCACTTCTATAACTATGTGCATATTTTTTTTTTAAGCATGAGAGAGAGAGAGGGACACACAGGGACCAACAGACAGGAAGGGAGAGAGATGAGAAATATCAACTATTGGTTGTGGCACCTTAGTTCTTCATTGATTGCTTTCTCATATATGCCTTGAGAGGGGTCTCCAGCTGCACCAGTGACTCCTTGCTAAAGTCAGTGACCTTGGGCTCAAGCCAGTGACCATGGGGTCATGTCTATGATCCCATGCTCAAGTTGGCAACCCCCACACTCAAGCAGGTGACCTCAGGGTTTCAAACCTGGGTCCTCGGTGTCCCAAGTCAATGCTCTACCCACTACGCCACCACCTGGTCAAGCAACTATACATGTACTTTTAACCATCACCACAACTGAGACAGAAAATTTTCAATACCTCCAAAAACTGATTCACAAAGCACACACTTTTAATCACTCAGAAACATTATCTCGGCCCTGGCCGGTTGGCTCAGCGGTAGAGCGTCGGCCTGGCGTGCGGGGGACCCGGGTTTGATTCCCGGCCAGGGCACATAGGAGAAGTGCCCATTTGCTTCTCCACCCCCCCCTTCCTCTCTGTCTCTCTCTTCTCCTCCCGCAGCCAAGGCTCCATTGGAGCAAAGACGGCCCGGGCGCTGGGGATGGTTCCTTGGCCTCTGCCCCAGGCGCTAGAGTGGCTCTGGTCACGGCAGCGCGACGCCCCGGAGGGGCAGAGCATCGCCCCCTGGTGGGCCGAGCATTGCCCCTGGTGGGCGTGCCGGGTGGATCCCGGTCGGGTGCATGCAGGAGTCTGTCTGACTGTCTCTCCCTGTTTCCAGCTTCAGAAAAATACAAAAAAAAAAAAAAAAGAAACATTATCTCTGTCTCCAAAAAGTTTACAGTGACAGCTTACATGCTTTCCTAATGTAAAGCAAAATTATAACTTAAACTACCAGTTGTGTTATTTCACAGTTCCCCAAAAACCTTATTTTCTAGGCTTCAACAACAAAAGGGCATCTGAAACGAGTTATCCTCCAAATTATTTTTTAATTATCAATGTTATTTAAGAACATCTCCCATAAAAATGAGACTCAGAGACATGGACAAGAGTGTGGGGGTTACGGGGTGGGGGGAGGAGAAGGAGAGGGTTGGGGGAGGGGAGGGACACAAAGAAAACCAGTTAGAAGGTGACGGAAGACAATTGGACTTTGGGTGATGGGAATGCAGCATAATGAAATGTCAAAATAACCTAGAGATGTTTTCTCTGAACATATGTACCCTGATTTATCAATGTCACCCGTTAAAATTAATTAAAAAAAAAAAAGGAACATCTCCCTTATATCCAAATAATTACTGTCAAAAGCAAATGCAGGGTAAGATGAACTTTTCAGGCAACACTATTTTGGACCAACAAAATATCACCCTCAGTAAATAATTCCTATACCCAAACTATTACTATTCACAAATCATGCACTTCAAATAACTAACTTACATAAATCACTGTATCACTATTATATAGTGGAGTGAAGCATTGATGTCCATTTTAATAAGGACAATACAGAATATTATTAAAACAAGAGTCAATCTGTATTATACATATTAATTTCTAATCAACTACAATTTAGAAAATATTCACTTAAATCTTCAGGGTTTTGTTTGTTTGTTTGGTTTGTTTTAGAGAGACAGAAATTGTGGTTCGGGGAGTGGGATGCATCAACTCATAGTAGTTGCTTCTCATATGTGCCTTGACGGGGCAAGCCTCAAGTTTTGAACTGGCAACCTCAGCGTTCCAGGTGGACGCTCTATCAACTGTGCCACCACAGGTCAGGCAAAAAATATTAACTGAAATCTAAAATAAACTATTTCACCATAAGAACTTTAGAAAACAGCCTGATCTGTGGTGGCGCAATGGATAGAGCTTCAGGTGGATTGTCCGGTCAAGGCACATATGACAAGTAAGCAAAGAACAACTAAAGTGAAGCAACTATGAGTTGATATCTTGTCCCACCCCTCTCTTCTCTCTGTAAAATCAATAAATAAAATCTTGGGGAAAAAAAGAATTTCAGAAATGAATCCCTCAGCAACTCTTTTACTACCTGAGTTGTATTGAGTGCTGTGTTCACATTCTTAATAGCTTCTTCAAAATTCTCTTCATCTTCTGGAGCCCCATTTTCATTCTTTAGAATTCCTATTAAAATAGAAACTGGTTAGCAAACAACAGCCCTTTTCTCTCTCTCTCTCTCTCTCTTTCTTTCTTTCTTCCTCTCTCTCTCTCTCTCTCTCTCTTTCCCCCCAACTTATAGAAATAACATTGTCAGATTCTGAAGGGAGAATCAGATATATTGACACTTAAGAAGAAATATGGCTTACCACTAGTCATTCCTAAAACTATACAAGGACTCACTCCCTCATCTCCCCTGAGGTAAAATATGAGCTCATGATGACATCATTTGGCAAAGGTATTGACAGAAATCCAAAAAACATTAGCTTCAAGCAATTTGCTCTTCAAACCTTATATAACATTTAGTCACATCCCATAACATTACCTTGTCTAATCAAATCTCTGAACTCTTCTTTTTCTTTATACGTTTTAGGTATTCGTCCATTTGTCTAAATTGGTTAAAAAATTTAAAAACGTAGTTATAAAAACTCAAAATATGGAAATTGAAAATCCAATTCTCCCACCCACATAAGATTTCATCAATAAATATACAACCCAGTGAAATATGATCTGATAAAAAGCAAACTGGGGCGATTTCTCTACATTCATTCCCCACTGCCATTTCAGAATGACATTTACTCAAATTTCATTTTGTTAATGAAAATATCAGTATCAAAAGAAGGACTGCTAGATTTAAACTGAAAAGCACCCACCTACCCTAAACCACACACACACAATAAAATCCTACCCCCTCGAATGAAATCCTTTATAATAAATTGAAAATGCAGTCACATATGGAATAAAAAAAAAAACATACTTCACTATACCACTGTGCTAAATATTTAGCTACGATCACAATCCATGGAGTGTGGCTATGGTCCTAAAGATGAGAGAAAAATAAAAGAAAATACCAGTATTAGTTAACATGAATTAGTATTTATTCTTCACTACCCTGTATCACTTTTGACAAATTCAACAGTACTTAAATCATCCCCCAGTATACATGAAATAATGTATGGAGGAAAATGACTAGGTTAATAAAAATTGCCTTACAAAATTTTTTAGTGTGTCTAATTTGACCCTATATTATGACTGTCCCCATTTTAGTATCAAGAAAACAGTCTCAGAGACTGCCACCCAAAAATAAAGCTCAAATCTCTTGATTTCAGATACCAATCCTAGACAACTGAGAGGTCTTCTCTGTTTTCTGATGAACCAAATACCTGCATTTTAACAAGCGAACTTGACTCGAAGGAATGCTGAGCTAAAGCCAGCCCAATACCTGCATTTTAATTAAAATGTAGGTAGGAGAAAATACATATACTCCCTAAATTATATGGTGTCTTGTAATATCATTATTTCTGTACCAAAATATGTGGTTTCGTTGGTAATTCTCAAACACTAAAAATAAGTTTCAAGAGAAATCAATGTCAACAAATACCCACCTCAAATTAAAACTATTTTAAAAAGCACAACTATTTGTTTAGGACAGGGCCATGAAGAAGAATATGATAATGTCCAATTTTTTGACCTGGGTGTTGGCTGATTACACAGATATGTTCGGCTAATGTACTTTTATTTAATAAAAAAGTTTTTTAAATTTTGGGAAAGACTTATTTAAAACAAATTAGGTACAATGTTGTTACTATGTAATCTGGATGACAGGATTATGGATGTTTATAGTATTTTCTCACATTGGTGTATCTGAAAAACCTTAGGTAAAAAAACCGTTTTAAGTCTATCTATAAATGGAAGGTCGCACACCCTACCAACCTTCTTGTCCATATGATCCAAATCATAAGACCGAAAATGTTCTCTCAGTTCAGGAAAGGGTTTATCCAATCGTAGATCCTCTAATGCATTATCTGGATGAGATTCTATTACTGTGAAATAAACCCCCAAAGACAAACTTACTTCTTTAGTAATACTGCAGGCAATACACTAAATTATAAAAATTTAGGAAATTTATATTTTTCAAATGGGCATAGGTTCTATAGTGTTTCTTCTCATTGTTTAGTCCATTATTAAAGTAAAGTTACATTTACATATACATTTTACTAAATGCTCAAATCTAAGTGGGCAACAATTTTAATAAAAAACCAAGATTCTTTCAGAGCAGAATTTTATTATAATTGGAAAAGATCAAAATTGATAAAATGTATGTTCAGATACGACTTAACAACCTATGACTTAACAACCTACTTTACTCCTCCTGTCATCTTCAACAGAGAGCACCACCATCTACCTAAAACTACTCCCTAGAAACCTGATGATCATCCTTTTTTTTTTTTTCATTTTTCTGAAGCTGGAAATAGGGAGGCAGTCAGACAGACTCCCACATGCGCCCGACCGGGATCCACCCGGCACGCCCACCAGGGGGCGATGCTTTGCCCCTCTGGGGCGTTGCTCTGTTGTGTCCAGAGCCATTCTAGCGCCTGAGGCAGAGGCCACAGAGCCATCCCCAGCGCCTGGGCCATCTTTGCTCCAATGGAGCCTCGGCTGCAGGAGGGGAAGAGAGAGACAGAGAGGAAGGAGAGGGGAGGGGTGGAGAAGCAAATGGGCGCCTCTCCTGTGTGCCCTGGCTGGGAATTGAACCCAGGACTTCCGCACGCCAGGCCGACACTCTACCACTGAGCCAACCGGCCAGGGCCCTGATGATCATCCTTGACTTCTCACTTCCTTGTTCCACATCAGTCACTCCCCACACCCTGATGTCACTCTCCATATAGGGGAGGGCAGAGAGGTGTACAATTCCAGTGAGTCTTTAAAGCTAGGCTCAGTTCTGTTACTTGCCAGCTGTATGACCTTAGGCAAATAACTTATCTCTTTCTGCCTCAGCATCTAGTTTATAAGGATTTTAGAAAGGTTAAATAATCCACAGAGTCAGGCCAAAGCTAACAATGTTAACTTCCATTATCATCTATCTACTCCCTCTTCCCTATTTTTCTAAATTCTGACCTCAGGATATCTCTCTCTCTCTCTCTCTCTCTCTCTCTCTCTCTCTCTCCTTCTCATCTAAACCACTGGAAATAGACTAACAACAACCCTTGGCTTCAATCCTTGCCCCTTCAAATCCATTCATTCGCCACTCAGCTTCAGTGACCTAGTTAAAATTTTTACCCTGTCACTCTCCCATTTACAACTCTTCAATGGCCCGGTACCACCTGCCAAAAGCTTATCTTTACAAGCCACTCTTTTCTTCCCCCACAAGCCATTCTCTCAGTGTTTCTTAACCAGCAGTCTGCCAGAAATTTCATGCCAGTCAACAAACAATCTGTGAAAGTTAACCACCCTGATACATGAAGATTATAGAACCAATGATCTTACTCAAATTCACTTATGCTCAAGGAATTTCTGCCTTGGGGGTCCCCAAAATAATTCTATTTCCCTGGTCCCCAAGAGTAGAAAGGTTGAAAACCACTGCTCTAACTGCCTAAGCAGATACTACTACTCCATGCTGCTACCAATGCCAATGGCTATCATCGCACTAGCAGACTACCTGGCTCAGAGCAATGTTTAAGTACTGAATGAAAATGTTACAATGATTTAAGATTAAAATTTTCTAAGTAACGGACTAATAATATCAGCCTTGAGCTGTAGCAAAACTGCCTATGAATAACTTTGGTCTTCTATGATATTTTTCCTTGGAACAATAGTTTTAAATGCCTTGCTTGTTTTGTGGAATCGTATCTGAACTGGGGGAGCCTAAGGCCTGTATGAGACTGGAAGAAAAGATTGGTGGGGAAAAGGTGGTGTGACCTCTAATGTCAGTGTGACCCATATACATTGGCTCTAGCCTGTAAGCAGCCATACATGCCTATGTGGGTTAAGAAGCAAAAAAAGTTAGGTACTTCCACAGCAGCTGGGTCTCCTAATAAGATGAAGAAGCTGCACCTATTTTATCTCCAGCTTTGTATCCTCCTCTATCGCTAAGTAAAGGAAATATGAGATTAAAGCCTACCGATTACGACTGACACTTTGAATCTATAACTTGGTTGTGCTGATATAAATTTACTTTATAATTTAAAACTGACTTGCTAAATTGTCAAGATTCAATAATCATACCTAAAGCAACCAAAAGCAAGCCCTATACATGCAACAACCTTACCTGGATGTTCTTTTATAACGATCCTCATATAACCAACTAGTCCATATGTCCTACAGATCAAAAGAGGGATTTGGGAATTCCAGAGGACATCTGCTAAACGTAGTAATGTACTGTAAAGGAAGGCATGATAAATAAGAACATAAGCAAATGGCTATATGCCAAACATGAAAACACCTTAAAACAAATCACTTTCTTACTAAATTATGAATGTGAAGATTTATCTATTGCATTATAAGCAGATCAAGGATACACTGTAAAG